>NC_048596.1:89074408-89390209 GCF_003668045.3 Cricetulus griseus
ATCTGCCCCCCAGTTCAGAGGTACAGAGGATGAATGGAGAGACAGCTGGGGGCTGCAGAGGCAATTGAAGGCATGCACAGTGGTAGGCTCAGTCCTAGCATCCTGTGGCAAGCAGGGGGGTCTAAGACACTCTAGTGTGGAATGGGACAGGAAGGTGTTCAGCAGCAGAGAGATAGATGGTCCTGGCTAGCTGAAGGTAGAAAATGGAGATACACTCTGATGGTACACACCTGGTCTAAGGTCACTTCCTAGTGGCTCAGCCTGACCCAGTGGCTATGTCTTTACCCTGAGCAGCCTCTGTCTGGGGAGCTGCTCCTGTCAGGCATTTTGTCACTCATGCAGGGACTGTCACAAGTTCATCAGGTGGACTCAGTTCAGCTCCATAAACATTGCAGGAGTCTGACCTATCATCAAGTCTTTAATACAAAGCCTGGAAGAAGGAGGAAGGTCCCTTTTGGTCACTTCTTAGTTTTGGTTTTCTTGGGTGCCCTGTGGGGGACCTTCATCCACTCCTTGCCCTGTTGTCTGACAGAGCCCCTGAGGACAGCAAGGGGCAAAGGAAACAAAAGTTCTATGTAGGTGGCAGAGTGCTAAGAGTACTAGGGGGCTGGTTGAAGAGGCAATAATGACATGGCACAGCTGGTGGAGGTGACAGACAGCCTCAGTCACTGTGTAAAGGCAACTCACCATGATGGGAAAGCTCAGGGCTGCACGCTCGGCCAGCCAGCTTTGTAGTTCCAGCTCTCCATAGAGTCTCCCACCAGTGTGTTCTTAACCTGTATGAACCCCGTTCTCCTTATCTGTAAAATTGAGATGTTTAATTCCTACCTCTGGGATTGTTCAGAGTCTTGGATGAGATAAGGAATGGTGGAAGAATTTGGGCTTCTTAGATTCTAAATTAAGCAGTGCAGAGCCATGTGAATGGCTTCCTCACAGAGCCCTCCTCCCCAGCTTCTCCAGAGTCTCTGTGTAAATTGGTACTTTCTCTACCCACCTTCTCTGCTGCAGCCTGGGCTTCCTCAAACAAAGAAAGGGAGCCCAGCCATGCTTTCATCCAAGCCTCTCCACTGTTAGCTCCCTCAGAGGCCAGGTCCAAGGCTCTGCCAGTGGTCCTGTAAAGGAGCCTCAGTTCATCTTCTCAACTGCCCCCCCCCAGCTACTTCCTCCACCAATCCTGCCTTTCCCAGAGACTGGCTTCTACTTAGGATGCTGCCCCTCCCTTGTAAGCAGTCCCAATGTCACTGTCACTTGTGATTAACAATATTGAGATTTATGCCAGGCACCATCCCGCCTCAGGACATTAAAACATGCTGACACGCTCTTACCCCCACCTCATACTTTCCCCTATTGCCTCTTTAGGGCTTCTCTCAAGCCTTTACTTGGGCTGTCAGTGACCTGTTTAAATGAAAGTCCTTGTCCCTGTGTCACTGTCACTCTGCACCCTCCCTGGCTTCTTCCCCTCTGTAGCACCTAATGCCCTCTGGTGGATTGAAGTTAACTGCTTCTTCTCACTAATTTATTTGTACACGATTGCACGCACGAGCATGTACACACACACACACACACACACACACACACACACACACACACACACACCTCTGCCCCATGTGAAAACTCCAGAAAGATAAAGCATCTTTGTCTCAACTGTATCCCCTGTATGTGCACTAGTGCCTAGAACTTGCAAGGACTCAACATACATTACTTTGATGAAAAGATGAGTGAATCTGGGGTCTAAAGATCTGGGCAAGGCCTGGAGTCTGCATGGTGGCACTCCAGTACACTGGAAGCCCTCCATCTCCATGCCCAACTGTTGTTTCTATTCATGCTGCAGTGGATAAGACTGCTATGCCAGACTCAGCTTCCCTCCAGGGCCGGGGTCCAGCCCCTTGCTGCTACCCAGAGATATGCAGACCAGGAAGGGACCTTTTCTTGCTATGGCCCAGCTTATCCTGAACTCAGTGCCCGTCTTCAGAGCCAGCCAATCGAAAAGCCTCCCTGCTTTGGTCAGTGTAACCCATCTCCTTTAAGTAATCCTCTTGATCAGCCACACCCTGAAGGCTCAACTCTACAGCCACATTTCTAGGCCCCTGGTGCCTCCCATTATCTCAAGAAAATGATGGGAACCGGCTCTGAACCTCCTGGGCTTTGCAATGAATTGCAGTGGGTCAGTGTTTTCATCTGTGGCTGGGAGGTTGCCTTGGGCTTCCAAAGGAAGGGGACCTCCCCTGAGTTTTCGTCCAATAGTGTTATCTCTGCTTTTGATTTTCTTTACACATTCACTCATTGGTTCCCTCAACAGGTTTTCAAATCACATGACTGAGCACTTTGAGCTTATTCATGCCTCATAGTATCCCAATGCCAGGTTCAGAGGCAGGTTCTGCGTGAAAGTCACTCTTTCAGGTCCCCTCTCCAGCCGTTCAGCCAGCACCCTGTCCCACAGCTTGCCATACCTCCACTTCCAACAAACAAAACAATGGGCTTCTTTCCATGTACTCTGTTTGTCCCATTTATGAATTCAGATCCTCCTTTGATAAATATAAAAAAATAATATGCCCTTCTTTCCTGCCACTTAAATTTCAAAGTTAATCTTTATTTTGTTATTAAGCACATCAAAGGAATAGTAATGCCAACTCCTCTTTTAAGAATCCCATTCCCTGGAGGCGTTGGTCTGCTCTTGATCTGGCAGACACTTGCTCAGCCTCCATCCCTCCTCAGCACTTGCTGTGTACTTCTGCTTTCTGACCGGAGAATGGTGGCTTCAGCATGTCCTGGCCTCAAGGGCTTTAATGATCCTGTCCCTCTCTCCCAGGCTGTGATCACCCTTGCTCACATAAAGTCTTTCATATTTGCTACCAGGAGATGACATAGAACTAGGTAGGATGTAAGTGACCAGTAGGACGGAGCTGTCCCTTGGTGTCATAGTGACAGACAGACCACCAGGAGCCTGCAAACTCAAACTCAGTCCATCAACTTTAGCTGAATCCCTTAGTGAATTTCCAAGTTGCTGTGATAGGATACCTTTAGGTCACTTTAAGAAAGGGAGAGTTTCCTCTGGCTCATAGTTTGATAGCAGCCTGTCATGTAAGGAGGCACGATGGCAACATGAGGCAGCGGGTCACACTGCATCTGTGCCCTGGAAGCAGAGAGAGATGGAAGTTTAATTCTCAACTTATATATTCCATTTTTTTAAAACCGAGGACCCAGCCCAGGAGATGGTACCACCCACATTCTAGGTGGGTCTGCCCTCCTCTGTTAAACCTTTATAAAATTACCCTCATAGACACACTCAGAGTACCTCCATGATGATTTTAAATCCAGCCAAGTTGACAATGAAGAGGAACCATCACACTGGCTCCTGGGAGGAGATCAGACTAGAGAAGGCAGAAGAAGCCTGGCAATGGCCCTGTCTATATGGCAGAACCAGGCTGGATCTCTTGCTTCTCACCTCAGCTGAAGCCCCTTTCTCCTTCCACAGGTTGTCTTCTTGCTCAGTCCCAACTGTAGTTCTCCTGTCTTTATTGTGTGTGAACATGTAGCCCACATCTAGACAACCCCAGGCCGGGTTTCAGCGCTTGGACATATGAACAGTGTAGCTACCTTGTGGAAATGAGAGACCCCTTACCACTTTACTTGGTTCCAAGACTGAGTAATCAAAAGTAAACCATTTTGCTTCCAGAAAGCTGTCCTTCATTTTGCACCCACACAGTAGGCTGGATGAGGGAGTGTCTCAGTGTTCCCAAGTCCCTCCCACTATGCTGTGCATGAATGGCAGAATGACATTTAGCAACAGATGAGTCAAGACAGGCAAGCTAAGAGTCACCCAGCACTGGTCATCTTAGGAGCTTTGTAGCTTGTGGTAATTACTTGGTCAGTTTTGCAGATAAAAGAGTAGCTACAAATCTTCCAGGATAGACAGAGGCAATGAAGATAAGTTTCAGAGGTTAACAGAAAAACAAGGGTGGGCAGGGCCCATGGCCATACAACCAAGAAGGATGGATAAAGGAACCCAATCCATTTGGCCTTGGTTTTTCTTTCTGTCATGCTGCTGGAGGATTTGATGACATGTTATCTAGTTATCCTTGGACAGCCAAGCTTTCCAGTACTTCCTGGGAGAGGAAAGTGGATAGACCTGAGCCAAAGTGCATACCTGAAATGGTGGGCTCGTGCTCTGAAGCTCCAACAGGGTCTAGGACTTCAGTCCCCTCCTAGGTACAGGATGCTTAGAGTCCAGGATCTGATCTACTGGAAAGCAGCAGGCAGGCTTGGCCAGGAATGGTTCTCAGGTTGGTCTCTGGGTGTCTAGTTTCTATCCAACTGCTCCCTGAGCCCAGAACTGCTTGTCCGTCCCAGTCCTTAGCTAGAGTGACCGCCAGTAGCCCCGAGGAAGACTGAGTCCTTCCTCTAGCTCATTGATCACCTCTCTGTACCAGTGCCATTCTAAGGGTATCCCATAAATTAATCATGCCTCATGAGAGTGCTAAAAGCCACCATCAGTGTGACTTTATATAACAAGAAAATGGGAACAGAGAGGCAAACCAACTTTTCCAAAGTCACACAGAGGTGAGAGTGGAACCCATGGCTTCAGAGCCTATGGCCTTGACCAGTGGACAGGCTACCTCCCATGCTGCATAGTGTGCTGACTCCAAAAGACTCATTTGACTTCTGTTCTCATTCTTTAACTCCATACCCTCTGGAGAGAGCAAAGCTGGGCAGTGGGACCAGTGAAATGGGAGAAATAGGAACATGAGCAGGATGGGCTGTTTTCTCCACTGGAATTTTCCTGGGACTCAGTAAGGAGAGACATGTGGCACAGATGCTTTGAGACCCGAGAGTTGATTGAAGACTAATCAATCATGGATAATATTCTAATCTTTAAATCAGGAAAACATGGGTGGGTGTGTGTATGTGTTTCTGGTGCTTCTGTGTGTTTGTGTGCAGTGTGTGTAACTATGTTTGTGTATATATGCATATGTACTCGTGTGCATGACTGGGCATGCTTATGCATATATGTGTGTATCTGTGTGAATGCTTTTGTGTGGATGAGGCCCTGTGTACACACAGTCGTGCAGTAGTGAGCATGTATGCACACGTAATCGGTGGTGTACAAGTGGATTGAGCCCTCTCCCCTGCCTTTTACTAACTATCACTACCTAGAGACATCTTCAAATCCAGATGAATGACAAGTGATTGCAGAACTGTGAGTCACTGTCACTTTCCATGTCCTGTAAGACAGTCATCATGTAATGATGAAGTAGAACCCTTGTTCCTGGGCTCCTTGCTGTCAGCTACTAGGTTCCCTGCTTTCTTGAAAAATTCCCATCATCCTTTGGCTCAGAGCCTGCCTAACCATTGTTTAATGTTTCAAAGATGCTGGCCTACACAAGAGATACTCATTCCAGGCTATAAAACCAGAAGAAGCTTTGCATGCAGCTGGAATAATTGTAAAAATTAAAAAAGCAGAGGCAAAACAGTCCAATAGTCTTGTATTTTATGAAGCTTAGTGAATCCCATGTAGCTAATGGAATTACAACCAAGATTCAGACCGCTTAAAGGTGTTTACACAGCCAGCCATGTAAGCTCTCAGCCCCAGTCTTCCCTGGTCTGCTTCAGTCTGCAGCACCTTGTTGCTGCCTATGCCTGTCCATTGACCAGTAGGACCAGGCTTACCCATGCCCAGCACTGGCAGTAGACACTCAGTAACCTAGAGGTTCAGGTAGTAAGTAACACTGTGTTCTGCCAGTCCAGTTTCTGCTTGGGTTGCTTCTGCATGTTGCATTGTTCATCAGTAGTCTGGAGAATGACTCCGTGTGATAGCTAATATTGATTGTCAACTTGACAGGGTCTACAGTCACCTCTGGGCATGCCTGCATTGGAATTTCTGCATTGGGTTCTATGTGGTGGGAAAATGCAAATTAAAATGTGGATAGCACCATGCTATGGAGTGGGGAGCCAGACTGAATAAAGAGCAGAGAGCAAGCTGAGTACCAGCATCTTCGGTCTGCTTCCTGACTGAAGATGTGATGTGAGCAGCTGCCTTCAGCTCCCGCCACTGCAACTTCTCTGCCATGATGGACCGTACCCTCAAACTCTGAGAGGAATAAGCCCTTCCTTCTTTGAGTTGCTTTTGTCAAGCATTTTGTTGCCACCATGACAAAAATAACTAAGACACACCCAGACTCAGACACACAGCCTGTCCTCTGCTGCCGTCCAGCCTGCATTTCCAAGCTGTTTCCTTAGTGACTGGCAGGACTCTTGAGCTCCTAGTTACAACAGACAGCACACACCTGTCACTCTTTGCTAACTAAAGCCCAATCTCAGGCCTAGGGCCTGCTGTAGTCCGTGGCTCTCAGATATGCAAGAATCAGACACACACTTCTCATACACTCAGATGTGACAGTTTGTCTCAGGTCTGTCACATGTGTTTCTGCAGGTGGTACCTTCTCCTGACACTCAAACCATGGTGGTGTGGGAGACAAAATGGACCTGTACCCCACCTGCTGAACTGCTCATCTTTCTGGGCAACTACCACAGCAGTGCTCCTAACACACATTGAGGAGCCATGTATTAGCTTACCAGCCCCAACCTCTGCAAGAGAAGCAGTAGCCTCTTGGTGACTTGGCCCAGATGTAACTGCTGCTGTGTGAGGTCTCTGTCTCTGCTGTTGTCACTCTTCTCTGACTGGGCTGTGTGCTTAAACCTTCTACCTGTTTCACCACCAGTCCAGTTTCTTGCTAGAATATGGAATGAAACCTCTCTCTGATACCTACTCACCCAGTTCAGTGGACCCCTGCTCCTTATCTGGCCACCTCTTCCTCCAGAGGACTAGATGCTGGCTCCTATATAACCAGATTGGGCTCCTGTTTCCAGGCTCTGAACCACTTGCCCTCATATATCCTGAAGGGCACACTCTTAGTTAGAGACGCTGGGCTATGTGTGACCCTGAGGACCCCGCCTGTATAGGGACCAGCCCTGACTTCAGTTTCCCTACCTCAGTCCTGCATATTTCTACCATCTCCTCTGTTCTTGTGAACCACTGTGCTGAAGTCCTCACAGACTACAATGGTTCAAGCCTGGTGGGGTCTCTATGGGTAGCTTATTGCCTCCTTTAACCCCATTCACTTACAAAGTTAATTGTCTTAGGGAGTTGGGGCTCCCTGGCATACTTCCCTGACAGTGCCTGGAGGATGAAGCACCTGCTTCTCAGCTAATGAGCACCTTGTGAGCAGCTACATCAAGATGGCCTGGACCACTTTGTTTAGAGACTAGCCAAGGTGACTAGTTTTGGATAAACAAAGCTGGCAGCAATTAGAAAAAGGCTCCCCTCCTCTGGTCAGCTGCCTGGCCATCTGTCAGAGAGGAAATTCTTGGAACTGGAGCATGGAGCTAAGTGTAGGAGTAATGGAGAAAGCTGCTTCCTGCCCACGGGTAAGGGGGCCTGATGCTGGCAGCTGGAAGTCAAGCTGCCCCTGCAAAAGGTCCCAGGAAACCCTTCCAGGACTGGAGTAGCAGGAATGGACTCTGTCCCTCTTGGCCTGGAGCCTATCTTGCTCAGCAGGTGGAAAAGACACATTCTGGTGCCAAAAATCATATAGGAAATTTGGGGCACCCCTGGTGACCCAGGGTCCTCTCCTGCTTTCCCAATGAGTCAAAAAATGGCTCCAAACTAAACCAATGGAACAACTCCTACTTGGTGAGGTTTGAATGCAGCCCCCAAAGTTCTCATAAGAAACTTAATCCTCAATGCACCTGTGTTGAGAGGTGATATCTCTAAGAGGCAATTGGGTCACAGGGCTCTACAATCTCCCGTAGATTAACAATTCGATTAATGCTCTGGGTTATCCTGGGTGTTATCACAAGAGTGGGCCCTGATAAAAGAATGGGTTTGGTTGCTCTGTTATCTACTTTCCATTAAAGTGATGAAATGCCCAAGGTAATTAGCTTATAGAGAAGAATGTTTGGTTGGGTGTGATGGTATACACTTGTAACCTCAGTACTTGGGAGTCTAAGGCAGGGGGATTTCTGTGAGGTAGAGGCTAGCCTGGGCTATATAGTGAGACCCTGCCTCAAGAAGGAGAAAGGTGGGGGAGAGGGAAGGAAGGAAGGAGTAGTGTAATCACTCACCTCAAGATTAGGATACAAAATGAGGAAGAAGGGGTTGGGGCACACTAGCCTACCTATTAAAGTTTCTATCACTTTTCTATAGACAGGAACCTTCCAAAGGCATTTAAAACCTAAGCCATAGCAATCAGTGCCCCACAGCCCTCTGTTTGTATTGAGCTGTGGCTACTTCATTTTGAACTTCAGAACATATAGAACACTGAACCAAAAAAAAAAAATCAGTTCTCTGTAGTTACCCTGACCCAAGTATTTTATCACTGCATCCAGAACTGAGTGAAAACTATTGACATGAAACCTTTGGAATATAGAAGGTTCTGGAAAAGCTGCTCTAAGCCATGCAGTGACCCTTGGTGGCCTTTGGTGACATCAGGAGCTGTGTACTCAGGAATAAAAAATGTTGGCTCCTATCACCACGGTAGCCACCAACCTTTCCTGCATGTGTTCCAAGCTCCTGGAGGGTGAACAGTTCTCATGTTTGATGAGCTGGGGGCTGTGCTGAGGGCAATACACAGGCTTCAGAGGCTGGTACAAGCTATGGGAGCTGAGGTCCCACTGGTAAATATGTACCCACCTAAGCTTGGCCTCAGTATACTGCTACTCTTATGGAGGTTACAACTCTGTTTGTTTGTTTGTTTAATTAAGGCCCTATTCTACTCTCAAGAACCCTAAGTTAGATACTAAGCGCCATTATTTTTTCTGAGACTGTCTGATCTGCCTGCTCAGGCCCATAGGGACTTATACTCCTTCTGCTCCATTCATTCCCATGCATTTATTCAACAAATGGAGGAACAGGACCAACTTCCAAGAGGAGGCGGTGTTGAGGCAGAGCTGAGCTGCTCCCAAACATCTGTTCTCTTACCTGAGAGCACATCCACACCCGGGTGGGTACAGCAGGTCTCATGGGCTGCTCACAGATACACACAGTTTCTCTGGGATGCTGTGGCTGATACCCCCAGACACAGCACAGCCGGCACCCCGACACTCAATTCAGATCTAGAGCCCGGAGGGTTCTAAATGACCCACCAAGGCTTGCTAATTCATGTGGGTGGGGGAGGTGAGTCAGTCACGAGTCCAGAAGGTGTGGAGACTGTGGTGACTCAGACAAGAGGCCTATGATGAGCTAGGGGAGGCAGCGGTTGATTCCCTCCATCATGGTCACCAGAGCCTGCCCATTTTGTCCACATGTTTTATGTTCTGTCGTCTGAATAAACCATGAGCATGGGTCAAAGACTCCCCTCTCCTACCTGTCCACAGCTTCTTCTCTCTGGACTCCCACTGGAAGAAACAGAAGCATCTTTTGAAATGCTATTTATCTCAAGTGTCCCTCTTGCCCTCTCTCCATCGCTATAATTGCTTGTTTTCCACATCTCAGAAAATAGCCACCCCAGACAGCAGAATTAGCCACTCCTTCACAGCATCCCTGTGTTGTATGTACTGTCTGAGGACATTGCCAGGCAGTGAACCATGGAGACACACACCTCTTTTAGAAAAGAACAGGGTCTTACAGCCACAGGATGGGCTGTGTCCCTAGGAGATAGGCTCAGATGCCAATCTTGGGACCTTTGTTGTTGCCAACAAAGGCAACAACACAGAGAGAGCATCCCAAGGTTCATGCTTCTCCCCACCGGGGAAAGAAGCCAAACTGGATCTTTACAAACCCACATCTTTAAACCCTTCCTCCTGGGGTGCACTTGATGGGTGACAGAAATGAATTAGAAATTAGATCAGGACTGAGCATTTACATGGGCCCCAAGCCAAATGAAAATTAAAACGAGTGTCTCAGCAGGGTTAATGGCAAAGGCGAGGCTCCCAGCCTTCCTTGGCAGAGTGTGCCGACCTGGGTCTCAGAGGGGAATTGATGGATGGAGCCAGATGATGAGATCAGGAGGTGGAGAGCGGGCTCTCCACCCAGGCAGAGGCAGTGGGAGGAATTAACTTGTCACCAAAGGGTACTCGCTGATGCAACAGGAGAGTCCGGCAACAAGGAACAGATTTAACACCAGGCTGTTCAATGGCATCATCAGCTGCCCACTTCCCTGAAGGTACCAAAGAAAGAAACACGTCCCCTACCTCGAGAGAGGCTTCTGGCTGAGTTGCTGGACCCTTTCTAGGGATTGGATATGTCTGTGAGCTTGCCTGAGTTGTCAAATTTCATTTGGCTTCAAAATGAGAACTAATATAGAGAATCCAAGCAAGTGAAGTTGTTTGCTGAGTGTTCCTGGCTGGCCTGCTCAGGCATGAGGCTGAGAAATTGGCTCAAGTGATTTTATTTTCTTTGAAAAGAGCACTTGAGGTTGTTCCTTGATCTTCCTGGAGTGACTTCCCACAGTCTTGAATGTCTGGTTACTGCCCTCTGGACCTTCGCACTCTGTGTTCCTGTGAGAAATGGGAACAGGGGTGGGCAAGGTGATGCTTTATAAATTCCCAAATTTGCCACATTTCATCCTCCTCCTTTGTTGGTATCAGATAATGCATGGATGCATAGGTACATGGGTCGATGAGATAATGTGTGTATGGATACATGGGTGAATGGGTGCATGGATACATCAGTGTGGTGTGTGAGTGCATGGGTGAGGATACAAGAATGAACGTCATGTTTTCCATTCTTTGTTGTAGATATTTTATGCCCACTTTAGAGATGGAAGAACTCTAAGGGTCGGAGTTGCTAAACGAGTGACTGATGTTCTCTCTGCAATGTAGTAGCAGAGCAATGTCTTAGCCTTATATTTCCCAACACCAGCCTTGATACATTCCTCCTTTCTTTCTTATATTTCCCACTCAGATTAAAAATAAACAAATGCCTGCCTAGTATCTAGAGACAGCCTCATGGGATTGGAAGCATTTCCTGTACAAATAGATGGCCAGAAGTCCCTTTTTTTCCCATTCAGCACATATTTACCCATCACTCTGCAGGCAGAATTCTAATGTGGTCCTGTGAGAGTCCCATACCGGATATAGACTCCTCCCAGGTCTCTGGCTCTGCCCAGGACCTCAAGAGAAATACTCAGTCAAATACTACTCTGGAGATTGCTGATAATAAGCAGTGTCAGTGTCCTCCTTTAGTTGGGTGGAAAAAGTCCTCTAGTGGTGTCAGCAGGAGGATGTCACAGAAATGTGCTCTGGTGGCCCAAAAGCAAACAGAACTTTGTGCTGTGACCTGCCTGAAGGAGTTGGGTGGCAGGTAGCTGAAAGCAGCCTGAAGGTGCTGAGGGGAACATCCAGCCAATAGCCAGCAGGAAGAGCCTTCTAATACAATGAAATGAATTTGGCCAAAAGCTAATCCACCTGGTGGACAAACCTGAGCGCCAGATGAGAGCCAGCATTGCCAACAGCTGGACTTCAGCCCAGCAAGGCTCTGAGCAGAGACCCTGCTGGGCACCATCTGAATGATGAGTTACAGAAACCTGGAGACAAACCTGGGTGTGTGTTGCTTTAAGCTGCTAAGTGTGTGTGTCGTTTTCTAAGCAGAAAAGGAAAAGTCATGCTTTACCTAGTGTGTGCTGGGCCAGCGTGCTGCTGTACACAGGGAATAGGAAGCTAGCATCTTATTGCCTGGAGGAGGAGACAGGCAAGACACAAATGGTGACAGATCATACTAAATGCTCTAAGTGGTAAAAATAGAAGAGTAGGAAATAAATCAAGTGGGGGTGTGGGGGCATGCTTTAGGCTATGGGGGTAGAAAAACCCTCTGGTCCAATGTTTCAGACACAGGCACCAGTGGAAGTGGGAGGGAGCCTGCCATGATGTCAGAGTCACAAGGAAAGGAAGGAGGGAAGGTGGTGTGGATGGTTCACGAAGGTCCCTGTGTCATGAGCTGCTCTAGTGAGCTCTGTGTGGAAGACCTCCACCACTCTTCAATGAGTAGCTGCAGCAAAGGAATTCCAGAAGCTGTCACATACTTTGGGTAAGGCATTACAGTGGGACTGGTGGCTGAAGTGGGAGGAGAGTAGATGACTCTGCTAAGAGAATGAACAAAAGGAATGACAAAATGGAAAGATTTGAAGATGCATCCTCACCAGTGATGTGGGGAACACAGGTACCATTTGCCAAGACGGTGGAACCCTATGGGAGAGCATCAACTTGGAGAGTGAGAATAAGTGTCAAGTTTACACTCTGCTGAGTGTGGGCTGACTACCAGATCTCTTAGTAGACACAGGGACAGGCAGAGTGGTCTTCAGAGGAGGGAGCCTGGTTCAGGAAGGAGGTATGAACTGTCTCTGGATGGATGGCTGTGCAGTTAGCTTGGAAGAATGGCAGAGTACCCCACCTTCACACAGCAAAGCTTCTCAAGAAGCCAGCCTAGACCTCTGACATAGCCATCTTCCTGGTCCCTCTGTTCTTGTGCCAGATCCCAGGACAGCCACAGTTACCAGGCAGAGGTTTCAGGAAAGAATGGAGGCCTCTAGAAGGAACAGAGACTTCTGGAAAGAGTGGCAAGCTCAGGAAGGAATAAAGGGGGAGCTTGCAGAAGGAGTAGAGACATGGGGAAGAGTGGCTCTGTGAGCTGCCACTTTGACAGATTTCTCACTCCAGCTGGTGGTGAGGTGTATTAAGCACCAAATGACAGGAACTTGAAATTGCAGTCTAACATGGTGAAAGGGCCTGAAGAGCAGAGAAGAACTATGTGGACACCACCAAATCACCCATAGGACAATCAAATCCCTTATTAAAATTGCCTCCCAAGATCAAACAGCCCCTAGAAAGAGCTGGAAGAGCCTGTGAATCCTAATGGGGCCATTGCCTCTCTAGAAGGAGGTTGGGCCAGCCTATGGCTTCTCTGCTGGGTCACTAGATCCAGGTAGGAAGTGTATACCAAAAAGCTTCCCACAGGAATCCTGAGCAGAGGACTTGGGACACATGGCAGGCAGCCACTTAGGAAATCTAAGGCACATGTGATGGCTGGCCTCAGCTTCCTAATTTTCCTTTGGAGGAGCCACTCCCTCAGAAGTATGCCCAAAACATGGGCTTTATGAGGGGGGAAATTTGAGATAAGCCTTCAGGTTGGGAAAAAAAGACTAGGAAAGATTATAGCAAGTAGGAGCCTGGTAGGTACCCCACATGCAGGTAGAGATCTGGTCTACCAGAAACTGTGACGTAAAATACACGCACAGATTACCCCTGCAGAGAGACAAGGAAGCTAGGCTAGTTATATACCAGTTCCCTGTAGTTGAGGTGGAGAGTTCTCAAGGGTATCAATTTTAAATTGGATTCATTGGTAAAGTGCTCACTGAGTAAACATAAGGACCTGAGTTTGTAGGGGATGCTGTAGCCACGCCTGCTTAAGGGCTGGCTACAAGTGTGCCTGACCATGCCTGGGAGGGAGTTCAGGTGGCGGGTTTCTGCTTTCAGTTCATTTTCGGCTTGCTGTATGGACTGCTGCCTGCCGGCTGGCTAGGTCGCTCTGTAGTAAGACTTTTCCCTATTAAATACCCTTGTATTTTTACTTGGCTCCATATAGTAATTTCCCACATTATGAGTTCAGCTCTCCAGCCCCCATGTAAAGCAGTGCATGAGGAGGTAAGGAAAGAAGGATCTGTGTGACTTGCTGGGTCAGGCCTTATCAGTGAGCGACCCTAACTCAAAGAATAAGGTGGAGAGTAATAAGATAGCACACTCATAAATGAGCACATGCCTACACCACACATGAACAGTTAATCTCTCCCCTTCGGATCTTCAGTTGCCAGGGGAGAGCAGCCTTTTGTGGTTTTAAATAAAACCTATGAACAAAGGTCCTGGCAATAAGGTGTAATGGTGGAGATACAGAAGGCATGGGGCTTCACAGTTATGCCTGAGCAGCATAGGCCCTGGTGCAAGGGTCATTGTCTATTTCAGATTTGTGTATGTGTGTGTTTGTGTGTGAGGGGATGAGGAAGAGGGGGCACAGAGATGCAGAGACAGACAGAGACTGAGAGATCAGGATTTGAGACTAACAACACTCATGCTAAGAAATTTCTCTGTCCCTAAGTTCCCTCCCTCCCTCTCTCCCTCCCTGCCTGCCTGCCTTTGATAATTTGCCCAGGCTAGCTTTGATTGTGTAATTCAGATAGGCCTTGAACTTTCAACCCTTCTGACTTAGCCTCCCTAGTGACTGGCATTTCAGGTCTGTGCCACAAGGCCTGGGTTTGGGGGTGCTTTTTAAAACCTACATTTCTAAGAGGCCTGTGATATTGACTCTGTTTGGATACAATTAAGCCAGCCACAAAGCTGCAGCTGGCTAAAGCCATTGTTGAGGTTAGGCAAGCCCAGGGTGCCTGGGTGGAGTAGTCTCCTGCCTTCAGAGCTTAGAGACCTTGAACTCCATGAATCTGTACCTCTGCCCAGTGAGTCCATCTAAAGGACAGAGAACCTGCAGGAAGATGAAGCATGGGGTTATTTTTATTTAGACTTAGGCTGGTGTTAAAGACCACAGCCCCAAGGCTCAGGGGCTTGGAAGCACAATGCCAATTGGCAGGACACAAGAACAAGGATAAAATTAGGACTGTAGTAAAAGCTGGTGAATTCAAGTAGGGATTAGGTCCTTGGCCTCCAGTCAGTTGCAAGGATGCAAGCCAGGTAGCTAAGGCAAACCCAGCTTTGTAAAGACTCGCTGCACTTTGGGGAAGTGGGAAAGAAGCTGAGGCTTGTCAGGAACAACTTTCAAGGGTACCTCCTTGACACCCTTCCCATACCAGGCTGATCCTTGTCTAGGGGTACTTCTGGTGCCTTCTTCCCACATCCTCTTCACTGACAAGTCCACCTGTCACCCAAGTGCTGGAGCATTGGTGGCCAGAAGCTCAAAGCTGTGCCCTTTGTATTTAGGTTATATAGTTGCCCATGTGCCTATAACTCCTGGGATACTTTTCCCATACCCTGGCTGTGATCAGAAGCCAGAGCATGATTGTCTCAGAGCCTTCATTTTACCTTAATGGGAGACCTGTGATGTCGGTCACACCCCAGAGCTCCCTATGGGATTGGAGGAGGCCACCTTTGAACCAAGCTCCAATTCCCACCCAGTCAAGTTTCCCTGACTTGCCCTCCTTCCCTTTCTCCCTCACAGGAATTACCCAGGTCATCAGTCAACCCAAATCTCCCAACCCAAGCCTGTGCTTTGGGATAACCTACACAAGAACAGCCCACAGGATGTATGAAGATGAGTCATAGCAGAGTGACCCACTATCCCAGTTCACATGAGACCTTAGGCCTCTTGGTACTAAAAAACAGGACTGTTTTGAACAATCCAGGAGTGTGTTATCCTTTGTGTCAGGGTCTCAATTAAAACAGATTGAGTTCCTCGTGCGAGCCCAAAACTGTGACAGAAAAGAAACAAGGAACATGTCCTCCATGTGAAGACATGAACTGAGTGAGGGTTGCTTTTCACACCTGCCTATGCTATGGGCATCTCAGTTCTAGTGGGAACAGCTTGTTCCCTATGGGCAGCTGTCAAAACACAGAGGGAACTAGACCAGGAACAGAAAGGTAAGGTGGAAAAGAAATGAAGGTTTTTGCAGGGGACTCGGGGTAGATGAAGGAAGTCAAGACAGGCTCTTGAATCCCATGAAGTATCATGTGATGGAGGAGGTCTCTGTCACCAGAAGTCATTGCAGAGGCAAGCCAGGGCATGACTATTCCTCATACATGCTGTCAGGAAGCATGCATGAATCTGCTACATAGATTCAGGGCACATGCTCTATAACTAACTGCGGTGCATGCATGTATACACGTTTGAGTGTGTGCAAGCCTTAAGAACTGTCATCCCAGGGTGGGGCAGTGGCCTGAGTGAGATAAAGGTCACAGGCTCATTGTCCTAAAAACATCAGCCACGGCTGCATTTCTGGAAGCACAGTAAGACAGGAAACAGGGCACTAGCTCAGAACCAGATAATTAGACAACAGTGAGGGTTTAATGGAGACACCTCTTGGCCTGGAATCTACAGCAAAGAGTGGCTACCTCCATGCCTGCCATTGAAAACTGCAGGGGCCAGTCATCTAGAAAAAGTCTTAGCAGCTGAGGGTGGTAAGTGGAAATTAATTATACAATGCCTGTGATTGCTCACTAAAGATGTGTAAAAATGCCACTGATGAGCTCTTTATTTCATTGGCTGTCTTAATTACTTGAATATAATGAATTCAAAAATGCAAGCTGGGGCTTTCCCAGGTTCACCTCTGCCTCTGAACTCACTTTCTCTACCTTCCCTGTTTCTTTGAGATCAGAAAGCAGGGCCTTTGTGGGAAGCAGGTGGCTCTCTTAAATTGAGAGAGGTTTTGAATTGTTTTTTTTGCAGAGTTTAATAAAGAGACAATTTATAGATGTGTGACAAGGGCATAGATAGCTTCAAGGGACTGGACAAGACCCATTATTAGACTTGCAGGGATTCCTTCCACCCAGTACCCAAAGGGTAGAAGACATAAGGGAACAGGAGTCAGAAGTAAGGAATCCCTGCCAGTATCCCACCTTCTGGGGCTCCAGGAAGATACCACAGTTGGAAGGTGCTGGGGGCATGAGCATCCCTCTTTTCCCCTAGTATGGGAGCCCCATGATGCTTTACTTCCTGGCCATCCTCCTGGGGCTCAGAGAGGATGAAGAAGAGGGGATGAAGGATGCCCAATCTACCTACTGTATATTGCTTAATAGTACAGTGGGATGTAAGCTTAACAATGCAAGGTGGCTTGGAGGCTGAGAATGAGAGATGATGATCTCTTCATTTATATAGTGGACATTTAACTGAGAGGATAGGAATCACAATCAAGAACTCCAAGCAGATAGTACTTCCAGAAGGAATAAGCCTAGTTATGGGTTAGACATATCCCTCTTTCAGAATCAACACCTTCCAGCATCTTCCTCAAATAGGTCTTGGTTCTCTAGGCTGTGTTCACTGAAGCATATAATCCTCTCGGCCACATGATGGTAGATACTGAAATATATGGCTCTCTGCATTACTGGAGCTGTTAGGGTCAGAGACTGGGCCTGGACTTGACTTCCTGTCCTCATGGGTGAATTTAATAGATGATCAGGAAAAGCAGAGAAAGGAGGTTTAGTAAATGTGGCCACATGGGAAGAGCAACAAATAGAGTTACTGTTACCCCCAAGTCCATCTTTCAGAGTCCTGACATTAGGGTGAAGTTAGATAGAGACTGAGGGGTATGTGTAGCTAAACAGCCTGAGCCAAGGGGTATCCTGCTCATATTCTCAAGGCTCTAGTCTCTTCTGCAAGATGTTCTGACAAGTTGTGGAACTGAAAGAAATCTCTTTCCTAGAGACAAACCCCCTCTCTGGCCGGTACCAGGGACCCAGTCTTTTTCTTCTCCCAGGATGAGATTCCTGGGGAAATGCCAATTGTGTGGGGTCCATTATCTCAAATAATCTAATAGCAGAAAGGAGGGACACAAATTTCTTTAGAATGTGTTCATTCATTCCTACCTAGATGGTTACATTTGTATTCTCTTTCTTACATGTTTTCTCTGGCCATCTCCCAGTAAATCTCTCAGGGAGAGAGGCTGTGTCTCTGGCATAGTGAATCCCACAGGGCATCCAGGGTGTTCTTGATCAAGGAATAAATGGCTGAGCATGGGCTTCACTCCAACTGACAGACAGTTGGGAATTCTCCCATGACTCATTCTTTCTTCACTGGTTTGCAGTGGCTCATATAGAGAGATTTTGGTGCCTTTTACTTTAGTTTTGTCATCTTCTCTTTGGATGCCTTCCTCCTTCTACCAGGCCCTGACTTTGGGTTTGATAAGTTCAGGGGCCACGTAGAGTTAGGTGTTCTCTCCACCCTGCCATGTTTCCTGACTGTCTTTCATGACATGAGAATACCTGCTCTGTTGCCCCATGCAGCTGACTCTGAGAAATTCTGCAGAGCCTTTTCTAAATAATAATGAGTGGAGCTGAAGCTCCATGGCCTTTGCTGTTTCCTTCTGATCCTGCAAAGCAGGGGTGTGTGTGCCAAAGGTAAAGGGGTTCTGTCCTAGCAGAGGAGGTGACTTCATTCCCTTTTCATTGCAATTGTTGTCTGGTCTGTCTCCTCCAGGGATCATTTGATAAAGGAGTGGAGGGCACTTCAGCCTCAGCCCTTGGCTTAGCCTATCAGAAAGCTGCATAACTCCCAACAAGGGTGATGGTCTGTAATACCACCCTTGCCTCAAATCCAGCCCCAATAGAGCCTCCTGCACTTCACCCCTTGTATTACCTTGTCCAGAATGCCTTGCCTGGCCAGTCATGTCAAGAATCCCAATTTGTTCCCATGGCTCAGGAGCCGATTTGTTACATCCTTGTAGGATCAGCAGTTTGGCTTTGAGCTGGCTCCCACCTGACTGATTAGATTCTTTGTGCAGCTAAGCACTCTGAGACCATCCTAGGTAAACACTCTGGTCCCACTATCCCCAGGACTCTCACCTCTTCACAGCAGAGGCACCCCACCCCAGACACTATTCCTCCTGGAGTCAACCTCCTGCAGAGCACAGAGGAACCAAACCTATGCAGATGAGGCCTTGGGCTTCCCAGAAAGGCAGCCACAGGACACCTGCTGGCTGAGGAGCTGACCCTGGCCTGTATTTGACTTTGAGAAGCACTTTTTGTTTGAAGGTTTTCATCTCAGAAATCCCCTATGTGTTGAGATTATCACATTCATTTTGATGGTTATGATTTTAGAAAATGACTTTGGCCGTATTATTTTGATATCCTGTCCCAACTTTTATGACATTTTAACCCTATGGCTCTCCAGTGTTCCATTTTGCCTTTATACTGCAATAGTATGGCATTTGGAACCCCCACCTCCTTTAGTGCAGCTGAAATTGCATCCAGGTAGTAGAGCATTACTGTAAGTGACTTTGAAGGTGGGAATGGGGCTGAAATGATCAGTGTTTTATAGTATTTTCCAGGTCTTAGTGCATTTCATATAGTTAGCCCTAAGGAGACAGAATGGTTGGCTGTTTCCCTGCAGTGTGGTGGTAAGGAACAGTAAATGGCTGAGCTGTTATTGTGATAGACTTGAGCTTCTTTGGAACTGCAGTCATCACAATGATCTCGCCTTCCTACTCAGGGGGAGAGTTTATCATTCTCATCTCAGCAGCCACTGCCCTAGCCTACATGTTTGGCTCATGATAGGTACTGAGAAAGTGTGTGTGTGTGTGTGTTTCCATGTACACATGTGCACATGTGTATACATGTGCCGTGGAGGCCAGAGGTCAGCATTAGTGTTTTTCTCAATCACTCACTATATTTTTGACAGTGTCTCACACTGTACCTGAAGCTTGCCAGTTCTGCTATGTTAGCTAGCCACTAGTGGCCCTATATTTTAAAGGCAGTATGCTAGCTAACTTTCTGGTCCCTGAGACAAAATACTTGGCAGAAGCAATAAAACCATTTTGATTCATGGTTAAACCATGTGACCATTTTAACTACTGTGGTTAAAGCATGACTTGCAGCTAGGTCCTGGGAATAGAAGCCCATGGCTAACACTTTTCTCACATCTCAGTGGATCAGGAGGCAGAGTACTTGGACAGAAGTTGCTATCATCCTCAAGGCCTTTCACCAGGGACTCAACTCTGCTAGCTAGGCCACAGTCCTAAAGGCTCCACAGTCTCTCCCAAACATTACCATTAGCTGGAGACAAAGTGTTTAAATGCCCAAGCCTATAGGGGAGCATTTTACATTCAAACCATAACAGAGTGAACTCTTCATTGCTTTGATACAGTTCTTATTAAATTGACAGTATATGCCACATAGTTATTCACAATAAGAAAATCACAATAGAGGCAGACTATGGGGAAATGTTTGTAGACTGAGGTCTAGATAGAATGTTCTAATCTCTTTGGTAGGAGTCTTCCCAGATGAGATGCTAGGCTCTGGCCTAGTGAGACTGTGGATGTTCCTCTTTTCATCAGGCACCATGGTGAAGATGCTAAATATGAGGTTAGGAGTTGGGTATCTGAAAGGCTACAGACTTGAGGACAACAGTCATGCAGGGAGCCAGACAAAGATGGAAGAAAGGTATGCCCACCAGGTTAAAACTGTATGGGACCCCTCCCTAATGTAACCCTTACCTATCACAATGTGATTGATCTTGACTTTGCCTGTCCTCAAGAGATGTTAACTTTCTCTCTTTTCCTCTGATAGCTTGTAGGCATTGAAAGGACACTTCTCTGGCTTACAGATGAGATAAAAAAGCAGCCCTCAGAGGGCTCCCACTCTCTGTCTGCATTCAAGGCTTCTCTCTAATTTTCTTAAGGAGAAAATACTCTCTTTTCCTATGTTCTGCAAACCTTTGAGATTTAACACCACCAGTGTCACACATGCATGCACACACATGTACACACACACACACACACACACACACACACACACACACACACACACACACACACGTGCAAAGTCCTCTTTTCTTTTCTATAGCTCTCTCTTGTTCTAAATCCTAAACACCTCTGTGGAGCATACACACCAGGTCCTATCTCATCAGCAGAGACCAGGACCCCCTCCTTGAAGCCCTACCTGTGCTTTCCAAACTCTTCTATTCAAATTCACTTTGAAAGGAGGGATTTAACTGCTCTCTGCTGAGGAGATAAGCATAGCCCTAGGCTTCTTTTCCCCTTATGAACAATTGGAATCCAGTTTGAACCAAATCAGATGATTTTTAACAGCAACAAAGCTTTGTTTCCTTCCTAGCTAAAAAATCACCTCCCACTGCCCTACCAAAGCAGATAGAGCCCAGACACTGATCTGCCACCTGGGCACACCTGGGAATGGAATCAGGCTCCTCTTTGTTCAGGTGTCTCTAGGAAGCAAGCTGTCTGGGTCATGTGGCATGCATTTGCATGAAGAGGGAGCCACAGTAAAACAGTTATGTGGTTGTGTCTGGGTCCCAGTAATAAGGGGGCAGGTGGTGGGCATTGCTGATAGATTGTCTGAGCTGTCAGCAGACCTAGGCTGACTATGAACTTGGAAGAAAGACAGTCTGCTGAGGGCTAGATTGGTACAGATTTGGTGTGGTCAAGTTGAAGGCAGGCAATCTAAGTGGAATCTTAGCTAGTGGAGTCCCAGGGTGAAGCAAGGTTAAGTGAGGGTCCAGGAGAAGCGGGAGGGTGGGGTGGGGTATCTTGGTTATGAAGGCTAAGATGGTGTCTGAGTTAGAGGAGTTAAGGAAGGTTCTGTTTGAAGGAGACTACAGTGTAGGCTCGATGACTGGAGATAAAATCCAGAGCTTGGGTTTGGGTGAACCTGCAGTACAATCAAGTGAGCCACTTTCATCCATGCGACCCTCCTTAAGCTAGTGACTGCTTGACTCAATTCCCTGGGCACTACTGACCCTTAGATCCTTTGGGGCTGGGTTCATGCCAACCTTTGTTCATCCTGCTCCTATCTGTCCTGTTTTTCCCAATTCCATGGGTGCTTGATTTCCCTAGTGAGGGAGCAAGAAAATAAAAGCAGTTGAAGTGGATGTGTTTAGGCTAACACACCCACTATTCTGCCTCTCTGAAGGTGATGGTGTAGGCAGAGACAGCACACTGATGCTGGGGCTCCACCTCTGCCCCCAGGGGACTTAGTGATTAATGCCATCCCTGGAGTCCTGCTCAGGGATAATTGGCTCTCAGCTATGCATGCATGCATTCCTGTTTTCCAGAAGAAAAAGTCTGTTTTGTGGAGAGCCCATGAGATATGGATGATCTCTCCCAGTCAGCCAGGCAAGTGGCTGGGCATCAGCTCCTCATCTGTTTGGTCATCTGTCCTCTGAGAAGCCAGGCTGCCTGTATGGTGTCTCCTGTATCCTGCCTCATG
Organism: Cricetulus griseus; assembly: GCF_003668045.3. Lineage (NCBI taxonomy): Eukaryota > Metazoa > Chordata > Mammalia > Rodentia > Cricetidae > Cricetulus > Cricetulus griseus. The sequence continues at coordinate 89,096,276 of NC_048596.1, forward strand.
TACAGTATTCTCTGGGAACAAGGACCCAAGTCCTAGACAGACATCCTCTGTCCTTTGGGTTGGGAGCAGTACAACTGCTGGAAACAGGGTTGGGTCCTCTGCACCATTCTCATTGTCAGAAGTGGGGGACAGTGAGAAACTGTGCCCTCCTCAGACCCCAGACTACTATAGTCACCTGAGCCCAGCACAGCCATCAGCCTAGTCTGCAAAGTGGCTGAGAAATGACTCCAGTGGCAGAGTGGGGAAGATGAGGCAGCCGTCTGCCTAATGAAGTGTCCTTCCCAAAGCCATGTGTCCTTCTCCCTGCCATGGCGAAGAACAAGGAGAAGGAGACAGGCTTCTAGATCTCCACTAAGACTCTGTGGAGACTTGCAGGAGTTCCATAGGAATCTGACCTGTTGGAGAGCATGGATGAGACATGTGGACAGCTTGAAGACCTGGGAATCTTCAATGTCTGGATGGGAGGACTCAGCATGCCCAGGGCAGCTTCCCAAATAAGCTCTTACAGAGCTCTTGGTACCAAAGACTTAGGATTAGTGGGAAAAAGTGGCTGCCTGCTAACTTTCCTCTCTGCCTGAGAAACAGCTTCCTCCCTGCAGAGAGAATAAGCTGTGAGCTAGTGAGTTTTTTGTGTCTGAAGATAATCAAAGCAGAGTGTGAATCTTCTATCAGAGATATGGTACAGAAGCATCTCCTGGTGATAAAGAAGGTTAGAGAAGCTGGCTATGGCAGGCTCTTCTTGGGAGAGGCTCTAAGGCAAATGTCTCAAATCCAATGACACATGTTGATTATAGGTACAAGCAAGCGTTATGGAAACCTGCCACATCCAGCCCCTGCTGCTTTTTCTGTCTCAGTACTGCCACTCCCTCTACATATTTCCCCTTCTCTGTATGTGTGTGTATGTGTGCCAATATGTATATAGGTGCGTGTATTGGGGAGATTTGGTGGTGTGTGCTGATGGAAGTCAGAGGATAACTCTTTATTTTGAGACAAGGTCTTTCCCTAGAACCTTGGACTTGCCAAGTAGTTTAGAGTGGCTGACCAGTGAGCTCCAACTCCCCAGCACTGGACTTACAAATGCAGTGCCTCCCATAACTTTGGCTTTTTACATAGGGTTGGGGAATTGAACTCAGGTTGGCATGCTTGCACATTTAACCACATTGCCCATTGAGCCATCTCACAAGCATGGTTCTCTCTAGATCATTTTTCTTTATCTGTTCTGAGAACACTTTCCTCGGGGAAATGCCTGGGATAGGGAATAGAGAAGTACCTATCCATGCAAGCCATGCTCCTGCCAGAGATTAGCAAACAGGGTACTATCCTGGAGCCCATGGGAATACCCAAGGCTCCTTGTCAGCTCACAGGAGGCCACTGTGTTTTCCTGTCTTATCTACTACTCCTGTCCATGGCCGCCAGCACGTGTGTTGGGTGTCATGCTTCTGCTTTGGAAAAAGACTGGGACTTTTAGTTGTACTAAAAGTTTTAAGGCTGCTGCTATCCATAAACAAGAGGAATTAACCCCTAGGGTAATATAGTTTGGAGACAGAAGGCCATGGGAAGCCCCTGTTTGAAGGAGCTATGGCCACTGTCCTCTGCCCCCAGGCATCTCTGTAAACTGAGCAGAAGCCCATGGGCACCCAGTGCTGAGAGGCTGTGCTCAACACAGCAGCAGGCTGGAAGAAGCCACCCACCCCAGTGCCTGGTTCAATAAGATCTGAGGGGTGAGTGATTCAACACAGACTGTCATCACAGATTAAAACATGTCTACGCCCCCAATGACAATAGCTATTTTTTCCCAGAGAACATTGAATGTGTTGCTTACATTTCGTAGATGAGGGGGAATGGAATTTAGTTCTACCAGGCTGGATCATTTAAGGCAATCTACCCTCTATAAACATGCTGAAAGGTATCGTTCCCATGGTGATAAAATCTCAACTATGGTTATATGATGCCTCACTTGCATCACTGTTTGTTTAAGGAGAAGAATCCTAGGCTAGTCTTGTCCAACTGCTTTGAATTTATTCAGTCTACAAGGTCATTTTATACTATCTCATTCCACTAATGGGGGGAGGATGCTTGAGACCCATATCTGCCCAACAAACTCCTCTTCGTCCCTTACAGATGAGCTGAAATGCCTCCCCATCTGTAAAGCCCTTACTTACTCTCAGCATGAGTTAGCTATTGAGAGTATCCTCTGCTGTGTGTACTTGATCATGCTATTGCCCTCCACATTTGGAATAGAGCTGTCACATCTGTTCTCTGTTCAGCTGGGAAATCCCTGAGATCAGTGACTGTATCTCTTCAATGCTTAGACCCTCTGTGTCTTCTGAGCTTAGGACAACACCTGGAGCAAAGTAGTTTCTCAATAAAATTCTTCTGATTATTCTTTTTCCACCAAATGATAAGCAACCTGGCCTTTCTTCTCTACTACTGTAAAGATTCGTGTGTGTGTGTGTGTGTGTGTGTGTGTGTGTGTGTGTGTGTGTCTGTGTCTGTGTGTCTGTGTGTCTGTGTGTGTGTGTGTGTGTGTGTGTCTGTCTGTCTGTCTGTCTGTCTATCTGTCTGTCTGTCTGTCTGTGTCTGTCCATGCATGTGCTGTGTGTGTCGTCGGTGGCCAGAAGAGGGCATCAGATTCCCTTGGAGCTAGAGTTAACAGGTATTTGTGAGCTGCCAAAGAATCAAACTTGTGTCCTCTCAAAGAGCAGCAAGCACCCTTAACAATTGAGCCATCTCTCCAGTCCCCTCCTTTACTACCTTCAACCATTAAAGTGTGGGGCTGGACCCTGGTCACATACTGGATACAATCCAGATTCCCAGCTGAGGAAAATTTCATGAGATTTAGACCAGGCACTCAGTGATACAGTCATGATGTGGTTCAGAGGAGAGTGGCTGGGAAGAATCAGAATAAGAGCCAGACACCTGCTCCACAACGACCCGGCCAGCAAGAGCTCAGATACCCATTGTCCTGCCAATCAGAGCCAAACACTTGCTCCATAAGCATTCCAATGAGAGTTCACATACCACCACCCTGCCAATCAAAGCTAAATACCTGCTTCACAGCCACTCCAAAGAGAGTCCATATACCTACCATCCTATCAGAGTTAGACACCTGCTCCACAACCACCTAGCCAATGAGAGTCCAGATATCTACCATCCTGCCTATCAAAGCTAGATACTTGTTTCTCTGCTCCTAGATATCTAATCCTCATCATTCTGAGTCCTTTTCTTCCTCCCTTCCATATTGCATCTGAAGGAAGCGGGACTCGGGGACAGGTTGGATGACACTAATAGCAAGTGATGCCAGCTGATGGATGGTGGCCTTTTTAAATTAAGTATGGCCAAGCCCCTGACCTCTAGCCAATTGGATGGGTTTTACTTTCTTCTGTGGATCTTGTGTTGGGCTTTGCAACTGAAGCTGGCTGCCAAGTCCCTTCCTAGGTAACCCCTCCAGACCTGCTGGTTTTCCCTGCTGCTGACTGCAAGCATGGACCTCAGATATTCTGGTGCAGCTAGAGTCCCATGAAGCTACATATGCTTATGTTTTCTCCATTATCTTCTCTGTTTCTGGGAGGAAAGCCTTACTTGAGGAATTGCCTAGATAAGGTTGGCCCAAGGGCATGCTATCTTGATTATTATTTGATACAGGAAGGCCTAGTCCACTGTGGGTGGCATCATCCCTATTCAGGTGGCCCTGGGCTGTATAAGAAAGCTAGCCAAACAGGAAACTAAGAAAACCAGATAAAGAGCCAGCAAATAGCTTTACTCTATGGACCCTGCCTTCAGGTTCCTGTCTTGAGTTTTTTCCCTGTCTTTAAAGATGGACTGTGATCTGGAAATACAATCCAAATAAACCTGTTCTTCCCCAAGTTGCTTTTGGCCAGACTGTTTTATCACAGCAATAGAAGTCACACCAGAAAGAACCACAATTTGTATATATTGTCATTTCTCCCATATTCTTCTAAATAATAAATAGGACTGGCTATATTCCCTCTATCTAACTTTATATAAGAGTATTTTATCACAGCAACAGAAAGGGAATTTGAATATCCTGTAAAGCCCATATAGACTGATACTACCTACAGCACTAATGAAGCTCCTTATGATGTCCCTCCTGTCTTTATACTATGAACAAACAAAAACCCAGAAAACACAGTTAGAATGAGATTTTGGGCTGTTTATAGAAACCATGGCATGTTGATGGTAAGCCGCTCAATTTGAGGCTATTTAACTGGATTATATAAGCACCTGTCCCAGATGACTGAAATTGGTAGTACTCTGGAAAAATGTTTTGTTTTATTTTGTTTCTCAGTCTGAAGGTTCTTTTAAGTTGTGGCATGCTTTGTTGCTGCTGCTGTTCTTTACGATTTTTCTTTTGTTTATTTAAAAGGAGATCTCTTACCAAAATCTGAAGATCTTTTTCTTTTCTTGTAAAATACTCAGAGGGATTGGGTGATAAATGTCTTCTTTATAACCAACCCCCCAGTCTTGGTTAGTTTTAGTTATTAACTTGACATAGCCTAGAGTCACCTGAGAAGGGGTCTCAACAGGGAGTTTGCCCAGGATAGATGGACCTATGGGTATGTCTATGAGGGATTGTCTTAATTATTAAGATAGGAGGATCCAGACTACTGTGGAAAGTGCTATTTCTTGCATTGGGTTTTTGACTTCATGGTGTAAGCCAAATAAACCCTTTCCTTCCCAAGTTACTTTTGGTCAGAGTGTTTTACCATAGCAACACAAGAGAAATTAGAACATTTTTCTAAAGCCCATTTATTAAAAACCTATACCCAGTGTCATAGTATTAGGAGGGAAGGTTTGTGGAGGTTACTAGGTCCTGTGGTTGGGGCACACACACGGGATTATTGTCTTCATAAAAGGGAACCTGGGAGCTCCCTTACCAGGATATAGCAAGAAGATGACCACCTATTAACCTGGAAATAGATCATCCTTTCCAGAAACCAAATTTGCTAGTGTCTTGGTCTTGGATTGTCCAACTTCTATAACTGTGAGAAATGGATTATTGCTTTTTGTGTCTTCTGGTCCATGGTGTTCTGTTATAGCAACCAGAAGAGGCTAAAACCCGTTGTTAGGCAGAACAATTGTTCTCCAGTTCCCAATTACTTTACTCAGATCATTGTGAGTTTGAAAACTTCCTAGAGAACATGGAGGTTGTGTCTAATGATCATTGTTTTATCTACAACCATGTAACAAATTTATCTTGTAACAAACTAAGACCATGACCAGCTACTGTGACACAGCTTTCAAGCACTGGGAATCCTGAAGTGTCTGAGATAGATGGTTGGGATCATGAGATTGTGGTAGAGATATTGGCTAGGTCTGTAACCATATGAAGTCCTAACAGAGACTGGGTTTGCCTACATCTTCCCCCCATGCTGTGGCAGCCAACTTCTTCTAGTGAGTTGATACAACAAAATGACATGACCTGGCTGTTGCAACTATAAACTCACAGCAGCTGTGGTTGCCTACATGATCCGAACAAAATCAAGGCAATCAACATGTCTGGAAGTTCTTCCTAACCACTGATTCTTACACTCATTCTGGCCCCCTTTTTTGAGGGGTATTCCTTATGTCTTGTGGGGGAGGGGAAATGCAGATATCAATTTTTATGACCCGTTTTCAGAAGTGACACACTGTGATTTCCACTTCTAGAACATTCTGTTCACTGGGAATGGTCACTATATGCAGGCAATGACTCAAGGGAAAATAAATCAAGCTCCAAGTTTTGTTTGTTGTTGTTTAAGAGAAGGATTCATGTAGCTCAGTCTGGCCTCCAAATTTTGATCCTCCTCTCTCCACATCCCAAGTGCTGGGATCATAGGCATATACCTCTATGTCCTATAAGCTTCATTACTTGAAGAAAGAATAGCAAGAATTTTTGGACATATCTTAAATTCACAATCATTGATTAGATAATAACATTTAGAAATTTGAATGCTTAACATACAGTAAGTGCTTGATTGGTTATACTAGTAGCTAACACATTGAACATTGAGGAAATTTTAATAAAAGCTTTGCATGAATTACTATAGCACAATGACAATAAAGTCATGTTCATGATTTCTCTCATTTTATAATATTCTTGCACTTGTGTTAAATCTTGTTGTATTAATATGAACAATCTCTTCCTTGATGTCCTTTCCCAGACATGTTCGTCTGGTTTTCCAGCTCTTTCTTCTACATACTACATACTAGGTTACTATTGCATTCTTTAGCAGATTTTGGTGTTCATGTTGGGATGCTTTGGCCCCAGAAGCTAGAGATCCTTGAAGTTGGTTTGGTATTCTGGGATGGCTAATCTTGTTGTCAACTTCACTGAGTTCAGAACCACCATGGAAACATACCTATGTGTGTGTCTGTGCATGCATTTCCAGAGAGTTTTAAAGAATGGGAAGACCCACCCTGAATGCACTGACTCCATGACTTGTAGTCCTTGTCTTAGTAAAGAAAAAGTGAGCTGGGCATAAGTATTTTTCTCTTTCTGTCTTTCCACTGTGGGTACAATGTGACCAGCTGCCTCATGTTCCCGATGCCTTGATGGGTAATACCTACTCACTGTGAGCTAAAAGAAACCTTTGCTTCCTGAAGTCACTCTTGTCAGGTATTTGGTCATAGCAATAAGAAAAGTAATTAAGTCAGGCAGTGGTGGCATATGCCTTTAATTCCAGCACTCAGAAGGCAGAGGCAAGTAGATCTTTGAGTTCAAGGCCAGCCTGGTCTACAGAGTGAGTTCCAGGAAGCCAGGATTACACAGAGAAACCCTATCCCCCCCCAAATAAACAAAAACAAAATAAACAAACAAAACAACAACAACAAAAAAGGAAAAGAAAAGAAAACTGAGGAACTAAACCACACAATTTCTGGGGTCTTTTTAAACAGACATATAAACTGCTCAGGGCTGAAGGCTGACTGACTGCCTGGATATAAATCCTCCTGCTGTCATTTATAAACTAGTGACTTCATGTGATAACCCTGGGTTTCGGTTTTCTCATCTTCAAAAGAAAGGGAGTACGTTAGTTGCTTTCCTTATCACTGTGACAAAAAAATAAATAAGTAAAAAGCCTGACAGAAAAACTGAAGGGGGAAGGACTTATTCCTTATTTTGACTCACTGTTTAGGAACTACAGTCCATTGTGGTGGGAAAGGGTTAGTGCTGCATGGCTCAGCCCATGCAGATGGAGCTTATACCACTGTCTTCTCTTGTGGTGCTGACCAGGGAGCAGAGAGTGCTCAGGCAGGAAGTAGAGTCAGGCTATAGCCTGCAAGACCCTCCCCTAGACTTTGCAACCCAAAGATTCTAGAACCTGCCTAAACAGAGGCCACCCTGGGATTTCTGAGATCTAGAGAATGTGGGCAGTGGGCACAGAAGGGTCACTTTACAGAAAGGAAGATCGATCTCTCTCTCTCTCTCTCTCTCTCTCTCTCTCTCTCTCTCTCTCTCTCTCTCTCTCTCTCACACACACACACACACACACACACACACACACCATCTGCTTACCAAGCATGCAGTCACATACACCTTGTTCACTACCTCAGCCTTTTTATCTACAAAATGCAAATACCAATAGCTCCTCTCAGGGTTGTTTAGAAGATTAAATAATGCCTATAATGTGTGGAGCACTTCGCTGTGGGAACACAGCAGTTATTTAATAAATGCTAATTTCCCTCCTTTTCCCTTCAAATGGAGCATTATTCCCGAGGCCTGAAGGCGGGTGGGCTGAAGAATGGAAGCTAAGGAGCAGGGCTTTGTCTCTACCACCTTATGCAGTCTGTATCACATGGGCTCACAGCAGAGAGCCTGCTCACTTATCCTAACAGAGCTCTCAGAAAGCCCAATCAACAGAAATGTTGAATCTCTTTCCCAATTCCTCTTCTTGACCTTCCCACAATAGGAGCCCCTCAAGAGTTAGTTCTCTAGGCTCCCCTGACCACTATTCTTTCTATGTGGAGTCATTGGCTCTAGTATAGGCAGAATTTGGGCTCCCAAGGCTTCCTTCAAGAATCTACCATCCATGAAATCACAGCATTGCTGTCCCAGCCACTCTGCTGTCTGTGTGCTGAAAGTCAGGTTCTGTGCACCTGGCCTCTCCTTTCTCTTGGATGGGCACTGTGAGAAGAAATGGACATCTCCTCTGAAGGGCTTCTCTGTGATGGTTAATACCTCTTGTCAGCTAGATGAGATCTGGATTCACCTGGGAGATGGGCCCCTGAGCATGTCTGTGGAGGATTATCTTGACAAGGTTCCTTGAGGTAGAAAGATCCAACCACAGTGGGTGACACCATTCCCTGGGCTAAGATCCTGGATTATATAAAATGGAGAAAGTGAACAGAACAAAAGTATCCATCTTCTGCTTTCTCACTTCAGAGGCAATGTGACCAGCTGACTCAAGGTGCTGCTACCATGGTTTCCCTTCCACGATAAGCTGTACCCTTGAACTATAAATCAAACTCTCTCATGTTCCTTTTGTCAGGGTCTTATATCACAGCAACAGAAAAGATAACAAAGACACCATTAGGCTGCTTCACCAGTTAGCTCTTCCAGATTGATGACAACTGACAAGTCCAGAAGAGCAAAGGGTTTTAAATAGACACCACAAAGTCACTGAAGGACCAGGAATGGCCTGTGGGTTCTTCCTAGACTCTGACATAGGCAATTGGCCTTTGTGCATTTGTATGCTTGTATGTATGTATGTATGTGGTGTGTGCTTTCCTAGGAAGATCCCTAGGTTTCACTGGGCACCCATTGATCCCCAAAGCATAGGCTTCCAGGCTTTATATTCCCTCTACCTTCTGGGAGAAGATGCTGTGGATTAGCAAGTCACAAGTGTCCTATCTTGAGGGAATGGAAGCCTTCTCTTCTTCCATACCTAGGCAGCTGATGCCTCCTTGTGTGCTCCTCTATGGTACTTTCATGTACCTGTCTTGATCCATGGAGTCCAAGGCTCAACTACGTACAGACCACAGACCCAGAAAGCTCTCTGCCCTTCTTCCTTTTTCCCTCACCAAACACTTCCTATCTTGCATGAGCTGGTTCTGGGCAGGCATTCACCCTACTTGTCCTCAATAACTGTTTGCACAAACTGAATCATGTAGGGGAAGCTGTAGCCAGCCCCTAAGAAGGCGTGGCTACTTCTGAGATATAGTAAGAAATTACCAATACGGAGTCAGGTAGAAATATAAGGGTATTTAATAGGGAAAAGCCTTACTTACAGAGTGAACCAGCCAGCCGGTGGTAGTCTGTACAGCAAGAAGCAAAGAGAAACCGAAACCGAAAACGCAGTCCCCCTACTCACTCTGACCACGCCCTCACAAGCCCTCAGGTACTCTTGTAGCCAGCCCCTAAGAAGGCGTGGCTACAGCTTCCCCTACAGAATCATGCATGGGATTCTGTGGGATAATCACCACACTTGGCTTCCAGACTCAAGTTTTCTTCTCCTGTTCCCAGGCTGTCGTGTAGCCTTCTGGGAAGTTTTCTCATCACTCCTACCTCTAAGGCTTGCTCTACTGATTCACCCATCACTCCCACGTGTGAACCCCTTCCCTATCATCCAGTCACTCTCCATGGTAACCTGTTCATGCTTTTCTTTTCTCCCCCTGTTGATAGCAGAAACAAACTCCCTCTGCCTCCCTTCTTTAAATGCTGCCCTTTTGCAAGCAGCTTCTGTGAACCCCAGGGCAGGATCAAGAAAGCCAAGTGGTGCTGGTGAACACCATCTGCAGGCCCAGCCAGCATCCTGACAGTTCTTTGTTCTTTCAAAGTCAGTGGGAAGAAGCAGTATAAATACCATTCCTCTCCCTGCTCCCCCTTGACAGAGGGACATGGTTGTGCTAGAGAGGGGCCCTCTCCCACTTAGCTGTGTCCCCACAGTAGTGACTTGCTACTGCTGTCCTTATATTGATAGCAGCAGGAACAGCTTCAAGTGGTGGCAGCATGTACATAGCACCATGTCCTCAGCCTACAGACTAATCCTTCACATTTCCCCAGTGTTCTAGAAGCTTCTCTTGGAACAGGGATGTTTTCCTTCCCATCAGTGATGCTGCCTCTTGTCTTTCCTGTTCCCCTGCCCTGCCTCCTTCCTCTCCCCTGTTCTTTGTGGCATTCCCTCTACCTTGTAGGTGACATCATCTTAAAGAGATGTCCATTGCTTTACCCTCAAGTAGAGGACATATCTCTGGACTGTGTATCCTGACAGCTTATGCTTCTGGTGGGAAGGCCTAAAGCTCCCTGTAGGTTCCTGAAGTTTCCTACTTTGCCTTTTATAATGTTTGGTCTCAAGTCCCCATCTCAAGGGATTGTTGTGTAGATTATAGGAGTCGGTGTAGGCAGAACATGTGACCCAGGCTTTGCCACACATTGTACTCCAACAAAGAAATTCCCTCCTTACCTTCCTTCCAATTCCCTCTGGCCATTGACTCTGCTTGGATGCAATCACTTCATTATGAGTGGCCAGAATCTTATCTATGGCTCTTTTGGTGTATACCATTACAAAGCATTCATAAGTCAAGGGAACCCTACCAATTCCTAGTGTCTTAGTAAGGTTTCTATTGCTGAAAAGAGACACTATGACCACAGCAGATCTTATAAAGAAAACATTTAATTGCAACTCTCTTACAGTTCAGAGGTTCATTTCATTATCTTCATGGTGGGGAGCATGGCAGCATACAGGCAGACATGGTGCTGCCTACATCTTGATCATAAGGCAACAGGAAGTGGACTGAGTATCACACTGAGTGAAAAGTGAGCAAAAGAGACCTCAAAGCCCACCCCCACAGTGACACACTTCCTCCAACAAGGCCATGCCTCCTGATAGTGCCACTCCCTTTGGGAGCCATTTTCTTTCAAACACCACACATAGGGTTCTGACTGTAAGACTTTCCCATGCCCAACATTGACCACCCTTTTTGAGGGGGATTCCTAGTGCTGTGTCCTCCACACTTTTGCTGAGGGAGTAGATGAATGATCTGGGAAAGATGATAAGAGGTCCAAACTATAAAGCTGGAGATTCACACAGGCAGATACAGTAAATTCTTCCATATGCCGTGTCCCCTTCAGACCAGGTATCTGGGTATGTGGTCCTACCCTGGAGCAGTCCAGCCTTGCACCCATATGACCCATGAGCTCTTCCCATGGTGAGTACCAGATCTAGCTGAAACAACTCTTCATTTTCTAGAGGTCTGAGAATGCTGTCACAATGACAGAGTCAGGATGTGGCAAGGGAGGGCTTCAAGAACCTCACTAAGGTACTAGTCCTAGCCTGTTCCTGTCCCAGATACTATTTCTAGTCACAGTCTTTTTTTGGTGGTGGGGGGGGAGATGGGCTGGTTTCAAGACAGAGTTTTTCTGTGGCTTTGGAGGCTGTCCTGGAACTAGCTCTTGTAGACCAAACTGGTCTCAAACTCACAGACCCACCTGCCTCTGCCTCCCGAGTGCTGGGATTAAAGGTGTGCACCACCACTGCCTGGCTTCTAGCCACAGTCTTATTAGAGCCCCAGTGCAACTAACTGAAGAATACATATCTTGCATTAAAGGAGATGCACCCAAATATTTCCTTTCCACGAGTGTCTAGCATGGGGCAGGTGTCTGGTCTGATGCTCCAGTAGATATATTTAATGAACAAATGCATGAAAAGTCCCTACTGCTGTTTCAGTTCATCTCCCAGAGGTCTTTACTAAGAAGATACCAACTAAAACTCCATTATTACTCTTAATGTTTGGGGGGCATCATTCAAGGCCTTTATAATCTTTCTTCCACTCACTCATCCAACCCCCTCTCTCCTCATTTGATCTGTATCCCAACACCCAACTATACCCTCACTAGGTCACCACATCTCAGTCATGCCATGCACATTTACATGTTTCCTGACTCCACTCTGTGCTTCTCTATCTGGGATGTTTTCTGTGCCTTGTGACTTCTTAGTAAAACCCCATCATCCATTTAGTACCGACTCAATCATTGTATTAAACCCAATCCGGTGCTGCCTCTGCCTTTGAGAACCCCATTGAGGATAGTAGACTAGCTCAGTTGGGCTTGTTGAATGCATGAATGCCCAGCCAACAGGAGCACTGTCCCTGGAGCCAAAGGCCAGCACATCTACCACATACAATGCACTAAGATATTTGTTTAATGATTTGCTTCCACTGAAGCATGATCATGTTGGGAGAACTCTGAATTGCTTCCTACAACTAGTGCTCAGTGCTGCACTCACCACATGCCAAGTCCTGGGAAAATGACTGTCTGGTGAACCCCAGAATGAAGAGAGTGCAGAAGGGATTCTGAGCAGAGAAGCAGCAATATCTTTGGCATTTGAGGGCATGTCTGTCAGGAAAGTAATATTTCTTGGGTCTCTAAGGCAAGTTTCCAGAGACGAGTGTGATGATGGATGGTCCTGAAATGGGGAGGTCAGGAAAAATCGATGGTTTTCAAGGCCTGACCAAAACTGTGCTGGCAGTGTGCTAGCTGCAAGGGTCATAGACATCTGAGGGTAGCTCCTCACATACTTATTCCTCCCACCCCCCCACCCCCTGTATCCAGCCTTGCAGTGGATATGTCTGGCCTAGCAGTCCATTTCTGGCACTCTGATAGCATACTAAGAACCTAGGCTTTGGATTTTTGGCAGCTTACAAAGGAGACTGCAGGACCTGAAGTTGGTTCAGTAAACCCATGTGTCTGAGGATGGAAATTGGAAGAAGCCAGTATCAGAGGTTTGCTGTGATGCCAGCAAGGGTGCCTCTTTAGCCTAGACTCTGAATGGAAAACAGAAAACAGAGCAAAAATAGTTGTTTGCCTAACCAGACTACCCCCACCAGTTAGTGAACTACGTGAACCAGCTACATGCCTGCTGCCTCAGGCAATGGCTCCTACCACACAGCATCCAAGCCTGAATTTAAGCCATTTTCAAACCCAATCTCATCTGGTCTCATCAGAACTCAGACAATGGTAGAAATGGCTTTTGATGGGCAGTGTGGGCCCTTCTTCCTCTCTGTCTCCAGGCTTGCTCATTGTGACCATGTCATAGCTGAGGCTGGGCTTCCTCAGTCTGGCAGAGGATGGAAGGGCAGCTCAGAAATGCTTGTTGACTGCATGGATGCCCTGCCAAAAAGAACACTGTCTCTGGAAGTACAGTATGCCATAAGCGCCATACCCCTTGACAATTCTCCACCTTGGACTAAACACTAGCTTGGAACCTGGGTTCAGACCAATGGGATTTGGGGCAGGACTGCCTCTTTGGTACTGTGACATTAGGCAAGGGCACTGATTTTCTTGTCTGTAAAGTGGGGTTTGTAAGTCATGCCTTCTTTGTCAGTCAAAGTGAAGGCCTAATAAACTGAGTTACATCAAGTGGCTTAGGTTGCATCTGGTATATATGTACAATGCCCCTAAAGGTTCCCAACACCACAGTTATGATAGGGACAAGCTGAAGGCATGTGGCTGTATAGTCTATGGTGACCATGAACTTCCGATCTTCCTGCCTCCACCTCTCAAGTGTTAAGGTTATAGATGCACACAACAATGCCTGGTTTTTGCTGGGAGTGGAATCCAGGGCTTCACACATGTTAGGTAAGCACACTACCAACTGAGCTATATCTCCAGCCCTCCTTTACATTGTTATTTCAGTTCCTTCATGGGAGCAGAGAATGGGAAGGTACTAACATAAGTGAACAGAGGCCTCTAGGAGGAAAGATGGCAGAGTCTGCCTGCCCTCTGCCCTGCCTTATGACCCTGGGACTGAGTCTATATTTTGCTGCTCATTATCTATTCAAGTAGAAGAAAATCATACCATGTGGAAACTGTTTCCATTTAAAACATAACTTGCAGGGTGCCATGAGGGTTGGATGGGACTATGAAATGAACCTGGTGGGTCCAAATACAGGATGTCAGAAAGAGTAATGTTCAAAACTCCCAGGTAGGTGCTAGGCCCAGCAGTAGGGCCACTGGCCCTTTCTGGACATCTTGCTAGTGAGGTCTAAATCTGAGTGTGTGAGTTTCCGCCTCATACGCCACCTGTCCATTTAGTAAGTCTCCATGAAACCCCTGGGGAGGACACTAGGCACCTCCCCCAGGATCCCAGAGTCCAGGGAATAGTCATTGAACCCACATGGAGGAATTCAGGCCCCAGGGCAGGATGAGCTGAAGGACCCACACTGACGTCATCCTGGAGGATCCTGGTGTCAGCAGTAGAAAGCTCTAAGCTGAGACATGATCCACCATCCCTTCACTCCAGTGGGATATATTCATGAAGCAAACACTTCCTTCCAGGGTCCCCGCCACAAGCCACAGCTCTCAGTGCTGGGACTCAGCTCCGTGCCTGCCACCTAAGTGTGCATAGATGATATCCAGGTGCACAGACTTACCTCTTTCTGTCCTGGGGCTTCCTCCAAACCCTTAACAGCTCCTCTGGCACACACTAAACAGGCAGATATTCTGAGAATAAAGCCCATTTTGGAGCACCCACACACACACACAATGGCTGCTAGAAATGGGGATACAACTACCCTGGCCCCCAATTACTACTCTCATTTTGCTTATCTGTGAAACGGATCCAAAAGCCTAAATAAAGGAGAATAAAGAGAAATGGATACCCTTCCTTTATCCTTTCCTCTGCTTAATATGACAAAATGAAGTTTGTCCGATGTGTGTTCGGTACCTAGCATAGAGCCTAAAAGGAAACTGTATATACCTTTCTTCCCCAGGAAGAAGTAGAAACTGAGTTGAGAATATAATTTTGGGGTCAGAGTCCAGAACTTGGAATATTGGCTCAATGACTTGCCAGTTACTGGAGAAGGTATTTCACTTCCTTATGCCTCAGTGTTGTCATCAATCAAATGGGTTGCTTATAGTAGTAATACCTACTACTATTGTTGTAACAGTTGAATGGCAATAACAACAACTCTCTGGTAGGAGAAATCACATGATTGGGGACTATTTAAAGAAACATGTACATGTTGGGAAGAGGATGGACTTGAAAGAGGGTGGAATATAGTGAGTAGATGGCCCCAAGGGGACGACCAGTGGCATTCTCTATTAGGCAGGGGTGGGATAGAGGGTGTCAATTTGCAGGAAAAATTTTGCAGCCTGGATTTTCCAAGTGATGCAGGGGTGGGACTGATTCCCAGCTAGGATGGCTTCCTTTAAAGGAGAGGAAGCAGCATCAAGAATTCAGAATAAGGAGTACAGAGCAGTGCTGCCGAAGCACTCCGCATCCCTATGGTCTCCTGGCATCCCGCGCTAAGCCAGGTGGTAGACAGTGTTCTAACTGCACACGAGAGGAAACCAAGGCTCTGGTGGATTTCACCCACACCCAGTCACACAGCTAGGACAAATGTGTGGCAGAGCTGAGAATGAAATCCACTCGGAAATCTTTTCAGAAAGAAAGAAAAACAGGAGGGCTGGAGGCAGACCCTCTGGGCTCTGCCCTGTCACCCGCCCCTTCATATGGAGGCTTCTCCTTGAGAATAGATTGCCTGAAGGTGCCCTGTGAGCCGAGGAAAGGGGCGTCACACTTTCCCATGTGATGAGCTGCACCTGCTGTGTGGTATAAATCTGTGTGACATCTGCTGGTCCCCAGGCCTCACAAATCAGCCAGATGGAGGCAGCTGGGCAGGTGGCCTGAGCAGAGGTGATTTGCAGAAGGGCAGACCCGATTCACAGCCAGAGAGAGCCTTTACCTCACCCCTAACAGGCTGCTAAGGAAGTTCTGAGCCCCTGCTGATAACTCTGGAGCTGTGTGCCAGAGGTTGCTCCTCATTGGTTTTGTGGAACAGGTCTAATACCCCCTGTGTCTGAGGGGAAATGGTCCTCTTGCTTCTCAGCCCCACCCCAGACTGGGAGCACTGCAGATGAGGAATGCATCCTAAAGCACTGTGCTAGTAAAGGCAGGAATGCCCTGATCAGAGGGAAGTTGTTAGTGCAAAGGCACCGTGGTACAGGTGAACTCGGACTGAGAGTAATCGGGGCTGGACCCTTGACCTCATGGATCTGGGAAGCAGATCAGAGGATAGGAGGGGGAGGATGGAGGAAGCAGCTCATAACTATTGCTGTGACATCTATGGAAGTTAGTGTCTGATGCGTTAAGAATCTCTGAATTGTAGAATTTTGGACCAAGAATCCTAAACTCTTGTGCTACCTCTCAGGAGAGTATGCTGAAGTTTATGAGCTGGGCAATGCTATAAAACTGTCCCAAAGAGAAACTAAAACTTCATGAAAAGAGAAGTAAGTACCAAATGTCAAGTTGGTGTTTGGCTTACCTGCCAAATGTGCTGGACCTTTCCAAATGCCATGCCCAGGGTGGGAAAGCCTGGCCCTTCTGGAATATGCTTTGCACCCCATGACCCCTGCTCTGCTTGCCCTCAGCTTGGATGAAGCCTGTTGTTGTATGGGTTCTCCAGAATTTCTGGGGCTCTGAGTTCATGTCCTACCTAGATGATGGGGAAGGCACTACTGTGTACCCCAAGCCAGGGTGCCAGGGCTGGAGCAGTGTCCTCAGCTTAGATACAACTGGCATCAATCACTTACTATGGTCTTTTTAATAAGCCCTGTGGTTCCTTCCTAAAGCCACTGGAGCAGAAAGAGTCACTTATGATTAAGCAGCTTCCAGCATCTGGGTACTATCCTACCTTTGCTTAATAAGGTCCCTCCTTGAGCCCCCAGGGAGTACAAAGTTGAGCTGGTCCTTCTCCAAGTTCACTGAACCAGGGACACAGCTGATCTCAGTTCACTATTCTCATTTTCATTTACTCAGTTACTCAAGGTGATGAGCAGACAGCCACAGAAGGCTGACCCCATGGAAGAACCCATGCTTTGAGGAAGACAAGGCTGTAGAGCAGAAAGGAAGACAGCATAGTCTTTAGGGTCAGGCAGATCAGAGCAGGACTCCCCACTCCTCCCTCCCTCCTGTGCATCTAGACTTTACCATGCCGTGTAAAGTCTCAGATCCTTCACTCGTCACCATTTGAAGGTGGTACTGGTCTCTGAGCCATGTTGCCCAGGCTTGCATCACTTGGCTGTTGCCGTGGTGCTGAGCTGATCCTTGCTTCTCTCTGGGCTCTGAATATTACTTCATTTGTGGTAATGATAAATCAAGAGGGGAAAGATTAATTTCCAATCATGGTTTCAGAGGTTTATGACAATGGCTAATTGTTCTTATTGTTTGTGAACACATGAAGAGGCTATGGAGGAGCATGTGGTGGAGCAGAGAGCCTTACCTCATGCAGCCAGAGAGGGGGGAGAAGAGGAGGAGGAGTGAGAGGGAGGAGAATGAGTTAGAGAGAGGAGGAGAAAGAGGAAGTCTCAACAATGACTATGATGAGAAGGATCCAGGACCCTTTCAAAGGCACATTCCTCCCATTGACTTCTTCTCTAACCAGGCCTCATCTCCTAAGGTCCTCATCACCTCCCTTTATCTCATTTAGTAGTGAATCGGTAAGTGGATTAATACATTCACGAGGTCAGAACCTGAATTATCAAGTCACTTCTAAACACAGCTGCTCAGAAAGCCAAGTCTTCAACACCTGATCCCTGGGAGGCTATTTGTGATCCAAACTATAGCCAACAGTATTATGGATATTGAAGGCTGAGTGAGTCCTCTGTGAGGCAGGTTTAGGATAGTGCTGGGCACCTAAGGGTAGACAAAGGAACTTTACCCACGAGCACCACTGTCTTCAAGTTGCAAATGCATATTTCAGAAGTTCTCTGTGAGTTACGATGGAATGATGGGGAGCATACTGGAAGAGTGTGTCTAACACAATGAGTACAGTGTCCATCTCGTGACAGCACCTGTGGAATGTACCACAGACTGCACCCTGCCTGCTCTGGGTTATAACTTCTGGGTTATAGTGCTGGACCTAACTTGCCATTGTGAGCCTATAGATCCTACACAATGCAGCTCCTTCTACAGGCACAGCTCCTGCACTGCTTAGCATTAGTGGCATCCCATCTGGCCAGGTGCTTGAAACAACATGGGGGGGGTACACAACAGACATTTGTAGGCATTGGAAATTGAGAAAGAAAGGGAGAGCAAGGGAGGATGAGCTAGAATGAGATTTTGCTGGAGCTCAACACAGGACTACTAGGCAAAGATTTTCATGTCCTCTGTCGAAGTCACTTCAAAAGTCAATTTCAACCTCTTTGGGATCATCCTTGTAGATTCCTGGGAATTTCTCTAGCACCAGGGTTTTTCCTAACCCCCTAATGGCTCCCCCTATCAAGCTAACTCTTTCATTGCTCTCCCCTTCCATCCCTCCCCCAACTTGGTCTTCTTGATCCCTCCTGTTCCCACCCCTTCCTTCTACCCCGCCTCCCAGTTTACCCAGGAGATCTTAACTATTTTTCTGGGGCTTTCTTCTATCACTTGGTCAGACTAAGTTGAGGTGTTACAATGTGCCTGGTCCCTGTGATCATGTTCAACAGCCTTCTGTGGGGTTCCTTCATGGACCACTTTCCCAAGTCTGCCAAACAAACACAGCCAGCTCAGCCTTCAAGTGAAGGGACAATTTGATTTAAGATCATTTGAAATTTCCTTCAGCACCAGCTGACTTTGAAGAAGTGCATCTCTTAAAGTAGCTGGACTAGTGTATGGAGGACAGAAGAATGACCCAAGGAAGACATTTGTAACCTGCTAATGAGTTGAGTTGAAAGTTTTATGATCTCTCAGTGAGAGTTAAACATGCATCAAACTGTTCCATTCTGGAATCCATGCTGCCCTGTCCAGACCATCAGCATGGCCCCCTGAGTCCATTTTCTTCATGGAAGATGTGATGAGTATCACCTTCCTTTGGTTTTCTTTGGCTCTCCAGTGCTCTGATGATCAGCTAGTTTTGACAGCCATGGCATCCTTACCTATAATCTCTGTTTAAACTGTATTGACGTAGGATTTGTGTTTCAGTGGCCCTGAATGGCTTTAGAGAATGGCCAGTTAATCTTCTGCTATGGAGAAGACCAGCTGCTGCTCACTCTTAAAGGAATAAACCAGATAAAATGTGCTGTGTTTTCCACCTTTAAATCAACATCATTAGTAGCAACTGTTAGTGTTCACACTGACCAGCGGAGATGAGGCTGAGGGTCAAGTACCACTGCAATCCAGGCTGAGCTTGCAGGGATAGCCTCGAGATCAGGTAGAGGAGTGACCAGAGGGAGACAATACAGTGGTCTGTGCAGAGGGCAGCTGGGAAACTACAGTGGACAGTCCAAAGCATGTCTTTGGGGACACCTTTGGGGACAGCCCCAAAGGTGAGTGTTGTGATTTGAGTCTTCAGTGTCTCCCAGAGCCCCCGTATCAAGTCTGTAACACCATTACGAGTTAATGGGACCTCACAAAGGTATCCAACATTTTGGGGTGTATGTGTGTGTGTCTGTATGTCTGTGTGTCTGTGTATGTCTATATGTGTGCATGTGGAGGCCTAAGGACAGTCCCAGCTGTTTCAAAGATGCTATCCATAGTATTTATTTAGACAGGATCTCTCTCTGGCCTAGAACTTGCCAAGTGGGCTAGGCTGGCTGGCTAGTGAACTCTAGGGACCCACCTATCCCCATCTCCCATGTGCTGGAGGGATTACAAGTGCATAAAGCTGTGAAAGGTTGTTTTTTTTGTTTTTTTTTTTTTAATGTGGTTCTGGGAATTAAACTCAGATCCGCATGGTTGCAAGGCAAACACTTTACAACTGAGCTACCTCCCCAGGCACCTTCTTAGTGACTCCTCTGGGGCAGAGAAAGTGAGGAAATTCTCTGAAATCCTCATGAAAGCGCACCAGGCTGCTGTGGTTTTCAGTGCCCTCACAAAATGAAGTGTTCCAGTGATATGGAAAGCTGTGCCTTTAAGAAATAAGAGCCTGGAGAGGTGGCTCGGTGGTTAAAAGCACATACCTTTTGCAGAGAATCTGGGTTTGGTTCCTAGTACCCACATGGCAGCTAACAACTGTCTATAACTCTAGTTCTAGGGGATCTGATGCCCTCTTCTGGCCTCGAAGGGCACTTTACATATGTGCAGGTCAAACACAGAGAGGAAGAAGGAAGAGGAGGAAGGAGATGATGATGATGATGATGATGATGATGATGATGATGATGATGATGATAAGCATGCAGGCTCTTCCTTGCTAATGAGACTAAAGCCATTACCAAAGAGCTTCATGAGCATTCTACCAACGCCACCCTTCATTTTATGCCACACAGGAATAACAGCAAGTTTTCCCCTATCCCCCTCCCATGTGAGATGCTGGTGAACTGATCTCAGTCTAGCCTACTGAATTCTGAGAAAATGGGTCTCTGCTTCATAAATGACCCAGTGTGTGTATTCATTAGAGCCATACTCTAGGAAGGATTTAGACAATGACTCTACCCTATGACATGATTACCTCGCCTGATGCCATCACATGGAGGATTAGGATTTCAACAAGCATTGAGTGGGACCTAAAGACTGAGTCCACTGACACTGACTTGCTCACAGCCACAGCAACAGGGAAGAAGCTTTCTCATCTGCAGTCCTGCTTCCCCCAGACCACAGCACACAGAGGGGACTGATCCCCTCAACACTAAAAGACAAAGAAGAGGTACTGGTCTGCCTGCCCTTGGCAAGCCTAGCCAAACTCTCCTGAAAAAAACCCCATGCCTCTGCCTTCCAAAGAGCAGAGAGGCCTATGCAAACCAACTTCCCAATGTTTTGGTTTCCTTCACACCATGATGTCCAGCTAAGCCTTTCAAACTGATTGACAGTTGTGGGTGCCTTACCTCCTGTCCAGCCTGTGAGTCCTCACTGTGGACTGGCTGGTGAACCACAGAAACACTACAATGGGGCAAATATAGGGAAAGAGTTCTGTGCAGCCAGGCTGTGGAATTCCCTACTCCTCATTGGTCTGAAGGACTGTGAGCTGGTTCTTGGGGAGCACTCCCTATAGGGACATGGAGCATAGTCTGTGCCCTTTCAGGGTGTCATCACCACAGCTTACTGAAGTCTCTCCATGTCAGCAGAGCAGGAATGTGTGGACAGCGGGAGAGGGCCGGAAGCACCACACAAACAGGAGGGTCCCCAGCCCCATGCAGGACACAATTGCATTTCTCTGTCAGCACCAGCTGTGGACAGCTCAGACATTTACTGTCAGTCTAGGAAAGTCCCAGAGAGCAGACCACCTGCCTCCTGGCTTCCCAGCATGCTGCCTTAAGTGCAAAGTATAGCTTCTCCACTCTGCAGTTTCACACCTATCCTGCCCTACTATGATAGTCTATTAAACATTATTTATATTGATTTAAAAAAATACTTTTCAGGCCTCTAATCCCAACTCCTTGGGAGGCTGAGGAATGGAGGGTCACCAGTTAACAGCTAGCATGGGTAATTTAGTGAGACCTTGTCTCAAAATTAGGATATATAGATTAGGTAGATATAGATAATATATGGCTGTAGCTGAATGATAGGTGCTTGCCTAGGATGCATGTGGTCTTGGCCTCAATCCCCAGTACAGATCCACCCAAACAAATGAACAACCCATACTTTTTCCTATAGTTTCCATAGGGGAAAAGTTAAAAATCATTTAAATCTTTCAGATTAGAACGTTGACAATCAGTCTTGGGTTAGGTTTGGAAGTAAAAATGTGGATCAAAGTATGATGGTTAAAACTATGATGGTTAGTCATTATATTTATCCCCAAGCTTCCCAGCAGCATCAGCCAAAGGCAGGTATGATCCATTATGTGCTTATATTTTGTTATAAGGTGAAGGAGACTATTTTTCTATTTTGCAGCAAGTTCTGAGAAATACTTTAAATATATAAAACATTTAGCAAGATATCTAATATACATTAATTTATAATAATATAGATATATAATTATAATTGTATTATATATTATATTTATTAAATTATATATATAATTATTTATAATAGTATTAATATATAATGTGTATCTCATAGGCAACAAGGTGGAAAACAGTTTTTCTGGGACCATGGAAGAACCTTTAGGTATCTCATACTATTTCACAATTGACAAAGGTTGGAGGAAAACATGGAAGTTGAACTAGGTGAAAGTACTTTGCAAAAACTGGGCCAGAACCTTCTGTCTCCTGGAATATTTTAAGCATTTCAATGCCCTGTTCCTCTCTTACCCCACCCTCTCTTCCTCCCGCTCCTACTCTTTACCCCCACCTCTACCTTCTAGCCCTCTTCCTCTCTTTCTGCATTAGCAGTTACTGGCACACATTTGAATCTGAGCATGTTTGGAATTCAGCTGGCTGCAGGCAGACTTGCCCATTGGCAGCCTTTGTCTGGCCCCTGGTGACAGGTTATAAAGGAACTAAAACTTTTAGGGAAACCAAATCTGTCATACTTGCTGCATCTTCTCAGCTGACCCTTCTGTGTCTGATGCCATTTCTGCACCCCAGCCTTATTCCAATGCCGCTGTGCAACAGACAGCTTGAACAGTTTTCTCTAAAGGCAATCCCAGAAATCAGTGTTTTCAAACATCAAGTGCTGCTTGGCATAGAGTCCTGCAGTCGGGGTATGGGTCTCTGGGCAGCTTGTCAGATAGCTTGTGTCTGCTCTGCATGAAGTCGTGGGTTCATCTCACTCTTTTGGACCTTAGCATCACTTCACTGGGGTCAGAGGATCTATGATGGCCTTGCTTCCCTGTCTGGGCCACTCATCCTCTAGGAGGTTAGGTTCAGCTTCTGGGCAGCCAGAAAGGGAAAGCTGGGGCTTCAGGTCCCCTGAGATAGACAAGGGAGGGTATGAACTCAGCTTGGGGAAGGGGAATTCCTAGTGTGTGTGTGGGACCCTTTGGCAGCAATCCCCACAGCATGCCCTCATCAGTGTCTTGGAACACTGTTCTTGGTGTGTATGAGCTAAGGTATTAACATTGAGCACATGCAAGTTCCTTGCTTCAATATGGAATCCAGAAGTGCCTTACCCATGACTCATCATACCCTGATAGATTTAACCCCGGTGATAGGTAGTTGGCTCAAAAGGAATCCTGCTCAACAGACTGTGAGGAACTCAGGGTTCTTGCTTCCCCTGCTATGAAGCAGAATGATCATGGCCACTGTGTCTACCCAGGCTGAGAACCCCCATCACGGGGGAGGAGGAGAAAGCGCATGGTACATACTAAGCCAGGCACAGTGACAGTGAGTGGTAGCCCACTGCCCCCCATTGTTCCTACAGCACAGTGATTACCACTGACCTCCCAGAAACATGATCCAGGCAGAGTCTGAACTAAGGTATCTGTCACTGGGGCTTCTCTGATTGGCAGCAGGAGCAATGGAGGGGGCTGGGCAGCAGGAGGCAGCTGAGCCGACAAGAAGCCTGGTTTATTAGTTACTTCTCTCAATGTCTGACCAATACCTGACAAGAAGCAATTTAAGGGGAGAGGAGTTCCCTTCAGTTCATGGTTTGGTAAGACACAGTCAGTCCTTCAAAAACTGTTGTCCAGAGCCCATGAGGTGGCTTGCTATAACACACTGACTTCTGGGCAGTGATGTGGACCCACCCCCCAGTGACCTTCTTCCTCTAGCTAGGTTCCACTTCCCAATGTTCTATGACTTCCATGTGTTGTTCAATGTGGGCTGGTGTGTGACTTAGGGAGAGGAAGAGTCCTAGTGTGATCCAAGAGGCTCAGCTCAGAAATGCAATGCATGTCAGTATCTCGGCCATGGACTGGAGGAAGGAGAGAGGATTCTGGGAGATGCTGAGGTGTGAATGTGTAAGTGACCCTTGTAATAGAGCCAAGTCTCCAGCAGGACAGGACAGTGAGGGATCAACACCTAAAAGATGTGGTCACCCAGGTGTGGCCCTAGCTAGCTAGCACCTTCATCTGAAATATGTGGCCAGGAAAAAGGCAAAGCAGCAAGTTCTTGCTTAGCCAAGGACAGGGCTATACTACCTGGAGGCAGACAGGGCAGCACCAAATGGACAGCGGTAGGCAAAGGTGGTTTGATGTTATCATTGGCTTCTTGGGGTTCCCCCAAATAATCCCCAGACCAGTGCCACCAGCTGAGGACTAAGTGTCCAAACACATGAGCCTGTAGGGAACACTTTGCATCATATTACAAATTTTAATGGCACAGGCTGGTCAAATCCATAGAAAACTGGGGAAACTGATGAGTTCTCTCAAGCCCCCACCTTCCTGTTGCCTTGCTGTGATGATGAACTGGATAGTGTGTGTAGATCTTGATAAGAGCATGACACTGAGGCTTAATAAACACCATCTTCCTGTTTTCCCCCAAAGCTGAGCTATGTGGCCTGTGAAACCCTAGAGAGTGGAGTGGGGTGCTTTTGCCTCCTGGGAAGGGGTGGTACTTCACTTCAGTACTGTGAATGTTTTGGCTGCTTCTACCCTTTGCTCTTACCCAACTAAGAGGTATTTTCTCACCAACAGAGGAGCTCAAAGAAAAGTTGACTGAATATGTGGACAAGGTGAATGGCCAGAAGCCAGGCTTCATCAAAGTTGTGCGCCACAGCAAGCAGGAAGGACTCATCCGTTCCAGGGTCAGCGGCTGGAGGGCAGCCACAGCCCCTGTGGTGGCACTGTTCGATGCCCATGTGGAGTTCAATGTGGGCTGGTGAGTGCTTCAGTGAGAGGAGGGGTCCCAGTGTGATCCAGTGGGTCTGACTCAGAAGTGCAGTACATTCTGGGATCCTAGTCATGGGTTGGAGGAAAAGGAAAGGGTTGTGGGACAACTAAGATAAGGCTGTGTAAGTAAGCCAAACCTTTCAATAGGACTCAACCTCAAGCAGGAAAAAGAGTTAGGGGTCAGCACCTGAAGGATATGGTAACACCCAATCTGTAGGGTTTTAAATACTCTTTGGAGTCTTACCACATAGCTCCCAAATAAATACACAGAGACTTATTCTTACTTATGAATGCCTGCCCTTAGCTTGGCTTGTTTCTAGCCAGCTTTTCTAACTAAAATTGACCTGTTTCTCTTTAACTATGTTTTTCCTCTAGGCTTTTTTTGCCTTTTTTAAAAAAATTCTATATATCTTTCTTTCCTTCTTACTCCATGGGTGGCTGTGTGGCTGGCCCCTGGCATCCCCCTCCTTTTTTAGTCCTTGCTTTCTTCTCTAGATTTCTCTTCCTATTTATTCCTTCTGCTTGCCAGCCCCACCTGTCCTGTCTCCCCTGCCTTGCTACTGCCCATTCAGTTCTTTATTAGACCAATCAGGTGTTTTAGGCAGGCAAAGTAACACAGCTTTGCAGAGTTAAACAAATGTAACATAAAAGAATGCAGCATGTCTTTGCATCGTTAAACAAATATTCCACAGCATAAACAAATGTAACACAAATTAATATTCCACAACATTGATCAGGAAGACAACTATATACAACTGGCAAAGCAGAGGGATGGCTCAGTAGTTAAGAGCACTTGCTCCTTTTGCAAGGGATCCATATTCAGTTCCCAGCATCCACATGGCAGCTGATACCCATCTGTAGCTCCAGTTCCAGGAGATTCATTGCCCTCTTCTGGCATCGACAGGTACTGTACACATACATGCATTCAGGCCAACACTAGTACATATAAAAAAAATTAATCTTAACAACAACAGAAAAATGGAGAGTTTCTGTCCAGTCAAGCATAGGCTTGTGCTTCAGGCAGCTGAATTGGAGCAGGGACAACACAGATGCCTTTCTCACAGACAGAGCAAGAGTGAATGGGCAGAGGTGGGTAAAGGTGGCTTCCTGGACCCTAAAATGTTCTCGGAGCCTCCATCCAAGCAAAACTAAGTCTTATTGAGTCTCCCTTTGTCAAGTCAGACTGGTCAGGTGCTGGATGGGGTAAGAGAACTGACAAGAAGGTGCTGTGGCTGCTTCTGAACCCCCATAGGGCACCTGATACTGATGCCCCTGCAAGGCGAGGACAGTGTGGTGCTGTTCACTGTGCATAACACTAAGGTTGACTGAATAGCTGGGCTACCTAGTTTCCTGTCCTCTTTCTTCCTGTGCTTGATGACCTCAGTGTGTCCACTCCCCTTCCTAGCTCCATGGTGCCACCCTCTGCCTCAGGGGAGCAGGGTGAGGAGGACATGCTGACAGCAAGGAGTGCAGGGCCTACAGGCAGCCTGGGAGGGATGCTGGCATCACAGACCTAAACCAAGCCTGAAGCATAGTCATTTTTTATTCTTGAAGTCCCTGTGTGCTATTTGTGACTATTTAAAAAGCATTTCCACTGGATTTATGGCCAGCCAAGGAGAGGGACACTTACTATTTCAAGCTGATTTGAATGAACAATTATGCACAGAATATATTATTAATGAGAAGTGTATCATTCCTGTCGGCAAACACATTATTCTCCTGCTACCCAGAGGGGCCTGCCAGTTTCTGGGGGAAGCTTGGATGCCCACCCCTCCTGAGGCAAAGGAGAATGTAACTTTGCCTACACCACCCGCCTCTTCCTCCAGATTGGTTTAAGCAAAATCAAAACCCAGGCTGAAAGTTTCCTCTAAAGCCTCAAATCTGTTCCTTCTTTCTTTTTCTTTTTCCTTTCCTTTTTTTAATCTTGATTTTTGTTGTATGTGGGCAGTGGGGAAATAATCGCACAGGCTGGGGGAGACTCAGTTCAGCTCTGGTTGTACTGAAGGGTCCACTGGGCTTCTTGCCAACCCTGAAGTCCTTAGCCCAGGGAGGTCAACTCCAGAGGATGCAGGAAATCACTTCTCTCTGTCTTGAGGGAGCAGGGGTTCCTTCCTCTTGCTGCTGGCAAATGACTATGGTGAGCTGCTCATCTGGCTGTTGCCCACCTTGGCAGCTGTAATTGATCTCTTCTTCCTTCCTGCTCAGGGCGGAACCAGTCCTCACCCGCATCAAGGAAAACCGGAAACGGATCATCTCACCATCTTTTGATAACATCAAATATGACAACTTTGAGATTGAAGAGTACCCACTGGCTGCCCAAGGCTTTGACTGGGAGCTGTGGTGCCGCTACCTGAACCCACCCAAGGCCTGGTGGAAGCTGGAGAATTCTACAGCCCCAATCAGGTATGGAACCCTTTGTCATTGGTCTTCCTTGGCCCTTACACAAGGGCTTCCCTCCCTGCCCAGGCCTGGTGTGGGTGGCAGAGAGAGGGGAAGGTGGACAAGAGTTACAGTGTGATCTTCAGACTCTGCTCACACACTCTCAGGGTCCCTTTTCAAAGAACTAGAGGAGCAATCAAAATGTCAAAGTCTCAAAGGCACTAATCTTTAAAAACAGATTCTTTTTTGTTGTTTTTATTCAGGTGTGTGTGATGTGTGATGTTTGAGTACTTGGGGAGGAGGGTATCAGATTCCCTGGAACTGGCATTACAGGCTGTTATGAGTCAGCTAATGTGAGTAGTGGAAAGTGAACACAGGTCCTCAGGAAGAACAGGAAGTATTAACAGTGGGGCATCTATGACCCCAAAGTTGCTCCTTTTTACACATCGCCATGTGTATCTCCTAGGTATAAAGCACTGTGGTTGATGCTAGAGATTCAGAGTAAGATTTGATTTCCAAGCTCTCCAAGCCTGGAATACAGTGGAGGTGAAACACATCATAGGTTTAATGATAATTCTGCCTCACAGGTAGGAAACATGTAAGGGAAAGGGAAGCATTCGGGCTCATTTTCAAGAGTGGGAAGGAGATAGCTAGGTTGAGAGTGGCACCCATATGAGACACTTATGGTCACAGGGGAGGCTCAGAGAGACCCTAAGGAAGAATGTGAGCTGGGCAGCCCCAGCAATGAGGGCACACCAGACCATGGGACAAGTGTGCCTGATGGTGTCTGAGTTTTATCCTGTGGAATACAGGCACAAATAGACTCCATCAGCATTTCAAAAACCCCACACTCTTTCTGCCTTTGATACTGTATTCCTAGACCCCAGACATACTTCCCTCTGCTGCCTCAGGACTCCCATAATAGTCAGCCCTACTAGCCCTATTTCTGTGTGTTGGTGACAGGGCTGACATCTACTTCCCTCCATTAAACAGACAAATGATACCAGATGATGACTTTTTTTATTCCAAGGGGGCTGCCTTGGAATAAGATACCAGTCTTACATTGTATTGCAAGAGAGAGAGAGAGAGAGAGAGAGAGAGAGAGAGAGAGAGAGAGAGAGAGAGATTATGAAAATATTCATTCAAAAAGTCAATATCACAAACATTATTACTGGAAGAACAAAAATCATACACAAAATTAGATGGAAGACAACTTTCCTGATATTTTGTGACTTTCTCAATCTGTCTTGTGTTGCTATAACAAAATACCAGAGGAAGGATAATTTATGAAGAATGATGTTTATTTAACTCACAGTTAAATAAACCTCCAATACGGAGGTTGAAATTCTGAGACTAAGTGGCCCT
Source organism: Cricetulus griseus (assembly GCF_003668045.3). Lineage (NCBI taxonomy): Eukaryota > Metazoa > Chordata > Mammalia > Rodentia > Cricetidae > Cricetulus > Cricetulus griseus. The sequence continues at coordinate 89,124,581 of NC_048596.1, forward strand.
ACCTGGCCAGCCTCTGGTGAGGCCTTTAGAGTATTAGAACAAGGTTGATGGCATCGCATGTCAGGAGCAAGAAGGAAAAGAGCCACACATGGAGAGGCTAAGTATTGTAAACTGGGCTTGCTTTCAGGTGTTTCTAATGTGTGGCCCTGGGATGTGTGCATCAAAAGATAGGTATTACTGCCACCCAATATGATTGTAGGTGACAGTACCACATCACAATGTGAAAAGGTTGAACATGTCTGTATCAAGAATTAATTTGATCCCCTGAGAACTACACATATTCATTCTCATGCATTTCCTTTCTTTCTGAGAAATTTATATATGTATACAATGTCTTTTTATCAGCTCCACCCCTCACCTCCAGCTCCTCCCAAATACCATATTCTCTCTCTCTCTCTCTCTCTCTCTCTCTCTCTCTCTCTCTCTCTCTCTCTCTCTCACACACACACACACACACACACACACACACCCCTCCAAACTTTGTGTCTTCATTGTTTTACCCACTGAGTCCAATTAGTGCTGGCAGTGTGTGCATGAGTGTAGGGCCACCCGCTGAAGCATGAGAACCCTACCAGGAGCTTCATTCCTGATAAAAACTGATTTCCCCTCTACCAATAGCCATCAATGGCAGGTGGGGTGGACCTTTGTATGCCCCTCCTCCATCCCTGATAGAATTTTGACTCACTTGATCTTGTGCTCAGAGCCAACATCTGGGCTCATTTTAAGAACTGTGATGGAAACCTAGTGAGGAGGGCCAGTGCAATCAGCAATGCAAGGCATGAGGCTTGTTGGATGAGATGCTTTCAAAAATTTTTTTTCTTATGGTACTGGGTATCAAGCCTAGGGCCTTTGGCTTGCCATTCAAGTACTCTACCACTTAGCTATATCACCAGTGCTGCTGTCTTTGGAAGGACATGGAGTTTAGTGCTGGTGTCCCCTACCAGTGAGACACCAGCAGGATAGCGTGATAGATGCCTGGAGCTGAGGTCAGCCAGGGTCTCAGGCTGGAGCTACACCACAGGAGTGGCAGGGGTGGGGGCGGAGGCGGGGGTGGGTCACTAGCTTCTTGGTGCAAGGTTTCACAGAGAATTGCTATCATGAGAGAAGTCAGCAGGAATGCCAGGGAATGCTTCTGAATTGCATATCATCTGCTGTCCTTCTTGGCCTTCCATGCCATCCGGCCAGGCTGGAGGATTTGGTGGAGGAAAGGAAAGGAGAAACTGAAGAACTCTTAGGAGTGAGAAAACTGTCAGTCACATGAAACTGTACTCATCTTTGGAACTAGAAACAGGTTCAGAAAGGACTATATGCTTAGGGAATGAATGCTGATGCAGGGGGACGCTTAGCCAGATGGATTCCTGGGGTCACATCACCAGACTGTTCTATATGACTTCACTTCCACAGACTGCAGACTGCAGGGTATCGCACATGTGTGTTCTTAGACACTCTGCTCTGATGGAGAACAACAAATCTGTATACAAGAGATGAGCATTATGGGAATGACCACCCTCTGGCTGTGCATCTTGAGCAGCTCCACAGCCTCTCTGAGCCTCTGTAACATCTGATCAGTGATGACCTCTGTCCCTCTCACTACATCTCTTTCCAAATTCTTCTGTGTGTTTACCACCTTTGCTGGGCACAGATACAGATTCCCACTGTTTTTTTTTTTTTTTCCCCACCCTCATCTCCTCTAGCCGGCTACTCCATAATGTCCCCTCATATCAGCCAGGCTGACTTGAAACTCTGAAGGTGGCTAATAATGGCCTTGCACTCCTGATCCTCCTGCCTCTGAGTTCGGGGATCACAGGCATATGCTACCATGCCTAGTTTATAAAATGCTAGGGATCAAACTCAGACATGTATGCTGGGTGGCACTCCACTAACAGAGTAACAGTCCCGCCTGGCTGAGTATTTTTTATTTAAAAAAAAAGAAAAGCATACGCATTCATAATGTTGTTCTGCTTGAAATTTGCCTTTACCTATAGATAAAATCTACAAACTTTTTCTATGCTACTCAAAGCCTTCTATAACCTGGTTCTCACCAATCTTTCTAACTGAACAGAGGTTGACATTGGGGATGATGGGAAAGTCCAACCAGAAGCAATCTGGCCATGTGGCTCAAATTACAAAGAAGCAATCTGTATCAACAGAGTGAATGGCATACAAACTCCCCACCGCTAATGCACCAGCTAGCATAGTGGGGAACAATGGCTGGTCCCAGCACAAGAGCTGTCCCTACTGTCTTAACCAGCTTCCTTGGAATGGTTGAATGGATGAAGGTGAATCTAGGAGACTACCCAGAGAATGAGGCCCCACTGGATCTGGCAGCAGATTTGGGGCATTGATCCTTTCAGTTGGGAATTCTTTATCCTCAAGTGACTCTCAGACCAGCCTCTGCTCATAGCTGGCCATCTGTCTCACCCTGCAGGAGCCCCGCCCTCATTGGCTGTTTCATTGTGGACCGACAGTACTTCCAGGAGATCGGCCTGCTGGACGAAGGCATGGAGGTCTATGGAGGCGAGAATGTGGAGCTTGGGATCAGGGTGAGTGGAGTGTCTCCCACAGGGCTGAGCTCAGTTCCCATGAGGGTAGTGAGTGAGACTAGTGGTGTGGTGTGGATGATTTTTTAGTTCATGATACAAAGGGGGCTAAAAGTTAAGAGTCACACACTGACTCAGAATGTCTAGTTCCTAGCCCTGGTACATGTAGATAGAGCCAGGGATTCTCAGAGCAGAGCCTGTTGGATTGTCAGGAAAAAGAGGCCTTCAGAGCTTGTTTGCCTAGAGAATTAGGCTCCCAGTTTAGCACTTTTGTTAAGACTAAACAAATCTGTTGGGATAAGCAACAGTAGGCATCAAGGGGCAGCTGGACAAGAGAGACTCTCAGAGTCACTTCTCCATGGCTGTCTTCTCCATAGTGGACCATAGAATGTTCCCAAAGATGGTTATAAGGGGTCTAACAAGAAATAAACTCCTGGGTATAAACAGCAAACCACAGCCACACTCACTCCATGCTGCTTTCTGACCCTGTGCAGTGCTAGGCAGACCCACGGGCTATCCTGCACCTCATGGTGTGACTCTGTGAAAGGTGCCATTTTCTTTCTTACCCTACAAGAACATTGACTAAGTTTCCTGGTTCCTTCCACTTGGCTTGTGGAAAAGAAAAAAAACCCAGGATGATCTCCTCCCCGATCAGGAAGGTATATTAGGTGTCCTGGTGTTTGGTAGAAATGTGGTGATGGCTATCATGAAGGATTATCTGTGTCTAGGAATTACCCCTGACAAACCCATGGCTTGAGCCTTGGCATGTTCCCATAATGGCTCCAACTCTCTTTAATAATGCATCACCCACATAGCATAAGTTTGCCAACCTTAGAGAGGACCTTTTACCTCCTGGTGTCTTTTCTTATAAAAATTTCCTTCTCACAGCCAGCCCATTCATACCTCATGCAAACCTCTTCCAAAATCTGGTCCAGTTGACCATCTTTGTCACTTTGAACATAGTATGTGTATCTGTTGTTTCTAGGTCTAGACCTTTAGCTCCCACTTAAGAATCTACTTTCCCCTTACCTTTAATCTCCTCATATTCCCACTCCACAGAGTAAGCAACTGGCCCTGGACAACCCTCTCCTTAACCCTTGCAAGGAGGACCAGATTCTGACAGGGAGCATCCCATAACACCTGAAGGACCTAACAGTCTGGGGCCCAATTCATCCCAGACTTAATACTAGGCTTTGAGGACTGGCTGAAGGAATAGCCTTATGAAGCTGAGCTTGGAAAATACTTCAGACACCTGTATTCACTGGCACTCCAAGCAATTGCTTTAGAGGCAGTGGGAATGCACAGTCTGATGGGGAGCTAATGTATTCATAGAGGACAGCGCCTGCATAATCACCCTCATTTCTCCAGCTTTCCCTCCACTGGTCATTTATTCACCACCCGCTGGCGTCCTCGCCATCTCATTTCAGCCCTGCTCTTGGATAAATGCTTGCCCCCAAACACAATCTGTTTCACCAGGAGCAGCTGTCAGGAATCGGCTGAGCGGGCAGCACCGCCTCCGGTCACTTGTGTTCTCTGGGTAAAAATGTCCAGAAATGGGGAAAGGAATTAGATTTGTGAACTCTGCTTCCAACGTATGTGTGAGTCAATCACAGAGTGGTGGTGATGTCTGGCTTTCCTTCCTTAAATTATAAAGCTATTTTAGAGTATGGGCCTGGGTGAGGCTCTTGAATATGTGTTAAAATATCTTTGGGTAGTTTCGTGTTCAGGGTTTCAAATAAAGTATAAAACATCTTCAGGTTTTGTTTTCCCTCCATCTCTCCCCTCCCACTGGACAGAGATGAAGCATCATTGATGGCAAAGGAAAAGGAGGCTTTTAAAGCAGGGCCCAGCCCCTGTAAGGTGGCGGAACTAAGTACTCAGGGAGGAACCAGTTCATTTGTATTCTGGTTCCTCCTTGAGGGGGTGCAGAATCTCTGATCATTTTCCATTGGGATAACCTTCTATGTGTGGCTATTGCTATCTATTTTTCTTTTGTGCTTTATGAGCTAAGATCTCAGTGCCTCAGTTTCCTTCCTGAGAATATCATATTTCTAATAACCCCTCAGGATTTTGTGCCAAAGTGAAAGCCATTGCTCATCACACCTACCTTATGCAGTAGCAACTTGTGCAAAAGCCCTTACCTATTTTGGAACATGAAAATAGAAAATATTTTTTCACATATTGAACACCTGCTGTATGTTTAGAATCTTGTTAGGCATTCTTTTTTTTCTTTTTCCATGTTCTATGTGTATATGTGTGTGTGTGGGGATATGTGTGTGTGCATGCACACATGAGCTCCTGCATGTGGAAGCTCCAAGGTTGATGTCTGGACTCATCCTCCATCTCTCTCCCATTGAATTCAATGATGTCTAGAATCATCCTCTGTCTTTCCCACTGAATTCAGTCAGGTGGAGGTGGGGGCTCTCAATCAAACCTAGCACTCACATAGGGCTTGTCTGCCTAGCCAACCTGTTCTGGGGATCTAGTCTCAGCCTTCTGGGGGTAGAACTACAGGCGTCCCACTACAGCAACATTCACATGGGCTCTGGGGGTCTGAACTCTGATCTTCATGCTGGTATGCTAAGCATTTGTGTAGCTGAGCCCTCTTCCTAACCCCAGGGCATTTAAAAAATGATATCCATCCACAGAATACCCCAAAGTAGAACTTCTTATGACATCCCTCTTTATCAGTTGAGGAAACAGAAATTATGACCTTGTACATGCTCCCAGGTCATGACATTTGTAAAATACAGAGAGGACTCAAGTCCAGGTTGTGATGGCTCAGTAGATACACCACAGTGATCAAGTCCAGGACCTGACTCCTTTGAGACCCCTTCCCCAAGAAGTATTACAATGTTTGTGCTTTCTTTCTCCTTTAGACTCCGCCTTTCATGTTGGGTCTCCCTTTAAAGCCTTTCTCTTATTTTATACTCAATTCTAGGTAAGTTCTCTGCCCCATCCCTGATTTCTGAGTCTACAAGACAGTGAGGAAGGAGAGACCCATTGTAGCAGGATGAACAAGTAAGAAATAAGAGCAGAGATGAACAGAAGACTGAAAAGTTGTATACTTTGTGGCTCAGAAAGTTTAAGGACATAAAAAATGTGTCTTGGAGCTGGCAAGGACTTAGTAAATTGGTAGAAACTAGTATGGGCTGAATTGAATCCCTTCACAAAATGTCCAGAAATCTTAATTTCTTACCTAGGAATGTAACATTATGTGCAAATAGTCTTCACATGTGTAATCAGGCTAGACTGAAGTCACACTGGATACTAATCTAAAGTGTCCTTTTAAGAAGAAAATTTGGACAAAGATGAACAGGGAAGAACACAGCCATGTGAAGCTAGAGGCAGAGGTTGCAGTTGGGATACCACAGGCCAAGGAATTCTTAAGGCTGGAAGAGGTAGACAGGACTCTTCCCTAGAGGCTTTGAGGGAATGTGGCCCTTGAGCATCACACCTTGATTGGGGCTTCTAGAACCCACAACTGTGGGTAAATACATTTCTTTTAATTTAGCAATCTCACATGGTAGTTCATTAGAGTGATCCAAAAAACTCAGAGACAAAAAAATTCAGAGGAGTACATGATATCTGAGGAACATGGTGACATTTAAATGTCCCTTCTCTCAACTGTGTACAATGAGCTTGCTTCACCTCCCATGGAGCTGGGATCTCAAAGGCCTGTTTCCTCAATATAAAGTATAAATCATTTGTGGGGGAAAAAATCTTAACCAGGCTACAAAATGTCCACAGCTAGAGGTCCATGGAACAAAAGATGACAGGTTTTTAACATCATAGAAAACATAAGAGGGGGGAAAAGCATAAAGAGTAGATACTGCAAAAGCAACAGACACATTAGATCTTAAGAGTCTTCAGGGGCTGGAGAGATGGCTCAGAGGTTAAGAGCACAGGCTGTTCTTCCAGAGGTCCTGAGTTCAATTCCCAGCAGCCACATGGTGGCTCACAACCATCTGTAATGAGATCTGGTGCCCTCTTTTGGCCTGTAGGCATACATACATACAGAACACTGTACACAAAATAAATAAATAAATCTTTTTTTAAAAGCCTTCAAAGTATTGAATCAGACAAAGGATGGAAAATATGTTGTATAATGATCAGTTTATTCATTGTGTGCATATGTGTTTGTATGTGGGTGAGAGTGTGTCATATAGATGTGGTGTATGTGCACCTGTGGGTAGGTGTCTGCGCCTGTGCACATGTGTGGAGGATGTCTGATGACCTACTCTATTACTCTCCTTATTCTCTTGAGGCCACGCTTTTGTGGGTGCTGAGATCTGAACTTGGGTCTTCAACCTTGTGTAACAAGTGCACTGAGCTGTTTCTCCAGTCCCTAAAAATTTATATTGTAAACTCTTCCAAAGAAAATTAAAAATATGAATAAGAAGTGGCTTTGCAAGTAATTTATGTTTAGTTTTTTTGTCATGACAGTAGAACTTCTGTGAAAAACAACTTAAAGGAGGAGATATTTCATGTTGGCTCGTGGTTTCAGAAGTTTTAATCCATCGTTTCTTGGCTCCATTGTTCCTCATCCTGGAATGAGGCACAATATCATGGCACTGAGGATATGGTGAAGCAGGGAGACTGTAGTAGTTACATTATTTTTGCTATTACAAGAAGCAATGTAAAGGATTTATTGCAGCATGTGGATGCATTTGATCATGAAGGGGAAGCTGTGTTGAGGCAGCTGGTCACACTGCATGCATAGTCAGTGCCTTAGGGTTTTATTGCTAGAAAAGAGACACCATGGCCAAAGCAACTCCTATGAAGGAAATGTTTAATTGGGCTGGCTTAAAGTTTCAGAAGTCTAGTCCATTATCATCATGGCTGGGAGCATGCTGGTATGCAGGCAGATATGATGCTTGAGAAGGAGCAGAGACTTCAATATCTTGATCTGCAGGCAGCAGAAGCAACTATGTGCCACACTGGGTGTAGCTTGAGCATGGGACACCTCAAAGCCTGCCTCCACAGTGACACACTTTCTCTAACAAGGCCACACCCACTCCATCCAACAAGGCCACACCTACTAATAGTGCCACCTCCCTATTTGCCTTATTCAAACAAGTCTGTGGGGGCCACAGTCAGGAAGTAGAGGGAAACAGACTCTGGTGTTCAGTTTGCTCTCATTTTTATGCTCTCCAGGACCCAGGCCATGGAATGGTGCTGTCTACCCGAAGGGAGATGCTTCACCCCAGTTAATCCAGTCTAGATGGTTCCTCACAGACTTGCCCAGAGGGTTGTCTCTTTGGTGATCTAGATTCTGTCAAACTGACAATCAACACCAATCATTGCAACCTCTTACCTCTCAGTGTCCAGGAAGGAGGGAAAGGGAGAAAGATGAAGTAGTTATGGACAGGATATACATTCAAAGGCACAGCTTCTATGACACACTTCTCCAACAAGGCCCCACCTCCTCCTAGCCCCCTTCAGCTATGCTCTCAACAGTGAATTAATCTATTGATGGGTTAGTGCCCTCATAATCCAATTACCTTTCAGTAGTGCTACCAATCAATTACTACATGAGCCTTTGGAGACATTTTATAGCTAAATCATAGTGTTTAGTTTTGCTAGGATAAATTTTGAAATGTGAAAAATATAAAATGAAGCTAAGAGTTCAGTGGATGGGTTGAACAAATACATTACTAATATACTAAAACTAGCAAACTAGACAGTAAATCTAAAGGAATCATTCAAAATCAACCCAGAAAGAAAAATAAAAATTATCTATGGTGGAGGGTTAGGTAGAATAGAGAAAGTATAGTATTTTACAATTCCAAATGGAGTGGGTAAAAGGAAAGGATTGGGCAAAAGCAATTATTTTAGTAAATAGTGTCTTGAATTTTCCCAACTTACATACTAATTCATAGAAACTCAACTTGTCCAAATTAGGGTAAATATGAAGATATACATTGTACATATGTACATAAATATGGTGATACAGCAGACTCCCAAAGTCAAAAAGAACTTACACCAGTAGGAGAAAGAGAAACTACCTAAAAAACAGTGATGAGCAGCCAACTTTTCACTACAACTATGAAAGGCTCCCTTTTCAATATGCTGAGAAGATGTTGTCAGGTTATATGTATGTACCCCAAATAATACTCAAAGGAGGGCAACACACACACACACACACACACACACACACACACACACACACACACACACACGCAAGATCTTCTTTAGGATAAGTTTTTAAAAATTTAAATTTGGGACAAGAAAAATGATCCCCAAAGGACTTCTGATATTAAAGAATACTGATAGTAAATAGATAAGTCTAATACAATTTGAAATGGAATGAAACACAAGAGTACTGCTTGTGAGATTGTTAAAACTATATTCATGTTAACAAAAGTATATAGGCTGGGGTGGATTTAATATAAAATGTCTATTTGTTAGTGATAGAAAGGTTACTGATTGGCTTTAATATTTGGTAACTTAAGTAAACAAGTTAAAGTTTCTAGGGATGACATGAAAAGTTTAGAAAGAAGAAATATGACTTCAAAATCAGTTGATGGAAAATTAAATATGAATATGCTATAAGCAAGACAGAAATGGATGTATAAACAGCTTGTGCAGAGAGACAACACAGGCCTGGTTATACCAGTCAATCTACATGAGCTAAGTCAAAAGATGAATAATTTTAAACTAGCTTAAATTTTACTTAGCAATGGGATACTTACAAGAAACATATCTGAAATAAGACACAGAAATGATAAAAATCCAAAGTATAGAAAAATTCACAGTGGTCAGATGCTAGCCTAAAGAAAGTTATTGTATTAACTTTAGGAAAGAAGTAAAATTACAATAAAAAGGTCTAAAATGATAAATGTGAAATTCATCTAGAATCTATTAGTTGTCAATTCAAACGTTACTAACTGAACAATGTAAATTTGTATACAGCAAAAATACATAGGGTTTAGTGAGATTGTTCAACAGCTAAGAGCACTGGCTGATTTTCCAGAGGACATAGGTCTGATTCCCAACACCTACATGGTGGCTTACAAGTGTCTGTAACTCCAGTCCCAGGTGATCTGATGCCATTCTTTGGCCTCTGTGGTCACCAGGCATACATGGGATGTGCTAACATAGATGTAGACAAAACTCCATACACATCAAATAATTATTTTAATTTAAAACGAAAACCCAGCAGAAATACACTGAGACATCAGCAACCCTGATAGCACACTGGAGAGCTTTATTACAGCTCAAGTAGTTGACAGACCCATACAGTTAATAGATTGAATTTGAATGGCATCTGAAAGTTGCTGAATGCATTTTTCTCCCAGAACAAGTAGATTATTCATGGATGTTGACCACATCTTGAGAGATAAGAGAAGACACAACAAATAGCAAGGGTTTTTATTCACAGGGAGCACATTCTCCTACCAAAATGGAATTAAGCTAGAAATCCATGATCAAAAATTACATACAGAACCATCATCTTTGACAATTATGAGACATGCTTCCAAAAATCCATAATTTAAAAAAGAAATTGCATTGGAAATGTGAAAATGTCTTGAATGTCTGATAATAAATATGCATGGCACATGTGTTGTGTGAGGAGTGCAGCTCACATTTAGTTTAAGAGAAACTATCTGGCATCCCATTCTTCCATCAGAAATAAAAGCTGAATATTAATAGTGTATAAATAGTCAGAAAAAAATCAGAATAAAAATAGTAGAAGAAAATAACCAAGAAGGTGCTTTGCCTGCACATTTCACATTCCTAAGCTGTCCCCCTGGTGGAAGTGGACCAGGACCTAGAGAGAAAACTTTAGAACTGAAGACCTCAAAGGCTGAAGATGAGTAGAAGACAGTCCTGGAACTGGCCCAGGAAGCTAGCACTGATAGACACTGGCATTTGTATTGCATAAGAAGGGCCACACCCTAGGAAATTATCTGTAGTTCATGATTATAAAGAACCCAGAACCCAGAAGTGGCATTTTTTTTTTGGTTACACTTTGACTCATCCTCCAGAGAACAAAATTAATTTGTGCATTCAGACATTTGTATGCTCGTCTAGCTGTTGAGCCCTTTAAGGAAGACCTGATGAGTTCATGAATGTCTGTCAGCATCACCAACTGATGACAGAGATAAAAAGCAAGCAGAGATGAACTCACGTTCTACTTCCTTATGCAGGAGTGCTGAGTCCACAATTAGAATTTGTGTTTACAGCATGTTCTGCCCTATAAGATGATGTGGTTGTAGTTGTTGGAATCTTGCAAGTGCAGTCACTTAATAGAGATAAAGTAAATAAATGTTAGGAGTACAAAAAGACTCATTGATATGGATACCTGCAATTAAGAACATATAATGAACAAGTTTGTGCTATAATTTGAAAATATCAATAAACAACACAGATTTGTGGAATGGTACATTTGTAAGAATTGACAAGAAGAAATCAATATCTAAACCTGTCCTGTGATCATGAAAAAAATTGAATCCATAGTTTAAAATATTCTCACAAATAAAAACCTAGAACTAGGTTGTTTTTACCATTACACACTGCCAAAGTCTCAAGTAACAAAACACTCCAAATGTATAGACATTATTTGAACATATAGAGTAGAGATAAGTGCCCAACAGTGAAGCAGCTTTCATCTTCTGTTGCTAAGCATCTAGGGTGAGTCCGGGTTTATAGCATAACTGCTGAAGATCTTAACAGTCCTGATACATAAAAGAAAATTCTCAATTGTATTTTGTGTGCTTGTTCAATAAGACAAAAGGGATACTCATACACCACACACACACACACACACACACACACACACACACACACACACACACACACACACGTTTATTAAATGAAACTATATGGAGTTGCTGGGAAGCCTTGCCTGCAATTAGTTCTTACAAGTGGACTCTTTAATATGAACCCATCCTCCTGGGCAGAAACCAGAGAGGTCAGAAGGGGAGGAAAGAATGCCCCACAGCAGCCATGACCCTATCTCTCTTCGTAGTGTCTAGATCTGGTCATCAGAAGACAGGGACCTCCCCTCCACCATACTCTCACTGTGGTGATTTGTGGCTGGACTAAGCTGCTTGGTGTTACCATACGGAGGAGAGTTAACCACAGACAAGGCTTTGTTGGACAGCCATGGGACATACACAAGTCATGACTCCTGTCTGAGCACCCAGACTTTCTCACTGGGATTTCACTATAAAGAATTTGGAATGTTCTTTATAGTTTGACCTTTCAGACAATGGCCTCCTTCACTGATGACTTTTTTATATTTATTTATATCAGTGTTCTGCCTGACTGTATGCCTGGAGGCAGAAGAGTCTACCAGAGATGGTTGTGAGCCACCATGTGGTTGGTGGGAATTGAACTCAGGACCTCTGGAAGAGCAACCAGTGTTCTTAATCTCTGAGCCACCTCTCCAGCCCCCACTGATGACTCTTAAATAGCATTTTAATCCTCAAGAATGTTCTTCAACTACCTGTCCCTAAGACTGAATCATTATCTTCATTCTTTATTCCTTAGTTTGAGCTTTGCCCTTTTACCTGCTGTTTCTTAGCCTCTTCATCTGACCTGACTGGGAGGTGAGCCTCTTTCTGTACATGATTCTGGCTCTTGTCCTGATGGAGCCAAGAATCATCTAGGATGGGAAGAAGTCTAGGTGATTGGCTGCACATTTTGACCTTTGAAGGCACATAGCACCATTCAAAGTTCTTTATCCCCATAGCCTTGAACAACCTAATAAAGCTAGAGTTTGCACCTGGGGGCTCTGTCTACCTCAGACCAAGACCACTCTAACCCCATGCAGTCTTCTCTTGTCCACCAGATAGATTTCAAGCCCTTGTAAACCTTCTCTCTCAGCCATGGGGATCCTAGTTCACACTTGCCCATGCCCCAGAAAAATCCCTACTCCACAGGCATGGGGGGGGGGGGGCGGAGGGAGGAAGCAAAAGCGGGGGAGGAGACTGAGTAGACCTCACAAAGACATTGTTACCAAATATCAAAAACACACCTATGGATGGGAGTGTGGCTCAATTGGTAAAGCATGACCAAGGAAAGCTCTGGGTTTCAGCCCAGCACCACAGAAACTAGTACTAACCCCTGTAATCCTAGTACTCATGGGGTAGAGGTGGGATACTCAGAAGTTCAAGGTCATCCTTGGCCACATAGTGAGTTCCAAGCCAGCCTGTGATACACCAGACCCTATCTATAAATAAATAAGTGTTGGTAGTTCCTGCAGGAAGATAGTCTAGTGCTTCTATATCTGTTAAACAGCAGAGCCAGTGCCTCTCATCACTATTTCCAGAGTTCTTCCCTTACAATTACCCTTTATAGTGCACACACATAGAGCTATAGGTAAGATAGATATTATTATCCTGACACAGTAAGATGATTCAACATGCTTATGTTGGCCCTGAAAGTTAATTCATCCTTATACTTTATTATCTCATTATCATAATTATTAATTTAACAACTATATCAAGAAGAAATAAATTTAAATACTCCATAAACTGTAAAGTGTTCTTTATAAAGCATACAATCTATCCATCGTCCACATTATGTTATATAAAAATGCTGCCACCCATTTTAAACTGTTTTTGAGGCATCTATTAACTTATATATGTTATATCCCTGCCAAACTTTTTATTCAAATAGTACTCAAAGTCAGTGTTGTAAAAGAAGAAAACTGACTCAGGCTAGCTAAAAATCAAAGGGGTGTTGTTAATCTCTGTTTTTAGGATATCTGCACATCAGAAACAGTAATGCTTTGTCTGTCATATAATTTGAACTTCCCTCCCAAATGTGTTATACAGCTTCTGGTTTTGCTGTGAAAGGATTGCTTTGCTTTGGTGTGTTTTGTTTTGTTTTGTTTTGTTTTTGAGACAAAGTCTTACTGGAGCCACAGCTAGCCTTGACCCCACTTGGCCCAGTCTTGCCTCTAACTTGTAATCCTTCTGCCTCCACTTCTTGTATTGCCATGCCAAGCCAAGGCTGCTTTTTCAAAATCAATCAAATGTATCATCAGCCTTTTCCTTCCTATCCAGGCACTTAAGAAAATCTGACCATTCCTGGTTTTGAGAGCTTTACCTACATTTATTGTATTGTATGTTTCACATTTTAATCTCTGATTTTTTTTTCAAAACCAGTCTTAACGTAGTATGAGGGATGGGTCCAGTCTTTTCTCCATGAATACCCTGCCACATTTCGTCTTCATCCATTTCCTGTTGCTATAGCAAAATGCTGGAGAGTGGGGGATTTTAAAAGAATAGCAGTTTACTTTTGCTGGTGGTTCTGGAGATGGGAAGTCTAAGAGCACAGCTCCAGGGCTGCTTGGCCTCACTAAGGACCTGGTGCACACTGCAGTACAGTGTAATGTGAACAACCAGCAGTATGTTCAGAAAACACAAAACACAGAATTTAAGAGTGTAATAGCCTAGACTTTTTCAAAGTGGTGCATATATGGAAAGTGATGAATTTCATAATAATGAATTTTCATAATGAAAATGATGTTGTACCTTGACTATATTCACTCTCCTGTACCTTTTCCTGTCACCCCTTATCCTTTCCTGTTTCTTCACTTCACCTTCCAAGTGGTTTTCCTTTGAGCGCGCTGAGTACATGCATGCATGCGCGCACGTGTGTGTGTGTGTGTGTGTGTGTGTGTGTGTGTGTGTGTGTGTGTGTGGTGTGTGTGTGCCTACATTCCACAGATGTGAGAAACACAGTATATGTCTTTACAGACCTGACTCATTTTTCTTAATATGTTGCCCTCCAATTCCACCCCCAGAACCAGGAGAATCAACCTGGTCCGCCATGATCGGTGTCACCATGGTTGAAGCACTAGTCTAACTGCCCACTGGTAAAACAGTGTTATGAGCTTTATGTTTCTGAAACCTTTTCTCCACTTTGACTGCTAAACCTTTATGGGTTCTTTGATCTATCAATTCCAATAGCAGTAAGTGTACAACCTGGAGTACCTGCTCACACTTTTTAGCTGATATTACTAAAGAAATAAACAAACAAGAAAATAAATTCTGAGTTTTAAAAGTTCAAATGAGAGAGGTGGAAGCAGGAAGAACTTCAAGGCCATCCTTAGCTACATGGTGAGTTTGAGGCCAGCTGGGAGTACGTGAGACAATGCATTAATTAGTTACGTTTTGTTGCTGTGATAAAATACCATGACCTAACACAACTAAGGAAGAGTCTATTTTGTTTATAGTTCCAGAGGGCTAAATGTTCATGATGGCAGGGAAGGCGTGGTGGCAGATACAGGAAGCTGAGAGATTGCATCGAAATCTTACACAGGAAGGAGAGAAAGCAAGCAGGAAGTAGGGTGAAGCCATCAACTCTGCAGGCCCACCCCAGTGATAGAATTTCTGCAGCAAGGCTGCACCTCCTTAGGGTTTCATAACCTCCTCAAACAGCTCCACCAACTGGAGACTAAGTGTTCAAATACATGAGCCTGTGGGAGATCTCTCATTCAAACCGCCACATACACTGTCTCAAAAACAAAAATTAAATGTAACTGATCACATATGAGTAACAGGGAAGAGAACACAAGCTACAGAAAATGAACATAGTAAACACAGAAAGAAAAAAAAATCCTGTTGAGAAAATGAATATTTAAGATTCAGGTCTCTAAATTTGATTGAAGGAACTCAAACTGAGTGGGAATTGTTCACACACACACAAACCTGTGTGAAGGTGGTCACAGTTGTACAGTTTGGTGTGTGTAGAAGCATCCTGTGGAAGAAGCCACAGGTTGGAAAATTAGTTTTAAAAGTGTGAACCCAGTGAAGATAATACTAGTAAAATAAAATTAGAAATTAGTCTTGAAGAGAATACTTCATCCTGAGCATCATTTGAACAAAGCCACTAGGCAGAGTCCAACCCATGCAGGGTCAAATTGGTGAGGAAGAATCCTGTGTGTCCCATAGGGGCACTAAAGATGGTGGCAGGGGATGTTCTGTCTCTGGGAGTTGAATGAGGATCCCTAGAAGAGCTGGCTACCCAGCTACCAGCTTTGAGCCTTGCCTTTTGCAGGTAAAACAGAGGAGGAGAGCTCTGGGGCAGGGGGAGAGGTGGAGTTACAGGATTCTTGACAGACAAAGAGGAGAGTGACCACAGCTGTACATCAGAACATGGCAGAAACATGGAGGGACAAGCAGACATGTGCAGAAGCAGGCAAGACAGAGGCATAGCTTTATTTGATAACAAACCACTCTTTATTGGTGTGTGTTTTTATATGAAGTGACAGATTTCAAAATGACATTTTAAATCAAGTATACCATGTAGTCTAACCATATTGTTCCCCACACATATTCCTCTCTCTCCATTCTCAGCCCCACTTCCCCTTCTCAAGTAGAACTCCCCCCTATATTTTCATGGTGTATGTGTGTGTGTGTGTGTGTTGTCTAGGTTCTACATGTAAGAAAAAGCATGTGATATTTGTCTGGGACTGATTCACTTCAGTTATGTTGTCATGCTAAAAAAGAAGAGTCTGGAATAGATACAGCAGAGCTACCAAATGTCAAAAGAGGACTGGCCACTGGTTATCTAGAAGTCAGTTTTTGGTAGGCTATCAGTTCATCTTAGCTTTTCAACATGTTTTGTTAAGACAGGGTATATGTAGCCCAGGCTGATCTGGAACTTGCTATATAGTTGAGGATGTCCTCTACCTTCCAAGTTCTGGAATTATAGGTGTGCACCACCATGCCCATTTGGTTTGCCAATGACTTGAGTGATGGTGGGTACTCTGGAGCTAAGAGATCCCTGGCCACAGCATTGGCTTATAGAGTTCTAGAGCCTCTAATATTGGGTGCAATGACTTTATGGGCAACAGAATAAGGACACATGCCCACAGTTAGAAGTAGGTCACTTCTCCCACATAGCAGATTGACTCTAAGGCTCTCACCTGAGCTCACCCTGGATACAGAGGTCTGAAGAATCTCAGCATCACGGTGTTCTCAGCAACAGATGCAGCAGTTTCCAACCCAGCCCAGTGTTTGTGGTAGACTCAAGAAGGCTAAGGTGTAGGCACATGCAAGCCTACCTGAAAAAGCCTTGGAAACCCACAGATGTAAGGTAGCACAGGCAAGACACAGCTGAATTTTCTTACTTCCCATTCCTGGGGGCAGAAGAAATTAAACACCTTAAACTAGATTTTAATATTTAATTGCTTCTAAGTCTATGGTTGCCCCAAGCCAGCTGGAGCTATGGTTCAGAATAATGTGGGTGAATAACATATGTGGGTTGCTTTTTGCTTGTTTTTTGGTATGTGTGTGTGTGTGTGTGTGTGTGTGTGTGTGTGAGAGAGAGAGAGAGAGAGAGAGAGAGAGAGAGAGAGAGAGAGAGAGAGAGAGGGAGAGACAGAGAGACAGAGAGACAGAGAGAGACAGAGAGACAGAGAGAGTGACAGAGAGAGAGAGAGAGAGAGAGAGAGAGAGAGAGAGAGAGAGAGAGAGAGAGTTGTGTGGGTAATATGAGCCCTGCCACTGGTTTTTATTTTGTTTTGCTTTGCTTTTTTAAATACTAGGGACTAAAACCAGGGATTAAACCCTGGCATATCACTGAGACTTGGGGAATTTGACTCACTTGCCCAAGTCCCTCAGAGAAGTGGTGCACTTGACTGAGATGGTGTTTGGTCTGATTTCAAAGACTCTAAGTTACCTCTCTGAACTCTCAGAATGCAAGAAAACAAAGGACATTGGATGCGCCATAAGAAGGCCTTGGAGTGGGCAGTTGGATTTGGAGAGGTGGTGATAGAAATAGAGAGGGTAGGAAGCAAGAAATGTATGGGTACTTTGACCAGAGAGAGAAGTGGGGTGTTTCCTTGACGGCTGGTGGTCTAGTGCCCAGTGGTGGACAAAGTCGAGTGCCAGAGCTTTGGAAAAGCCTGGACTTGACTAGAGAAAGCTTCTGCTCTACCCATTCCCTTCTGGATGGTCAGCCGTTGCTCTCTTTCTCTCTTCCCTATTGGAATGTCTGCCCCGAGCCATGATGTTATGGTATCCATGGCACCTCAAATCCCCAGGGCCTTCAAGAAAAATGTAAGCTACCTGATACCTATTAGGTCCAGATCTCTAGGTTGATGGGCATCTACTTGTCTGAGCCTTCACATACAAGGGAATCTTGGTGCCAATGCCAGAAGCAATTATTCAGACATCTCCAAGGAGGTGTCTGAAACTGTCCTTTTCCAAATAGCATGTTGATTCCTACACATCAGCCAAACTGTTATAGACTCACAAGAGTGAGTCTCTGCAGTCGCCACACAGCAGCCAAACAGAGGCAGCTTCACAGTACATTGTAAAAGTTTTATGGTTAGTGAAGTTAAGTGCAAAATTAATCCCTAAAGAACAAAGCAATTTTAAAAAGCACATAATGAAGCAATTAGCTCGAAACAGTGGGGAGCAGAAGGTAGGCACCCTTGGAGGATTGTGCTGGGAGGAGTCTTCACACCGAGGCTTTGTTCCTTGTGCTGTCCAATGAGGGAGCCATAGAAAAGCAGTATGAATGAGGCATGTGTACAGGATGGAAGTTGACAAAGGATTCTGGGAGTCAACTCAGAGGAAATTTTACCTTCCGAATAAGCTAAGGCCAAGGGAGGAAAGAGCCATAAAAGACATTATTGGGGTAGTTCATAGAATCCTTTCATAGACTGTGGATTACATAGTAAAAGTGTGTCAACACTGGATTTCCCAATTTTGGGGAAAAGGCAAAACAAAATTTTAAAAGATGAATAAAACAAAACAAAACAAAACAAAAAACAGGAGCCAGAAATGTCTGTTAAAGTCCTTGGGATACCTTCCTTATTGTTTTTCTCCTCTTTGCTTCTTTTCTTTCAAACAAATCCCCCAAAAAAGAAAACCTTAAAATTGTGTGTGTGTGTGTGTGTGTGTGTGTGTGTGTGTGTGTGTGTGTGTGTGTGTCTGTGTGGATGTTGGGGCACTTGTGGAAGTTATAGGACAACTCCTTCTACTTGTGAATCCCAGGGATTGAACTCAGGTTATCGGGCTTAGTAGCAAGCCCCTTTACCACACTGAGCCATCTCACCATCCCTCTTCTGCCTTTTGTTTAGCTGGGCTGGTCCACTAGTTTGTTTCAGGAGCTGGAAGGGTGCTTCTTAGCAACCATTTGATTATAGCTCTAATGTCCCAGGCTTGGAGCAAAGATCAATGCCACACCACAGGAACTGGGTCACCTCTCCCCTCCTCCTCATTATTGCAATGCAGTTATAGTTATGCAGTCTTAGCCAAGACCCTTTCTTCTCAATGGACATGGAGCCTATATGAGTATGAGCTAGGTCCTCTGCATATACCTTATTGTTGTATAGCTTGGTGTTCTTATGGGACTCCCAACAGTGGGAGTGGGGTATCTTTGGCTCTTTTGCCTGCTCTAGGGATCCTTTTCCTCCTACTTGGTTGCCTCATCTAGCCTTGTTATGAGGGTTTTTGCCTACTCTTATTGTAACTTGCTATTCCCTGTTCAGTGGATATCCCTGGGAGGCTTGCCATTTTTTAAAAGGAAATGGAGAAGTGGATCTGGGGAAGAAGGGAGGAAGGGGACTGGGAGGAGAGACTGGGAGGAGAGGAGGAAGGGGAAATTGCAGTCAGGATATAATGTATGAGAGAATAATAATAGATCTTTTCTTTTTAGAGATAATGGTATGGTATAATGGGACAAACAATGTTTTAAGGATCAAGTCATAATTCTATAAATTATGTGTAGTGTGTTCATCAACTCAAGCACCCTAACACAACTGCAGTAAGTGGCTTTGATTCTGCACATTTCTTTTCTTGGTATTCTGGTGGCTGAGAGCCTAGACCAGGGTGCAGGAGAGTCAGACCTGGTCAGGCATCCCTCAACATGTCTTCCCTAGCAGAAAGACAGTTTCTGGTATCCTTTTGTAACACAAAAACTAAAAGACCCAGAGACAGATATTGGGATTTAAACTTCAAGCTGAAGATCAGAAAAGCAGCTGGCCACTAGCTCTTACCTTTACCTCAGCTGAAAGGGCTGATCCTGGCTCCACCAAATCTCAGACTTCTATCCTCTCCTCAGTGTGGCTGGAAAGGCCTGAAACTTCAATGTCTTCCTATCCTCAATGTGGCTGGAGAATGAATGCCAGCTCTGAGATCCTGTTCCTGTCTTAAATACCTCTCATGAGTCCTGAGATTAAAGGTGTGTGATCCCAAATGCTGAAATCATCTTTGTGTAAACTTTTTCTCTTTAGAACTGGATTAATTTCATATAGCTCAGGGTGGCCTTGAACTAACAGAGATCCATCTACCTCTTAATCCTGAGTCCTGGGATTAAAGGTATGTGCCTGGCTTCTATGGCTTATGGCTGACTTTGCTTTCTGAATCCTCAGGCAACCTTTAATAAATCATAAATAATATATCACCACATCCTTTCCTCTTTAGGACACCTTGTGGATCAAGGTTCCACCCATGACATCATTTTGCCTTAGTCACCTCCTTAATGGTTCTCTCTCATATTGTGCCAGTGGTGAGGAGGGGGAACCCAGAAGCCAGGACTCAGTGGAAGGACTGACTATATTTTCTGATGTATTGGGTATGGAACAGAAGGAAATGATGATTCAGGCAAATTATGGGTTTCAAGCTTGGGCTGTTACATGGATGAGGGGAGCGAAGGACAAATGGGGAGGAAGAGAAGGAAATCAAGAACTCTGGTTTGGACAAGATGAGCTTGAGATGTTTGAGTGACATGTAAGTGAGATGGAATGGGCATTTCAGTCTCCACCGCTGTGGCTTGTGCTCTCCTCCTGCCCTGAACAGCACACAGCATGAATGAGCCTTTAGCTGAGGGTTTTACAGTGACAGTAAGGTAAGCATGAAAATACTGAGTGGGTGCTAAGCCCATGCTAGGTGGTGAAGTAAACCTCTACAGTTACCCACTGAATTCCCATAGCTGCTCTTGGAAGTGGGAATTCTGTCTCATTTTCCATACCAGGAAACTGAGAAGGTGAGATGAATTGGCTCTAGGCACCAGTTCAGCAAATGGGAATTAGGTGATTTCACTCCAACCTGTTTGACCCAAAGCCTTTGCTCAGAACCGTGATATCATGTCTTCTAAGAGGCATACTGTGGGCCCATTTTCTACTCTCCTTCTGAAGGATGATGTGAGATGATGGGATATGACTGGCACAGTCCCCTTCAAATAAGCTCATCTGTGACACTGATTCCCTTTGTAAAGTCTGTTGCTGATGTAATGTCACCCAGGTGCTTTTTGGTAAGGACATTTGTGAAGATGCCCAAGTTGACAATTCATTTGGTTATGTACAAATGCCTTCAAAGTTGTCCTAACACATCAGCTGTATAGCTAGTTTTCTCATTGCTATGGCAGAATGTGTCACCAATCAAGAAAGAAAGGTTTGTTTGGCTCACGGTTTCAGGGGAGTTGAAGTCCACCATCCTGTTGGACTAGCAAACAGGAAGAAACCAGGGAAGACACACCCTCAAAAACCCTCCCTCCAGCCAGGCCTCCCAAAATAGGAATAAAACATTTAAATATGTTGAGTCTGTAGAGGGAAGTCTACATTCAACCTCTAACATTAGCTTTTGTTATCTGAATTTTAAGCACATGACAGATAAACTTCTTAAAACAAATTGCATTCTGGGAAAAAATGAGTCCCTTGTCTTCATTTCCACAATCTCATTTTAAAAAATATTTATTTATGTGTTTGTGATTGCTCGTGTACCATGTGCATGCAGGTGCCCTCAGAGGCCAGAAGAAGGTGTCAAATCCCCTAAAACTGGAGTTGCAAGTGGTTGTGAGCTGCCTGATGGGGGTGCTGGGAGCTGAACCCAGATCCTCTGAAGGAGCAACCAATGCTCTTAACCACTAAGCCATCTCACCTGCTCCCATTGCTACATCTTAATGATAAACTGGGGAGCCCCACTGGAACAAACCTGGGAGAGCTTCTTGGGCCAGATTCATACATTTGATGCCCAATTCCAGGGTCTGACTTCCACCTACCCCATTTAGTGACACTAAAACCATCTGTCATCGGATTGTGCCCAGTCCTATCCTCGGAGTAACAGAGTGTATGCTTCCCTCCCATGTCCTGGTTGCTCTGGTTTTATAAATGCTGCTCTGGGCTCCTGGTAATTGTCTTGGACATTGGCTCAGAGGCACACATTGAGCCAATGTCATTCTTTGGGGGAGGAGGGGCATCTGTTATGGATAGCCAGTTTGAATTTGATTGGGACAGGCTAATGAACCATTCATATGTGTGGGATTTGCTTCTGATTAGATTAAGCCTCAGAGAGAGGAAAGAAACAGCCACTGATTAGAGACATAAAAAAGGAAACACTTTAAATGAGTAAGTAGCTCATCTTCATATAGCAAAGTAAAAATTAAACGCAGTCCATGGGTCTGCTCTGAATAACAGCTGGATGGAAGGAGAAAGCAGTCCACAGAGGACGGTATCTCACAGTTACTGAAAGAGCGATAGCCCAAATGCAAAAAGTAAGCAAATGGGCCGTGCTATTTGGGAGAAATGACTCTTCTTACCAGGGATGGATAAGGTTTTATTTGACTGTTTGAAGGTTGGTCCTTGACTTTGTGGGAAACTCAGACTCAGCACCAGAGATGATAATGAGGTTAGAGATCTTGATTCCAAAACAAAGAAGTGATTAGAGTCACTAGCACGCGTGGGAATGGATCCACTTGGCACTTGGCTAGTAGTGTCTCTCTGCCCTTGAGGTTTCTTCTAGAGCTTTGCTCTATGGGAATATCTGAACTAGGCCTAGTCCCTTCTCAGGATCTTGTAGCAGGATGCTCTGAGGGTCAGCCCCAGCTAACAACCATATCTCCTGGCCAGGGCTGCAATAGTGGTTAGAGTCCTGGCCTCAGTAGCTAGCTCGCTCTGGCATTAACATGGTTGCCATATGGCTGCTGTCAATGGCTTTCTGGGGAATGTATAGCCATAACCTTCTCCCTTTTCACTGTGCTGGTGTTTCTGCTCTGTTTCTAATGCTGTTCTAGACTCTGCTCAGTAGCCTCCTCTGAAAGCATTCTGATACTCTCTATTTGTGTCACACAGGTCCCTTGAGCCTCAGATCCTAGATTTACTTACTGTCTGTGTTTTCAGCCTCTAAGTGGTCTCATCACCTGGAATTGGGATATCTATTTATTCTCTATGCTAGGAAATTCCTTCTGCAAAGATGGCCTTGAGTTCCTATCTATTTGTATCTCAGAGTTGTTTTGATTTGCATTTCTCTGATGGCTAAGGATGTTGAACACTTTCTTATGTGTCTTTCAGCCATTTTAGAGTCCTCTTTTAGTTCTGTATCCCACTGTTTAGTTGGATTGTTTGGTGTTTTGGAGACTCGCTTCTTGAGTTCTTTGTAAATTTTGGAGATCAGCCCTCTGTCAGATGTGGGGTTGGTGAATTTCTTTTCCCAGCCTGTGGGCTGCCGTTTTGTCTTACTGACTGTGTCCTTAGCCTTACAGAAGCTTCTCAGTTTTAGAAGGTCCCATTTATCAATTGTTGATCTCAGTGTCTGTGCTACTGGTGTAATGTTCAGGAAGCAGTCTCCTGTACCAATTAATTCAAGGGTATTTCCCACTTTATCTTCTAAAGGTTCAGCGTGGCTGGAATTATGTTGAGGTCTTTGATCCATTTGGACGTAAGTTTTGTGTATGGCAATAGACATGGATCCATCTGCAGTCTTCTACATTCCAGCATCCAATTATTCCAGCACCATTTGTTGAAGATGTTCTCTTTGTTCCAGCGTATAAATTTAGCTTCTTTGTTAGAAATCAAGTAGGTATGTAGGTTAATATCAGGGTTTTCAACTCTATTCCATTGGTCTACCTGTCTATTTTTGTGCCAATATCAAGCTGTTTTCAGGACTATAGCTCTGTAATAGAGCTTGAAGTCAGGGATGGTGATGCCTCCAGAAGTTCCTCTATTGTATGGGGTTGTTTTGGCTATCCTGGGTCTTTTGTTTCTCCATATAAAGTTGAGAATTGTTCTTTCAACGTCATGAAGAATTGTGTTGGGATTTTGATGGGGATTGCATTGAATCTGTAGATTGCTTTTAGAAAGATTGCCATTTTTACTATGTTGATCCTTCCTATCCAAGAGTATGGGAGATCTTTCCATTTTCTGGTATCTTCTTTAATTTCTTTCTTTAGAGACTCAAAATTCTTATGGTACGGGTCTTTCACTTTGTTGGTTAGTGATATCCCAAGGTATATTATGTTGTTTGTGGTAAAGGGTGATGTTTCTCTGTTTTCTTTCTCCACCAATGTGTCATTGGTATATAGTAGGTCTACAGATTTTTTTTTGAGTTAATCTTGTATCCTGTCACTTTGCTGAAGGTGTTTGTCAGCTGTAGGAATTTCCTGGTAGAGTTTCTCAGGTCACTTATGTAGACTATCATATCATCTGCAAATAGTGAGGGTTTGACTTCTTCCTTTACAATTTGTATTCCCTTGATCTCCTTTTGCTGTCTTATTGCTCTAGCTAGAACTTCAAGGACAATATTGAAGAGGTATGGAGAGAGTGGACAGCCTTGTCTTGTCTTGTTCCTGATTTTAGAGGAATCACATTGAGTTTCTCTCCATTTAATTTGATGTTGGCTGTCAGCTTGCTATATATTGCTTTTATTATGCTGAGGTATGTTCCTGTTACCCCTGATTTCTCCAAGACCTTTATCATGAAGGGGTGTTGGATTTTGTCAAAGGCTTTTTCAGCATCTAGTGAGATGATCATGTGGGGTTTTTTTCCCTCAGTCTGTTTATATGGTGGATTACATTGATGGATTTTCGTATGTTGAACCATCCTTGTATCCCTGGGATGAAGCCTACTTGATCATGGTGGATGATTTCTCTGATGTGTTCTTGGATTCAATTTGCCAGTATTTTATTGAGAATTTTTGCATCAATGTTCATGAGGGATATTGATCTGTAGTTCTCTTTCTTAGTTGTGTCTTTGTGTGGCTTGGGTATCAAGGTTATTGAAGCCTCATAAAAAGAGTTTGGTAATGACCCTTCTGCTTCTATTGTGTGGAATACTTTGAGGAGAATTGGTATTAGTTGTACCTTGAATTTCTGGTAGAATTCTGCATTGAAGCCATCTGGCCCTAGGCTTTTTTTTGCTTGGGAGACTTCTGATGACTCCTTCAATTACATTAGGGGTTAGAGGTCTATTTAAGTTGCTTATCTGTTCTTGATTTAATTTTGGTAAGTGACATCTGTCCAGAAAATTGTCCATTTCCTTTAGATTTTTGAATTTTGAGGAATATAGGTTTTCGAAGCATGACCTGATGATTCTCTGGATTTCCTCTGTGTCTATTGTTATGTCCCCCTTTTCATTCCTGACTTTATTAATTTGCATGTTCACTCTTTATTGTTTGGTAAGTTTGGATAAAGGTTTGTCTATCTTGTTGACTTTCTCGAAGAACCAACTGTTTGTTATATTGATTCTTCGTATTGTTCTCCTAGTTTCCATTTTATTGATTTCAGCCGTCAATTTGATTATTTCCTGGTGTCTGCTCCTCTGGGGTGTATTGGCTTCTTTGTTTTCTAAAGCTTTCAGTTGTGCTGTTAATTCTCTAGTGTGATTATTCTCCTGTTTCTTCATGTGGGCCTTTGCTCTATTAACTTTCCTCTTAGCACTGCTTTCAAAGTATCCCATAGGTTTGGATATGTTGTGTCCGCATTCTCATTGAATTCTAGGAAATCTTTAATTTCTTTTTTTATTTCTTCCTGGACCCAGGAATTGTGAAATTGGGTGTTACTTAATTTCCATGAGTTTGTAGGTTTTCTGTAGTTTGTGTTGTTGAATTCTAATTTTAAAGTGTGGTGGTCTGATAAAACACAGGGGGCTATTTCAATTTTTTTGTACCTGTTGAGATTTGCTATGTTGCCAAGTATGTGGTAGATTTTAGAGAAGGTTCCATGTGGTGCTGAGAAGTTATATTGTTTTGTATTTGGATGGAATGTTCTATAGATGTCTGTTAAGCCCAATTGGGCCATAACTTCTATTTGTTCCTTTGTTTCTTTGTTAAGTCTCTGTCTGGTGTTCCTGTCCAGTAGTGAGAGTGGGGTGTTGAAGTCTTCCACTATAAGTGTGTGCAGTTTTAAGTGTGATTTGAGTTTTTGTAATGCTCTTTTACGAATGTGGGTGCCTTTGTATTTGGGGCATAAATGTTCAGAAGTGAGACTTCATTCTGATGGATTTCTCCTGTGATGAGTAGGAAATTACCTTCTTCATCTCTTTTGATTGATTTTAGTTTAAAGTCCAATTTGTTGGATATTAGGATTGCTACCCTCGTTTGTTTCTTGAGTCCAGTTGATTGGAAAATCTTTTCCCAACCTTTCTGTCTTCTTATTCATTCTTCTAACCTGTGTCTTTTTATGGGGAGTTAAGACCATTAATATTGAGGGATATTAATGACCATTGATTGTTCATTCTTGTTTGTTTTGGATTTGGTGGTGGTGGTGGTGAAATTATGTGTGGGTTTCCATCTCTTTTTTCTTTTGACTGTTGGTAAAGTGGGATTATCTATTACCTGTATTTTCTGGTTGTAGTTAACTTCCTTGGTTGCAGTTTTCCTTCCAGGACTTTCTTAGGGCTGGATTGGTGGATACATATAGTTTGAATATGGTCTTGTCATAGAATATCTCTTTTTCTCCATCTATATTGATTGAAAGCTTTGCTGGGTATAGTAGTCTGGGCTGGCATCAATGGTCTCTTAGTGTAGGTAGAATATCTATCCAGGACCTTCTGGCTTTCAGAGATTCCATGGAAAAGTCAGGTGTAATTCTGATAGGTTTGCCTTTATATGTTACTTGACCTTTTTCCTTTGCTGCTCATAATATTTTCTCTTTATTCTGTATGTTTGGTGTTTTGATTATTATGTGGCAAGGAGACCTTTTTTGTCCAGTCTATTTGGTGTTCTGTAGACTTCTTGTACTTTCATTGGCATGTTTTTCTTTAGGTTGGGAAGTTTTCTTCTATGATTTTGTTGAATATGTTTTCTGGGTCTTTGAGTTGGATTTCTTCACCTTCTTCTATACCTATTATTCTTAGGTTTGCTCTTTTCACAGTATCCCATATTTCCTGGATATTTTGTGTTAGGTATTTGTTGGACTTAAGATTTTCTTTGGTGGATGAGTTTATTTCTCCTAGTGTATCTTCAACTCCTGAGATTCTCTCTTCCATCTCTTGTATTCTGTTGGTTATGGTTGCATCTGTAGTTCCTGAGCATTTATCCAGCTTTTCTATTTCCAGCATTCCTTCAGATTGTGCTTTCTTTATTGTCTCTATTTCAGTTTTTAGGTCTTGAAGTGTTTCCTTGAAAGATTTGTTGATCTCTTGTATTTTTTGGTTTGTTTTTTCTTCCATTTCTTTAAGTGATATTTCATATCATCTTTGAGGCCTTCTATCATTTTCATGAAGATGTTTTTAAGGTCATTTTCTTCAGCTTCATCAGCATTGTGATGTTATGGTCTTGCTGGTGTATGGTCCCTAGTCGCTGGTGGTGTCATATTGGTTTTTCTGTTGTTGAATGTGCTTTTGTATTGTCTTCTTCCCATCCTTTCTTCTGGTGGGTGTAGCAGGAGTCTCTTCCTCTCCTGGTGGGTATGGGACCAAAGATCCCTTCTGGTAGATGCAAACAGTACCAATACTCTGGTGTCTGTCCTGTTCTCCTGGATGGAGGCAGGATCTCCTGGTGCCTTGGCAGTCTCTGGGTGTACTGGAGCCTGCTGGCTGAGTTTGGATCCCGTGAGCAGACCTCTGGAGTCAGATGTCCCCAATTAGGGCTGGAGAACCCGAACCAGAAGCAGCCCCTGTCCTACCTAGGCTGGTGAATCCCAATGCCCTCTTACAACCTACACACACACACACACACACACACACACACACACACACACTTATAAATAAAATAAATCCTTACGAGAAAAAGTTGGCAAGGTTGTGAAGCAACATGAGTCTCATTTATGCTGGTGGGGGGGAGCTCAAAAGACATAATTTGAAACAGCCCCTCCTTTCCATGGGAAAATTGACTGTGTATCTAACTTGTACTGGAGACATGCTGCTGTGGCAAAAAAATGCATAGAGTGATGCCCACTCTTGGGCCCCAGGAGATGTGTACAAGAGTGTTCCTGGGAACTATTCATAACCCTGGAAACAAGCCTGTCAACCAACAGGAGAAAAATGTGTAAGTAAATCAGTGTGTATTTATAGAATGGAATGCTGGGGTGGGGAAAATAAATGAATCAAGAGGCAAAAGGCATATGTAGTGGTTCTGTTCATATAGTGTTCAAAACAGCACTGTGTGTGTTAGATTGATGGTAAGAAAATCATTACCCAACTTCAGAATAATGGGTTACCTTTGGGTAATTTTCTAAGAGTTTGCCAAGCAAAGCATTGTTTCTGAAGAAGGGAAGTATGCCAACATTTATATAGTGTATCTTTAAACTATACTTAGGGTTTGTCTCTCTCTCTCTCTCTCTCTCTCTCTCTCTCTCTCTCTCTCTGTGTGTGTGTGTGTGTGTGTGTGTGTGTGTGTGTGTGTGTGTTCTCAGAGTTATCACTGCCTAAGGAGAAGTATAAGTAATATGCATGGAAATGTCATTTAACCAAAATTAGGGTGTCCAGGGAAGGTGGACGAGAATTAGAGAGACAAGTTATATACTCATGCAGAAGCAGCAGTTCCAGGAGAGAAGGTGAGGGCAGAGGTCCATTAACATGGTCTACTGCAGGAACTGAGAGAAGCTGGTGTAACTGGCTGTGGAGAGTGGATGATGAGGTTGCAGGGAATAGAGAGGTGTGCTCCCAGAGATTCTGAGAAAGTCTGGCTAGGGAACATGATTTTTGTCTAGAAACTAAAGATTTTGAAATGTTGTAGATTTTCTAATAGAGGCTATCTTTGTGCTTAATGCTACCTTCATCTAGACTCCTCTTCTGCCTCATGTGCCTAATATCTTGGCTTGCTGATCCTTAGCTTTGTTCAGATCTGACCTGAACAAAAAAAAATATTTTTTTAATGCAGGCTGTGACTGGGTAAAGTTAGTAAGAGGCTGTAGTTGGCATTTTCTTTGGGCTGCCAACCAGCTCCTGAATAAAGATACAGAGGATTATTATTAATTATGAATGCTCTGCCCTAGTTTAGACTTGTCCTATTGGCTCTTTTAACTTAATTTAACCTATTTCTATTCCTCTACATTTTGCCTCATGGCTTTTTACCTTTCTTTCATTCTGTAAGCCCTACTTTTCTGCTTCCTCCATGACTGGCTGGCTGGCCCCTGGTGTCTCCCTATCACCTCTTTTTCTTTCTTCTTCATTCTTCTCTGTTGAACCCAAATTCCTCCTACTACTTATCCTCTGTGTCCAGAAGTCCTGCCTATGCCTCCTATCTAGCTATTGGACATTTAGCTTTTTTATTAGATCAATCAGATGCCTTAGGAAGGCAAGATAAACAAATATAACATATTTTTACTTAGTTAAATTAATATTCCACACAAGATACCTGTGGTATAAAGTTGAAGGACACCTTGAGAGTGAGGGCCATGTCTGTCTGTCCATATTTCTGCTTGCCTACATCTCTGACCCCTAAGTCAGTCTAAAATTGAGTATCTGGTCCTCCCCCACCCTCATCAGGACTTAGCCTTGACTTTATCCATTTCATCATTCTCTTCCCACCCTTCCAAGTTTGGATTGTCCACTGTTGTCTTAGCTTCTCATGGCCAAACTAGCAAGATGGCTACACATAAAAAGATAATTAGCCATATAAGCCAAGAAATCAGGACCACATGAGTGATATTAATCATATGTTCAACGGGTGTGGAGGAATGGGGCCAGGCTGGCTTTGAATGGGTGGAGAGTGGGAAAGGAAGCTTTATGGGCTGGAAGAACTGGGACAACATTGTAACAAAAAACAAGAACTCATTAGTGTCGCCAGGAGACACAAGCTGAAGGGGCCATGGTTATGAAGTGCAAGGTTGGGAATGTCACTACCCACTAATCTACTTTACCCATGATTAATACAACTAATACATTATGTCAACTAATACATTGTTCTTTCTTTGGAAAGGGTCCCATAATCCTTCTCAGTAGGGCTTGGCTGAGACAATAGCTCAGTCAGTAAAGTGCTTGCATTTTGAACATGAGGACCTGGGTTTAATTTCCAGAACCCAGTCTTTAAAAATATGTGTGGTGACATGTGCATGTAATCTTGGCTTAGGATAATCAGTGAGCCCAAGGTCTAAGTGATAGACTATATGTCATAAAACAAGGTGGACAGCTCATATACTAGTGATTTCTTTTCCTAACTCTGCCTAGCATCCCAGAGAAGAGCTCTGAGGTAATCTGTGCCTTAGAAACAATACCTTGGTTGATTTCTGACATCGACATACACTCATATACACACATGCACCTACACATGACACACAGACACAAAGGTACTCATGTGCATATACATACCCACATAATACACAGACATAAATACATGCATATTCCTACATACATACTTACACACACTAAGACACAAGCAAAACAGACTCATATACCTACACACACACACACAGAGAGAGAGAGAGAGAGAGAGAGAGAGAGAGAGAGAGCATTTGAGCAAATATATTGAACATAAAAGCACATGAAACTATCTTGTTCCACCTCAGTGTCTCCCAACTGTGACTCAGGCTCTGTAGCTTGTGTCTCAAGACTCGATCATCGTTTGAAGTATGAGCTATGAAACTCAGATTCTCAAAGTAACAGTGGAAGGGATCTAAAGAGTCACAGAGTTTGTCAACCCTATTTGATTGTAATGATTAGGACAGGAATCTTGATTATGGAAGTGGCAGAGACCTCACCCTGACTTTGTACCACTACTTTTGTCTTGGAGGGAGAAAGAGACCTAGCTTTTCCTGAGACCCCTCCTTCAGAAGGGCTGGCTTTGCTAGTGAGCAGAATTCATATTGACTCTCACTTTAAATCCCACCATTATTCCCAGTAAAAAAGCAACTGGCATCCATAGACAAGTACAACTCAGTGGCTGGTCTGTACTTGCCTCTAGAAACCTGTGCTTTGCAGTCCTACACTGAAGCCTTTTCAGATCTGATGACAGGATCGGGGCTTTCCAGGAAGGGCTGGAAGTGAGGGGTCTTGACTCTGTCCTGTTGTTTACACTGTGTCTTAGGCTCTTGGTCACATCAGGAGGTCAGGACAGGCGGCTCCTCTGGAGGCATAGCCAAGCGTCTGCGAGGTTGGGAGACTCTGCCTTGAGTACCCATTTCCACCAGAGAAAGCTGTCTGCTGTCATCCACATGTATGTGATGACTTCCCAGATTTTACATTAATTTAAGTTCTGCAGCCAAAGTAAGGCTCTTTGGTGGCAGTAGTTTGCACTTTAATGTCAGCAGTTTGCTGAAAAACCACCTGGGTTTGAAGGAAGTCACAGTGTTCAGTAAAATCTGGCCACATTTTATGTTTGTGGTCTTTATTAGGACATCCAGATGAGCTAGTTAAAGTGTGTACCTATAGTCAGTGAAAGCCCAGGACCCTCGAGTTCACTTATTCACATAACAATTATTGACTAGATACCAAGAAGCAGGCCGGTATATACAGTGGAGAACTACAGACATATCTTGGCTTTTGTGGAGGTTACACTACAATTCTGAGATATAGATATTTAAAGAATAAGTGCATACATAAAAATATGAATGTTTTGTTAAGGAATGTGGACACTAATGGTGTTCCAAGATGGTCTAACTTGGTAATGGTGGGTCAAAGAAATTGTTGAGTTGACCAGCAATTATTCTAGGGAGATGGGTTAGCAGGCTTGTGAAGGCAGAGGCTGGAAGGGCTTGATGTGGTCTAGGATGATTTTTCTCAATGGCCATCAGAGAAGATGGGACCTAGCCAGGTGCTGGCATACTGCTTGGTGTTCCCTCTATCTGTAGACTTACTATACCCTCTCACGTTAGGGTGTGATTCTTGCTTGCCTGGTACCTGTGATCTCTTGGTCTTTTTTCTCAGCCTCCCCTCCCCACTCCTCATGGCATCCCCACCCCTGGAACTCACCTTTTCTATAGTGGCCCTGCTTCTGTGAACCAATCCTTTCTGCATATACCCTCCAACTGGCTTATGACTTGCCACTGGGCATTAGGCATTTCCTGTGCTGAGACCAGCTCCCTTTCATTTCTTCATCCTCTGCCCCCGACCCCCACTGAAGCTTCCTGATATCACCTTTCACACAGCTTGTGTACTAGTGATTTCTTTCCTAACCCTGCCTGGCATCCCAAAGAGGAGCTCTGAAGTCATCTGTGGATAAGACTTTAGAGTCTCTCTTGGGTCAGAAGAGCCATTTGTCACCCAGAAATAGATGAGCACAAGCCTTTTCTAGTTGACTTAAGTTTCATTGGCAGGGTCCAAAAGCTAATGTGTATATAGGCCACATCTACACTTTCTACTTCAAAGACCAGATGCTGCCAAGAGCTTGCAGGCCACGCCTAAGGTGAGTGCAGTCCCTCCATGTCCCTCAAGGGAAGAGACTATAGATCCCCTGAGTAAACAAGAACTCCCAGTCTCTGAGGAGCAAGGCTTGTACCCTTCTCTGCTGAGGTGGTAACCTGATCTGGGCAACCAATTTACTCATCAAAAGTGAGTGTGCAGAAAAAGTCAAATAACAGCAATTTTAATAGTGATTCCAAAACAAAGGCCCAGACCAAGGCCCCCAGGAACTACCATGTGACTGTATTAGGCCAGAGTTTAGTCCAAAGGCATCATTCCTGTGCCCCCATGGCAAGACAGACATAGGCTGATTCCTTCATTTCCTCTGTCACCTTCCATGTAGTTTTCATGACACTGCAGGCACAAGGCTGAGCACCTCCCCATGCTGCCTCACTCTCTTCTACTTGGTAGAATGGGAGTTCAGGAGGGGATGCAACCTGCCAAGGTATATAGCAGCAGCTAGCAGAGGGCAAATTTAGAATTCCATTCTTACTGACACCAAAGCTGTGCTATTAAATGTGACATTCAGCTCCCAGCCTGCCAGTGCCCCCCCCCCCACTTTTCCTGGGAACCCATGGTCTACTTTGAGAACCACTTAGGAGTACATGTTGGAAGGAAAATTTGATGAGAAAGAAGAGATATGATTAAACAAGCAGTTGGAGGGAGGGGGAGGAGATGGGTCCACAAAGCAGGGTGCGGGGAAGTGACTTTGAACCTATCCCTAGACACTGAGTTTGGGAAGCTGGATGGGGTGGAAAAACCTCATTATATGTACTGCAGTCTAGCTGATAAAAAGAAGGATTGAATGTTGGATGAAGAACATCAGCACATGTGCTCATCATCTCCACTGTGTTGGGGAGCACCATTCAAGGTTGCGGATTGGGTGGGAGGTGCCACCAACATGGCTCTGGTCATGGTGGCAGGCACACACACCCTTAGGGGCAAATGGCGTGTTGACTCTGAGAGAAGCAGGACTTATGACAGAGGACTACTGTGAGTAATTGCATTGTTGAAATATGTCCAGTAGTAGCCTTATTCCAGCTGCAGAAAACAATTGACCCTGGCCCTTTGCGTCGTCAATAATGCAGTCACAGGTTATAAAGGCAAAGTGCCCTGGAAATTGCAGTGTTTCTAGGATGGGTGAGTCCTAGCAGGAAGGGACACAGCCCACAGACTGTCATGTTCCCACTCCTAGCCATCAGAGTCAACTCCTGGAGATGCTAACTGCTCTTAAACCATGGTCACCCCTGAGAAGCACCAGCTCTGCCTCCAGGCAGGTCCCTGTGTAGTAAACGCCAGCTGTGTGCCTTTGGACAATCCTCCTTTTTCAGTTTTTCTCACCTGGAGTTGGCGATGATGGCAGTGACCTCAGGTTATTCTGAGGATTCTCCTTATAATTTGTATGGTTGTGGACAGGCTTGATCAAGGGCTTGTGACCTGCCAGTGCATTGTGTGCGATCAGTTTAATCCTCCCTGGTACCTCACGAGATTGGTGCTATTGCGACCCCTCAGGAGACAGAAATGTAGACACAGATGAGTCAGGGTGATTGCTTAGAGTCACACAGCCTGTATGAAGCAGAACCAGGAGCTGGACCAAGGCAGTCAACCCTCACTTGACAGCACTGTGTTTAACTGCCCACCCCTCAGCTCCACCCCGGGCCTGGAACATAGCTGTCACTCAGTAGGAATTCTTGTCTCTTTTTATTGACCCTGAATAGTATACTAAGGAACCAATCAGCAAATTACCTTCCAGTAGCCATGGCTATGGGGATCCCTTAATGTGACACTGGTCAGTGAGAGAAGAGGTCTTCCTAACCACACAGCCAATTAGGTAAACCTAAATCTTGCCATATCCTGGACCAGGACTTCTTGCTGTTAGTGGACAAGTGTCAAACACATGAAGGCTCCCTGCCATACTGACAAATGACAATACTGAGCAAATAACCTCCACTGTCACCAAAGGTCTGGAGTGCTTCCCCTGAGAAGCCCAATGGGAGAGGGGACAGGAGCAGAAGCACAGTAGCT
This sequence comes from Cricetulus griseus, assembly GCF_003668045.3. Taxonomy (NCBI): domain Eukaryota; kingdom Metazoa; phylum Chordata; class Mammalia; order Rodentia; family Cricetidae; genus Cricetulus; species Cricetulus griseus. The sequence goes on from NC_048596.1 coordinate 89,158,610, forward strand.
GTCATCCTCAGTAGCTGTCAATTGGCCTTTGTCTAGTCCTTTGAAGCTCCATTTGAAGATGGACTTCTGAGCTGGGAGTCCCCAGTAGTCCCTTCCTGTAATGTAGAGGTATAGAGACCATTGTGGGGTATGGGGGTGCTAACCTGGGGGTAAGGAAAGGACAGCACAACTCTCTGATCTCAAATGTCTGGTCTCTCTGGCCACATGGGGCTCATGGATGGAAGGAGAGGGTACATTAATTCTTTGCAAATAAACTCATGGCAATAAGAGTCAAGCTGTGAATCAATTACTTAATATCCCTACTGCAGAAGGAGAAGTCAGACCCAGCTTGGCCCCTCATGGCAGTGTGTGGAGAGAAGGTGGAGAGAGCTGTGCTTCTGTGTTCATGTTGAATGATGGCCTGCAGCCTGCCTTACAGAGGAACTGATGGGCATGTCCTTGTCTTCACAGGTGTGGCAGTGTGGCGGAAGTGTGGAGGTCCTGCCATGTTCTAGGATTGCCCACATAGAGCGAGCCCACAAGCCCTACACAGAGGACCTCACCGCTCATGTCCGCAGAAACGCCCTCAGGGTAGCTGAAGTCTGGATGGATGAATTCAAAAGCCATGTCTACATGGCATGGAACATTCCACAAGAGGTAGGGAATCTGGATGGGGCTGGAATTCAAGTTTGGTGAGGAAAAAATTCTGAAATGAAACACTAGACTCTATTTTTTCTTCCCATGGACATTCAGGTCTCATTGGCCATGTCAGACTGTTAACCCTATGGTTAGTACATACAGGAAGAAGCTGGCAAACATCTCCAAGCCATTTCTCATCCACCTCTATCAGCACGCTTGGAGGAGGATGTGTTCTGTCAGAAATTCAGTGGCTTCATTTTAAAAGAAATTTAGAAAACAGGCTGTAGCTCAAGTTGGTTCGATGCTGAGCCAGCATGCATGAAGCCTTGGGTTCAGTCCCTAGCACTGCATAAAACCAGATATGGTAGCTTAGGCCTGTAATCCCAGCTCTCAGGAGGTAGAGGCAGGAGAATCATAAAGTTCAAGGTCATCCTTAGCTATATAGTGAGTTTGAGGCTAGCATGGGCTACATGGGATCTTATCTCAAAATATATGAATAAATGAAGTTGGATCAGATGGCTCTAAATTTCCTTCCTACTCCCAGCTTCCCTGGTGTCTCATGATTCAGGATTATGAATATATAAATACAACAGTAATGACTACAGAATCACAAAGGACACTTTAATCTGCATAGACTGAATTCAAGCCTTTCCATTGAGGCAAACAGAATAAGGAAAATCCATACATTTATGGGATTTCTTATTCCCAAAGGGATCCTCCATTGGATAAGACAATTATATGGACATTTCTGACCTTCACAGAGCCCCATCCTTGCCACTGTCCTCTACCCTTCTAGTCACTTGTGTTAAGATTTTGCAGAGGAGAAGCAATATTTCTCTCCTAGCTTTGCTTGCCTTGGCATGTGATATGTGGAAATGACTTTCAAATGCCGAGTTGGGAGAACCCAACAGATGCCAGCTGCAATGTACCAAACTTGCCTGCCTGCCTGCCTGCTTGGGCTCATTTCTTGTGTTGCCTTCTGTGTGACAAGGCTGACTGCATGACCTCTCTCCTTGCTCCCAAGCCTGGGCTTTCTCCTTGGCAGATCTTCAGGAAGCCTCAGTTCTCTCTGTCAGTGAATTGATCTTTCTTTGTATAAAGTTTCCATGGGAAAGCCCTGTACCCTGATCTTCCCACCAACCCCATGCTGCTCTGGCTGAATTATTTAAAAAGTAGACTGAGCCTCGAGTGGCAGTGTTAGGCAAACTCCCTTCCCGGATGGAATCCAGGGCTTCCTTCAAGCTAGGCAAGCACCATACCAACTGGCTACATCACTGGTCTGCCACCACAAGGGAAAGTGACTTGAATTGTATCACCCTACAATTGATGGGGAGGAGCCATGGCCCTTAGTAGAGGTCAGCCAAACCTCCCTATTGAATCCCTGGCAGAAAGAGGATTTCCAGGGAAACCTCCATGCTTTTAGATTCATATGACACTGTGGATGTCCCTACATGCTAAAAATGTTGTCTCCAGTGAACACCATACCCTTAAGGCTCTGTGTAGGGACAGAGTCCTGCCCATGCTCTTCTCCCTTGCCTCTGCCCCACAAGCTACAGAGCTGCCAGCCTTCCCTATTACAGCCAAACCCAGTGAATGGTGGATAATGTCACGGGCAAAACTTAATGAAAATTAGTGTCTGCCTGTAACCTGTCTGAGGGGCTAGCACTAACCAAATGAGAGGAGGAGAGGGACAAGAACAGGGTGAGACACAGAAAATGTCCAGGCAAAAATTTAGGTAGCAAAAGAAAGGTTGGTGTGTTTTCTATTGGGTTGGGGAGATGGCTCAGTCAGTAAATCAGGCCTTGCAAGCACAAGGACCTGAATAGATTCCCCGAATCCACTGAAGAATACTGGCTGCGGTGACACGTGTTTATAATCTTCCCAGTGCTGGAGAAGAGTCTGGCAGGTCTCTAGGGCTTGCTGGCCAGCCATCCTAGCTTACATGTTGTGTTCCAGGTCAGTGAGAAACAATGTCTCACAAAAAAGGTAGATGGCACCTAACGAATAACCTGAAGTTGTCCTCTGATGGGTACTCATTCGCACACCAGCTCTCCTCTTTCTGTCCCCCTACTTCTGCATACACACACACACACACACACACACACACACACACACACACACACACACTCCTCTTCCATCCCCTATTACTTCCAGCTCCCAAATTCCCTTCCTTAAGACTCTTGAGCTTTTTCAGGGTCAGTGTGTTCCCAGTTCCCACCCACTTCCCAGGCACATCCCAATATCTGCTTTTGTCAAAGCCATCATGGACAGGGCTCCTGGCTATATAATGTCTTGGAAATTTAAAAGTCCTTTACCTGGGGCTGGAGAGATGGTGTATCCATGAGGACTAAAATTCAGATCCCAGCACCTATGCTACAAGATGGATGTCCCACAAACACCTGTAATATCAGCTCTAAGGGATCCAACAACCTTTTCTGGCCTCTGTGTGCACCCACACACATGTGAGTGCATACACACACACACACACACACACACACACACACACACACACACACACACAAATAAAAAATAAAAAAGTAAAGATTTAAAAAAAATCTTTCTTAACCTACAGAATTCTCATTTTCTTGAGATTCTGTGGTCCCCAAGCTCTTTGGTTCCACACTCTTGGGTAACCCCTCTCCCTCAGGAGGTTACATCTTTCTCCCTTAGGGGTTCATCATCCCTCTACTGTTGCTTAAATGCTCCCCAGAGATGTAGCCTTCATCAGCCTCATTATACTGCCTCTCTCGGTAGCATCCTCTGCTCTTGGATGTGATTACACCACCCATATGCCAACAGCTTTCTAATTAATATCTCCAGTCCTACTTGTGGACTGGCATCTCCAACAGCCAGCTGGACGCCTCCTGATGTTGTCCTCACTGGCACTCAGGCTGAGTCTGACCACAGCCAAGCCTGTCTTTTTCCACCCAAGCCAGCTCCTGTTCTTAATTGCCTGTCTCAGTTCCTCCTCCCATCTGCCAGATACCTGGATGCACACTGCTCACAGCCCTTTCTTCCTCCTCTCTTGTTATCCCATTCTGTCAATCACAGAGCCTTCCAGTCCAGTCCCATATCCAGTCACATCTGAGCTCCAGCCCTGCCCATCTGGACTTCAACTGATTGCCCTGTTTCAAATCTCCCCCAACTTCAAATCTGTCCTTTCTAAATGATTTATACATTGCCTTTCTTCAAAATCTATGAAGGACTTTCATGGTGTACCAAGGCAAGGACAGGTACAGCATTTGACATGTGTGTGAGCTTTGTAAGCTCTCTTCTCTATGGGTACCTCCACATGCACCCCGCAATCCTTATTTGGAAGGGTTCTTTCTGCTTCTCTACCTTATGCTTGCTCATTTGTTCTCTCTACTTGAAATTACCTGCCCTCCACCTCATGCCCAATTCCCATCCTACCAAATCTCCATCCTTACAGACTTAAGTCTTGCGATTCTTCATATAGGAAGCCAACCCCAGCTAGGAAAATGTCCTTCCCCCTACATGCCTCTATCATCACTTGACTAGCCTGTCAAATGAGGATCTGTCGTCTGCAACATCTATCTTATTAGACCAGTGACTCTCAAATCTGGCTGCATTTAAAATCGCTCTGCACTAGCCTTGGAGATTATATTGGAAATGATGTAGGGAAGACTCCTTGGGTCCTGGTTTTGGAAAGCAATTCCAGGAATCCAATGTCCATCTAAGGCTGGAAACTACTAAGATTAACTGTGGGCTTTCTCAGGACATGTTGATGTGTACGTTTGTATCACAGTATGTAGCACAAGGCAGGGCAGGTGCTAAGAGCTCAGTGGAACCTTGATATTTATTAATGGGTGGGACAGTCTGGCTATATGTGTGGTCTCTTTACTCCTAGAGCAATGCTGCACTTCAGCTGCACAGAATCCCATGGGAACCTTAGAGAAAATACTTCTCTGGGCCTCATCCCTAGAGACTCGGGTCAGTGAGACTGTGGAGGTGACAGAACCTGTCGGGATCACGAGATGATGGCTTTGGGAGCCAGGATTCAGTTCCTCTTTTAGATTAATCTCAAACATATTGAACTCCAGGAAGCTTTCTTTGACAGCTCACCTGCCCCTGTCTCACCCTCCTGGTACCCAACACTCCAAGATGGATTACGTAGAGCCTTGCCTCTATTCTCCCTTACTCCCCACTTCCTTCCCTGCCTCATACAGTGTGCAGGGAGTCTGTTTGCTTGTCTGCATCCTCCAGACTCCCCTTTCAGGCATAAACTCCAATGTGTTCCTATTTGTCTACACAGTAACTGACACATAGCAAACAGGCACTCCATAAAGTTTAGCTGACAAAGGAGGAGAAGGTATGGCAGCCACCTGCTCTCCATGTTTTCTTGGGAGCATCCCAGCCATCATTGGCCCAGTATCATTGGCTCAAGCACAGACACATCTTTACCCATTTACTTCCCCTCTCCTCTCTAGCAACTACTGCAAATTCAGAGCAGAAACCCTTCAGCCCTGCTCAGGGTTTCTCAGTGGTGCCTGGAGAATCCTATTCAGTTAACATGTACAAGACTCTGGTCAGAACTGGCTCAGCACCCAGAAAGCTCTTGCCACTGGTACTGTTACACATGCAAGTGGGTTCTTTGAGGGCTCTTACCTGCTACCCTGCTGAGCCCTCCCCTGGGTCATACAGACAGAACTGTCCTCTTCACCTGCACCCTCACCACATTCAGTTCCAAGCTTGTGAGAGCCTGAGCAGCCTCTAGCACATGCATCCTGCCACTTTAGTTGAGAATCAGTTTGCCTGTCAGTACACAGAAAACCAGCCAGTAACAAACATCTGTATGTCCTTCCTTGACATTCAAGACCCCTCCTAGCTGCTGTTTCCCTCGCCCAGGGGTGCTCTTTGTTGATGACTTTTCTTTGGGGCTTGGTCACATGGAATTTTGTGACTTTGTGGCAGAAGTACTGGGCCATTTTCAGGGTAGCCAACTTTTGATTCGTTTCCTAAGACTGTCCAAACAAATTAGCCACAAAGTTGGCTGCTTAAGACAACAGAACTTTTTTCTTATAGATCTTGAACCCAGAAATCCAAATCAAGGTACCAGCAGAGCCATGATTCCTCCAGTGGCTATAGAGGGTTACCCATCTTTTTTGGTCTCTTCCAGCATGTGGAGGTTCCTGGCTTTCCAAGTCTGTAGGATTTGCCACTTCAGCCTTCTGCATCTCTATGTAGGCCTCTTCTTCATATGTCTCTTTTTCTCTTACAAGTTACTAGTCACTGAATGTGGGGCCTGTCCTATTTAAGACATCCTCATCTTGATATTCCTAAGCTAAGTATTTCTTTAAAGACCTCTTAAAATCCTATTCAGAGGTTCTAGGTAGACATGGATTTTGGAGGAGAAAACTCAGCCACCTATACTAAATGTTAGGAAAAGAGAAAGGAGTGTTCATTGTTTTCTAATAATAAAGGCCAAAGAGCTTTTGTCTATAAAAGACCACATAGTTCTTAATCATTGCCCACTGCCATGAAAAGGATTTGATGCAATTGGCAGGAAAAACACAAAATCAGAAGTCAATTAATAAGCAGGAAGGTATAGGGGGCTGGGGGCAGACACTTGATATCCAAAAGTTGAAAATAAGCAGGAGGCTGGTTCTAGAGCCTCTGGATATATGTATATATCTCCAATGTCCATCTGTACCATACATATGGATTTCTGAATATGTATATCTATCTGTGTATTTATCTATCTCATTAGATCATAAGTAGAGAAATAATCCTGAGTACAGAAAGAATGGTTTCCCATGAAAACTCACACCTTTAGGAAAACATGGAAGTTGTCCAAGGGCAGGATCCAATTGTTACCCCTTGTCAAAGCTGATGCTCCAGTCTTAAATAGTAACCACATAAAGTTGCGTATTCCTCCCTGCTACTTCACTTGATAGCAATCCCTTTCGATACTGACTTCATGTCTCAGAATTGAAATGGGGATGGTTATGGGGTGAATGCTGAATTGGGGAACATATGAATTAGCTCCCCATGGGGTCCCTCTACCAGAAAGTCTCTGTGAATCGCAGCTGGAGGCACTGGGCCATACATAGGACATATAGAGCAGGCCTGATGGGAACTAAATCTCTGCCCCTGCTTCCTATACAGGACTCAGGGATTGACATTGGGGACATCACTGCACGGAAGGCTCTAAGGAAGCAGCTGCAATGCAAAACCTTCAGGTGGTACCTGGTCAGCGTGTACCCAGAGATGAGGATGTACTCGGACATCATCGCCTATGGAGTGGTAAGGAGCCTGTATCTCTGGATTTCATTCAGATGCAGATGGAAAATAAGACTGGGCGTTTGAAGGAAGAGGAGGGAGGAAATAAGCCCACTGTCACCTCTATGATAAGCTATGGTAAACTTGGACTCAATGCTGGCTGATGAACCTTCAAGAGGCTTGGAATTCAAAGCCCACGTCTTTTCAGCCCCACTGAGAGGGGACTGTGCCTCTCTTCACAGTCCTCAGCAATTCACATCTGGCCCCAAGTCTGCATAGCCAATTTAGCAACGTGCATAAAGAAGTGGTTAGCTTCAGATTACAAAGTAACACAGCTGACACCACATGAACCCCCAGCTGGGGAAACTGGGGTTCCTTCAAACACCTTGAGCCTCCACCACCCACAGGCTGATGCCTCGAATTCATGTTTGAAGCCTCTCTGGGAATACTTCTGAGAAACAGAACCTTCCTGAATTTACTGAAGGATTTTGTAGCTTTGTGCCATTTTCTCCAGTACGTGTGGTAGAGGCACCAAGATGGATGATGGAGTGCAGGAAATAGCATTGGTTCAGATCTTGACCTCTGGCTAGGGGTGTAGCTCCCTGGTAGGAAACTTAACTAGTGTGTATGAGACTCTGAGATCAGTCCCCAGCACCATTAAAAGCACAAAGTAGAGTAAGAGTTTGCTCTCTTCCCATCTTATAGACTGTGAGCTTTGGTTTCTTCATCTGTTAAATGGAGTAAATTAATACTGCCCTCCTTGGCTAGAAGTGAGTCTGAGAAATATGAATTGTTTTCTCTCGCAGGTTAAAATACTTTAATTGTGAGAAACCCATCCATGAGGATCCTCCACTCTTAGAGTGTCTTGTGCAGTACATGGCTGCTGTTTGAATAGCTCCTCTACTGACTGTTAAAGTCTGAACACACTATTTTTCCTATGACAGTTAAGTTCTTGACTCTACTCTGTGGGGATACTTATATTCGGATCACATATGAAGAAACGGGCAAAAACTGACTTGTCCCTGACAGAGCCTGACAGACTGGCTGGAATCACCCCAGTTCTTTGCTTTGGAGAGCGCCCCTCCTGCCTTTTTTGATATACCAAGATGAAAACTCAAAGGCAGAGCTGAGGCCTCTTTGGTTCCCTATGATCAGAGTTGAGTTAAGGGATTCCCCAGCTGGGAACATTATGAATGGAGCTCTGCCTGGGAGTGTGAAGTCTTTTCTGAAAAGTTAGGCTCAGAATTAGTCCCCAATCCTTCTATTACTAATACCCAGTGGTTATAAATTACACAGAGCTGGGACACCCACCCCCCAGATCTTGGTTGTCCAGGGGGCCATCTATGAGAGCTCTATGAATGTTTTACAGTCCAAAATGGCAGCCTCTTGCCTTTCCTCTTCTGAGACCTGGGGGTGGGGGTGTCAGAGCATCCCCTCAGCTGATGCTGCCCAGCTGCTACCTGATACTCCAGATCCTCCATCACCACAGAAACACTTCATACTTTATGATGCCCATCAGTTCCTTCCACATCACCAGAACCACCCAGGGGATGCGCTCTTCTGATGTCCTACACTCTGCTCCATAGAAACTGTATGTGCCACTGTTGGACCCAGTCCTGTGAGAATATTTTTGGTCCAAAGGAAGTTTTAGAACCAAACCTTCAGGAATCAGGACTAGCTTCCAGAATCACATTCTTCTTAGGCCATTGCCAAAGCTGACCAAGATGAGTCACTCTCACCAGGTGAGGCAGAGGAAGCAGTAACAGTGAGACACAGAGATGTCTCTCTGTGTAGCCACTGCACTTCCCAGTCTTAGCTAAAGGCCCTTTCTTCCACATGCATGCAGCAACAGGTTTCTCTTGGGCCCCCTTGATAACAGAGACAGAAAATTTTGACTGACCAACTAGTAAGTGGCAGGTAATAGACTGTGTCTAGATCTGTCTGGGTCCAGCTCAGGCTGTCTGTGCTCTGTCATACCAACAACCACCCACTCATCATCCCACAGAGATGAGCTTGATAGCCATCCCCAGGGCTGGCAGAGGTCGCTGCACTTTTACTGTTCATGAACCAGCTACTGTGAAAGGTCCAGCCAGCCTTTCCTTCCCACTGCCACCTCCACATAATGTCAGTGCCTGGCTCCATCAGGAGCAGAGACATGCTTGCTGGTGCAGAGCATCATGAACTCTTAATGAGGGCCACACAGGATGCAGCCACAGAAGCAAGAACATTTGCTGGGTCTGAATTGTTCTTCCTTGGTAATTAGTTTTATTCTAAAATTCAGAGACCAGATGTCTTTGCAGGAGCAGTGGTTTTTAAAATCTTTTATTTTCCACTCCAACTCATGCTCAAGCTATATCATTCAGGCCAAATAAATGTTTCGGTCACTCAATTGGGCCAGTGTCAAGTCTATAGCCCAGGCTATTAATCCACTAATAGGTCTCATTACTGCTCCTCCAAGCCTGGAGCTGTGGGCTGCACTGTATGGGTTTCCTCCGAGCTCTCTATCTGGGAGATGGGGTAGCTTTGGATGAATCCCAAGTGTGGTGCTGAGAGAAGAGATGGAGAGGCAGCTGGAATCAGACATGTCCAGCTTCTGGACCGTTACTTTGCACTTTCTTGCTATATAACCTTGACCATTGTGCACATCCTCGGTGTTACAGTAATCCACTTCAAGGGACATATTTCATAATATCAGACTCATAGCTACACATATGATGGGAAAGCTTGCTCTCCAATGTCAGGCACACTGTGGCCCTGTCACTTGCAAAGCAATAGTGCCATTATTTTGCTCATTTTCTGCACACACTCACTCAACAAGTGGCAATCGTGTGCTGCATGCCCTGGTTCATGCCATATTCAGTGAAGAAGACTAAGACCCAGTATTGGTAATGAATGAGGAGGCAGTCAAGTAAAGAGGCAATGAGAAAGCAATATGCCAAGTGCTGTAGTAAGATCCATGAGAGTGGGGCTGGAGAGATGACTTGCTGTTCTTGAAGAGGACCTGAGTTCAGTTCCTAGCACCCATGTCAGGGAGCTCATAAGTGCCTATAGCTCCAGCCACAAGGGATCTGGCCACCATGGGCACCGACACTCAGGTACACATACCCACTCATGGATACACAGACACACAGACATACACACAGAGACATACACATACAATTAAAATAATTTTTAAAGAGAAATGAGAGTATTGGGTAAGTATAGGGCAAGCGGTGTCACCCCCAGAATTGGGCTTGCAGAGTAGCATGTAAGCTGATCTCCAAAGACAAGGAATCAGTAGCCAGGCAAAGGGAATACCAAAGCAGAAGGTGAAGGTGTCGGAGATACTTGTGGCATGGAGACAGAATCACAGATAGGGTGGGGCGAGGGGGGAAGCACTTGTGGCTACACCACCATTTCAGCCTGTGGGTTCTTCTGACATCTAGATATGATTCATTTGGAAAGCATTTTACATAGCTCCTGGCACGTCAGTGCATTCATCACAGCTAGTGTTCCTGAATGGCTTTCAGGAAGGTTACAGCAGTAATGGAAGAAGCTAATGATTCCACTGCTGGCTACCAGGCCCTGTGCTAAGCCCTTGCAGATATTATTTCATTTAATCTTCATAACATCCCTGAGAGGCAGACACTATTATTATCCTTATTTTCAAGGGAGGAAAACAGACAGAGGAAGTTTCTTTGTCCAAGACCATGCTGCCAGAGTTAGCTCTGCACCTCAGCCTGTCTCTCTTGCTTCATTGCACTAATAGACCACTCAATTAATGGGGGAGGAATGTATCAAATGTCACCCAACTGTCACCCAGAGGCCACAGCTCAGGACCTCGGCAAACCAAGCCTAAGGATGTGTGCATCACTTTGCTCTAGTACCTAGCAGATCTTCATAGTGAGTCACAGACTTACATGTTACACCCACCTCTTCATGGACCATAACACAAGTTCAAAGTTTATATGTTCTCTCACAATGGCAAGCCTGGCACAGAGGGCACGTGACACATGGCAGAGGATTGCCCACTTGGATGTTTCCAGGGCTTCTGCTTGAGGAACAAACAGACTCACAAGTATTTCATCAGAACCTGTGGACTGTCAGTGGGAGATGATGCTACTTTAATGAGCCGAGAGAGAGAGGGCTTGAAGAGGACCTGACCTTGTTTCTTGTCTGATGTGCAGAACAGATGAGCCTCAAACCCAACCATGCCATTGCTTATCTGATGAATGTCATGCACCTCAGCTGAGTTCATCCTACCCCTTCTCAGAGGCATCAGGACAGCACAAGCCCAGCCTCTCCCTGGTTCTCACCTCATGCCTGAATGATGACTCACCCATAGTTCACTGCCTTGGTGTCCCTGGATTCTCCTCTCCAGTCTCTCATTCTAAAAGGGCGGGTTTGTGTTGACAGAAGGGAAACCCAGCTAAACTAGCTCCAGGTGACATGGGGGAAGACACTGTGAACTCTCTATGAACATGGAAACTGGCCATGTGTGTATGATCTGGGAAGCCATGGAAGCCCAAACAGGGACAGGTGCATCTTTTTCTTGTGATTCAAAGCCCTGTGCTTTGTCTCTCACTCTGGTCACAATTGACTTCCTCAGTTGACACATAACCAGCAGATCCTCCTAAAACAGACAGCCTCACTTACCCGTAATTCTAGTGGCCACCACCCACTGACCACATCTCAGTGAAATCTGGGCTCATTTAGATCCAGGATGGTCAAATTCCAGAAAGATATATAGAGAGAATGATTCATTTGCAATAGACCTGTGGGTTGGTATCTAGTGGTCTACCCTGTTGTGGCTGGTGAGAAGGCCTTGTGGCATGCAGGCTATCCTTTCCAAGGACTCAAAGTGGGCACAGACCATGAAAGACAATGAATATGGACTCTCTTACACAGATATATCCTGCTGATTCATTAGACTGAACTTACACACTTATGAGATTAAAAGATTTTTATCTCTTCTGCTTCCACCAAACCCCTCTCTTTTATTCCCCTACCAAGCTTTCCACTCTGGAGAGTCCTCAGCAGCAGGACCACCCAGGAGCTGACCAAGCCCCTGATGGATCTTCAGGAAGTGCAGAACACTGGGTCACAAAGGACCTCCCAGGATTAAAAACAAACAATTTTGCTACCCACTTTCCCCAACTCAAGAGCAAAGGCTCTTTGGGGACTCTTGAAGGCCATTGCTCCATTCCTGGAGAAAGAGAACAATGGAGGTCCAAGTGTTTCTTGTTGTGCACTTCTTGTTTTTTTTTTTTTTTTCTTAGATGATCTTACTCTGTAGACTCAGCTTTCTGTCTAACAAGATGCCCTGATTTCCCATGCAGTGGCGACCAGCCCCAACCCAGACCTTAATACACAGGAGCATTTGGGGTACAGTTCTGTTTGGTGATATGGGATTGATGAAGAAGCTGAATCTATCTGGGGGATACAGTCAGCTTTCCTAAATTAATAATTGTGTTTTCTCCCATCTTTCCCCTTGGGTGTGGCCACATTTCCTCTGATGTTCAGCTGCAGAATTCCCTGAAGACTGATTTGTGTCTTGATCAGGGGCCAGATACAGAGAATGTCCCCATCGTGTACATCTGCCATGGGATGACACCTCAGGTGAGTCTTTAGGAGACCCTTGTGCCAAAGGTGTGCATGTGAGTGTCTGGTGTGGGGAAGCACAGCTGGATTCGGCCATGGAGTCCCTAGTCCCAGAAGTCTCTGCTGCTCATCAGGAAGTATTCCCATTAGACCAAGAGCCATGTTGCACCTTCTCTCCCTCAATAGAAGCTGGGAAAGTGGTTGTTAGGGGCAAGGATCCTATGGAGTAGGGAAAGGGAGAAGACAATGCATTTTTACAGAGAAACTACTGCCTTCTTTTGGAAGCTGTGATAAGCTATAGCTCTGGTTCTGGCTGAAGAGCCCTTCCTTAGCGGGGCAGAGCTTCAGGATTCTGCCAAGCTTCTTAATGTGCCTGAGTTCCATAGACTGCCATACCACAATCTATAGGTCAGGAGTTCCCTTTCTAAGATATGCTTCTGATGGGGAACAAAGGATAGCCACCAGGACATGGGCTGTCCTTTAAAATCCTCCATCCATAGTCTAGGCGTCAGATATACCAAGGGTATGTTGAAATACAGGCAATGTATCTGGTTTACTCAATAAAATTATAGGCAGCCACTGACCAATTTTGTCATAGCATGTAGAGTGTCCATATGGACTGTGTTGCCAGAGTTTAACTCCAGAAGAGAGCAATGACTAAAAAGGATGCTTTCTTACCAGCTTTGGTAACTGTGCTTCTGTGTTTAAGTTGCTACCTGCCTAAACACATGACTTAAGGCTGTCACATTGTCCTATGTGCAAACGATGGGAATTTATAGTGATTGTTCATTGCAGTCCTAACACCTTATCTTTTTGGTGGGCCATGGTGTTGTGACATCACTAGCTGCTTAGTCTCAGTCTCTGGGTAGCAGATCATACATACCCCCACATCACTTAGCATAGCAACTCATCCCTTATTATAGAACAATGTGACATTTTTGATATGTTACTGTCTCAGACACTTTACATATTGCTGTGACAACATACCAGAACAAAGCAACTTAAGGGAGAAAGAGCTATTTCCATTTATAGTTTCAAAAGAATATGGTCCATTGTGATAGGAAAGGCATGGTGGCAGGAGCAGGAGGCTGATAGGTCACATTGCATCAGGAAGCAGAAGGAAGAGGAAGTGGGGTCAGGCTATAAAACTTTCAGGCCCTCCCCCAGTGACCTACTACCTCCAGTATATCTCCACCTCCTAATGTTTCCACAACCTTTCCAAACAGCACTATCAGCAGGGACCAAGGGTTCAAACACCTAAGCCTCTGGGGGACATTTCATATTCAAACCACAGTACTATCTTTATGCTAACAAATGTCCTATCAAGGCATCACAGATACATAGAAGATAATGAGTTATAAGTGTGCAGATTAATAAATGCCTGTGAAATGAACATGATCTTATTAGCCAGCACCCCAAAAAGCCTCCATATCTGTGAGCTACACTCATGTATCTTGGAAGTTGCTCATTTGTTTTACTGTAAACTATTCTGTGTTATGAATATGCTATGAAGTACTGAGATGGATTTAATAAGAATGGCCCGCATAAGCTCATATATTTGAATGCTTAAGTCACTAGTCACTTAGGTACTATTTGAAAGGATTAGAAGGGTTAGGAGGTGTGGCCTTGTTGGAGGACTCTCTCTCTCTCTCTCTCTCTCTCTCTCTCTCTCTCTCTCTCTCTCTCTCTCTCTCCCTCCCTCTCTGTAACAAGATGTAGTTCTACATTCTGCCATACTTCCGTCTATGGTGGTAATGGACTAACCCTCTGAAACTGTAAGCAAGCCCCAAATTAAATGCTTTCTCTTGAAACAGTTGCCTCAGTCATGGCACCTCTTCTCAGCAATAGAACAGTGACTAAGACAAGTACCATGAATCCTGCTGAGGTGATCATCTTTTCATGTCTTTCTGACTATTTCCATACTCATTTCTTTTGGATTTACACTTAGGAATAGAATTGTTGAACCATAGGGTTGGTGTGCATTCCCTTTAATGAACATTACCTGTAATAATCTGCTCAGACGGCACAAACAGAAATGCATTTCTCAAAGTTCTGGAGACCAGGAAGTTCCAGATCTAGATGCTGGCAAAATTGGCATCTGGCAATGGCTTGCTTCATAGCTACCAGGTGGCCTCCTCCTTTCTGCACTCAAAGGTATGGAGAGAAGGGCCCCACAGGAATGAGGTGCTGGTGTCTGGCCTCACAAGAACACTAATACACAATAGGGTTCCAACCTATGACCTCACTCAATGTAAAGATTCAGAGAAGTCTAAGGCTCTCCTTAGAAGATACCTTGTGAAAGAAATGCTAGGACTCGGCTCATGATAAAGAGGCTGAGGCCAGGGGTATGATTAATGGATTTTGTCATCTCAGCAGAAGCCAAAGATAGAGATGGATAAAACTGGGAGAGACACAGAGAAGTAGGAGAGAAGGAAGAGTGGCTGTCAGACCCTTGCACTATGAAGTATAAAGCTTTGTCTATGAGCTTTGATGTTCTTCAAGGAAACGGGAGGATGATGACAGATGCTGGAGGGCACATTAAGATCATCAAGGGTATCACTGCCACCACAGGCCCAGGGAGCAATGCAGATATCCTTCCCAGCCAAAGACTACTAGTGCAATCCCTGGAGCATCTGTAAATTGCTATGGCAGCAAAAATACAGGTGAAGGGCATCAGGAGCCCTGGGTCCTAGAATGTCTGTAGTGTCACTTTAATGTTTTCTGGCCCCTTAGTTTGTTAGATTACATTGTGGGGGTATAACTTCATGCTAAAATAGATGAAATATAATCACAAAGTTGGGTGAATTCTTATCTTTGTGGGTAATGCAGTCACCATCCTAGTGAAGCCTGTCATCCCTGAGGGCTTCCCATTTGCCCCTTCAGTCAGCATGGCTACTCATGGGTAGTGACAGTTCTGATTTCCTCCAGTTGACTAGCCACCTCTGGACCTGTCTGTCCATCTGTAAATAATAAAGCTGGACTGGCCATCTCTAGACCCAGCTCTGCTAGCTATGACAACCTGCTCATCTCTTGTTCTTTTGTTGTGAAAGGCACTTGGCAGGAAGCTGTGAGTCTGTGCTGTGCTTGCCAGGGATGCTGGGATCTGCCTTCATAAATCAGCTTCTTCATGTGCTCATGTCCCTGAGCTCTGCAGGAAGCATCAGGCCTGATGCTCTCTCCTTCCAGGTTCATGCTTTCAGGGTCCAGGAGGCTTAGAACCAGGCTCAGATCCAGGTTACCAAAGAATGAAACTATGTGGACTCTTGTGGCAGGAATTGGTTGAAGGAGCTGAAAGAGCCAGAGAAGCCTGCAAGTGGGCTGTGTGTCCCTGCCCTAAGTTTCTGTATCCACCCAGTATGGACACAGGGACATGAAGTGAGTGATTAGTGAGGTGTCAAGAATTTTGGATTCCAAGGATTCCCAAAAGCATCCTCCAGCCATCAAAAGTACCATGGAGAGGCTTAAGAAAGAAAGGATCAGGGTACTTTCTAGCAGACTGGAAAGATACAGGCCCCATGTGCCCGCTGAACCCTGCAGACTTTGACACATGTGAAACATGCATTTTTGATGAGATTTTTCCCTCCTCCTGGCAGTTCTCAGCAAGACCTTTCATAGAGCAGGGAGAACCCAGGGATAGTCACACATGTACAGATGGGATGCCACATGTCTCCATGTGAACTACTCCTATACTTCCCCAGAGGAGAGCAATGACCTCCACATTGCCATCTAAAGTGTATAGATAAATCTGAGATGACAGCCTTTCTGACCTCTGCTGTGAAACCTCACAGGTCCTCTCCCAAGAACCACAGCCAATAGGCAGCCTGCAAATGCTGAAGGGAAACATACAGTAATAACTAGAGGTTAAGAACCAGGCCAGGGAGATGGTTCAACAGGCAAAGGCACCAGACAACCTAAGTTCAATCCCTGAGAAATAGAAAATTCATTCTGGCAAGTTGTCTTCTGATCTTCACTTATATACTAAGACACATAAGCACACTCAAGTGCATGCATGCATGTGCACACTCACATACACACATGAATAAATGTAATAAAATGTTTTTTAAAGCACATGAGAGCTGTTGAGGTGACTTAGCCCTTAACTGCTCTTACAGAAGACCCAAGTTCAGTTCTTAGCACCCATGTCAGGTGATCTATAACTCCAGCTCCAGGGGATCTCATGCCCTTCTGGCCTCCACAGGCAACTGTACCCTTGTGCACATACCCCACAAAACATATAATTATAAAATAAAAATAAGTCTTTGGGGGATAAGAGAGATGGCTCAGTGGTTAACAGTACTTGCACTGCCAGAGGACCTGGGCTGCTCCCCAGAACCTAGTTTGAGTAAGCTCACAACTGCCTATAAGTTTCAGGAGGTCCAGTTCTCTCTTCAAGCCCTCACAGGTACCCACATGCACATACACATAAGATAGAAAAAAAGTCCTTTTAAAAGTTATTGATAGATTGAAGCTGTACCACTCACTAGCCAAGTACCTTGAGTAGATGTTGTGCCTTGATTTTTATTACCCATAAAATGGAGATTATAGCATTACCCTCATTACCTATCTTGTAGGGTTGCTACAAAGCTTACATAATGGGTGCACATGAAGCCTTTATACAGTGCAAGCTGGCCCATGCTGGTTGCCTTTTCTGTACAAGCAGTTATTACTACAAGGCTTGTGGAGAGACTCAAGTCTATCCTTGGGCTAAAAACTACTAATAATTAGCCTGGAAAGAATAGCCTTAAGAGAGAGTTGAAACTTACTTCCAAAATAAAAGGACACACATGTTTGTCTGAGAACAAGGGGACCCTTCTGGCCACTGACTCAGGTGACAATGGCATCCCCATCATCTCTGCCCAAGCCATGTTGATAGGCTTCAGGAGAATGATACCTAAACTAAGAAATCCATGATTATTCCTGCTCTGTGACTCTATGGCTTCTTTATACTTCAAGACAGAGTCTTATTATGTAACCGAGGCTGGCCTCAAACTCAAGCTCCTCTCTTCTCTACTAGTGCTGAGATTGTAGCCCTGTTCTTTCCTAATCTGTGGTACTTGACAATCCATCACACATAGGATCCATCACCATGTGTGTGTTTCCTTTTATGTCATCATGAGTCTGTCATATGTCCTATAACGTTCTTGATCCCAGAGGACAGTGGACAGTGCCCTCATGACATTAGCTTTCTCATACTCTAGACAAACTATTTTCTACGGTTAAATCTTCACATAGCTACCATACAAGGGAAAAGCTTGTTCCTCTCTTAGTGTTATCCAACTGGCTTCATTTGAGTTTTGTGACTTGGCTTAATCCAGCCACAGCTAAACATGGCAGAGGAAGAAGGATACAGAGGCAGCCCCACTGGCTGGTGCAGTTCTTGCTAATCCTGTAAGATGATTAAGTAAATTCTAAGTACATCTGAAAGGATATCTGCAGGCAGTTTCTACAATGCAGTGTTAGAACAGGATGGACAGGTCAGACACAAAGTGGTTAATATCTTACAGGGAAATGCAATTACTACCTTTAGTGTGACCTTTCCTACCTGGGAAGAAAAAAAACTGGCATTGGTCTATAACTCTGTGCTATCTGATAGTTAATCAGAAGGTAAAGAGTGCAGGCAGATGCAGATACAGTACTCTTAGAAAATTACATGCTCTTAGTGGGCCTGCTAAACAATGCCCCACTGTAATAGAGAACAAGTTTTAGGAGTCACTTCCTGAGACTCAAATTCAGGGTGTCAGGCTTGGTGACAAAGCACTTTTACCCACTGAGCCATTGCACAGGACCTAGGTATTTTTCTTACTCTTTTTAAAGTTTGCTGGAGGTCAAATGCCCTACAGACCATCTGTGACTTGGTGACCCTTGTAGATTGACAGCCTGACAATGTGGCCTTTCCTTCAGTTCCCTCAGTTCCCCTTACCCAGTGCCACAAACCGAGAAGCATGTGCAATGATAGTGTGTTACCCCACCTACTCCCCACCCCCACCCAGTTCTGGAGACTGGGAAGTGCAAGGTCAAAGTACAAGCAGGGCATGCTCACTCAGAAGGTCCCAGAGTTTGTCTGTCCAACTTTGCCTCTTACATGTCCTTGTTGGCTTGGAGTAGGAGCCTGTTCTATTACAGTGTGACCACCAAGACTTAACTAATGATATCTACAGTGGCCCTGATTCTAAATATGGCCACATTCTGGGACATGAAAGTTAGTATTTGGCATATGAATTTTAGGAGTGCACAACTGGACCCATCAACACCCCCTCTTCTCCTCATAAGGACAGGCATGTACCTAACTGGGAGTCTTAAACCTCCTTGACTAAGAAGCACATAACTTCCCCTTCTAGATCATTGGCTGGGCTCATGTTTCTGTCTGACTGCAGAGATGGGAAAGTGTGGGTACCCAGAGGGACTTGTCTCCATCACAATAATTTAAATAGTTTCTGAGTCCACTTTACCTCTGAAAAATAAGACAACAGGAAGCAGATATCTTAGGTATGAATTGACTTGTCCTATGGCGTAATGGTTACCAGCAAAAAAGGAGAAAGAAAGTCAGTACTTCAACCTCCACTTTTTCTTCACTTTTGTTTACACTTTTCCTTTTTTTTTCTTTTTTTTTTTTTTTTAGTCTTCATTCTTCATATATGACAGGTAGGTTGTCGTTCATAAAATCATCATGTTTTCAAAAGTTTTATTTCCCTTGAAGGATAAATACTTTTTGCATAGTGATAGGAATGCTATGACTTCTAGTTGGTGCCAGGGGCCCCTGAAGACATGAGAAACACAGAGACAGCTTGTGCTGGGAGAAACTGTTCCCATAGTTGTGTTAAACCCTCAGAGACAAACATCACTCTGATGGAGTTGTGACACTCCCAGGTATCAGGGAAGGCCCTGAACAGGAGAAAGCATGATGTAGCTAATCAAATTAGTGAGGTGAAGCTTCTGGGAAGGATGCTAATTGGTTAATGAGTAAATGTAACCATTTTATTTAAATTAGCAGCAAATTTTAAGCAATCCTCAAAATAACTGAGAATATTCGCCCTAATTAGTGTAACAGCCTGGAAAATTTCTCCTAATGGGAAAAATACAATAATGGGGTCTTTCCACAGACTCCATCCAATTAATCACTCATTCATTCACTCATTCATTCATCTACCCATTCACGATAAGCTTTATGCCAAGAACTAGAAGCGAGAAAGGCTGCTTACCTGAGTCCCCTGTCCAGAAAAGGAAGATGGACACAGATAATTAGCTTCCATGACGAAACCCTGCAGCCTATTGCCCCAAATGCCTCATTACCCCACAGAGGGCATGTGGGGTCAGAAAGAACACAGCAGAATCTGAGGATTTCTTCTGTCCATTCTGACAGAGTTTTCTAGAACATAGACAACACATTGAGATGAAACACCTCTCCTCTGGGAGATATGTTCTTGGTAGCATGAGAAGAAAGGTGGAAGGGATTTCAGTTCCTCCAGAAGTTTGTGAAGTTCAGAAGTTGCCACATCAGTGCTTCAGGACAAGCTTTGACTTGGGGTATAAAGAACAGAGTTGAGCTGAGAGAATTCTGTTCTAACCTGAAGATGAATTTCATGTCAGATCTGGAAGTGTGTTTAAGAAAAGTTAAGCCAAACATGGAAGAGGAAATGAACTTTGTTGCATTGCTTTTTTGTCATTACCTCTTCAGTTTTAATTTTTATTTTTGTGGTGTTGTGAATTGACCCAAGGCCATGTATGGACCAGGAAAGTGCTCTATCAGTGAGATGCTCTGTCAGTGAGGTGAGCTGCATCCACTCAAGTCCTCTTAGTCATTTTTAAGAGTGTTCACTTGGATGCTCAATTGGTTGGTTGTTAGACAGATAGGTGGGTGAGAAATGAAAAATACTGCTTATTTCATGGTCTACTGACAACTTTCTAGAAGTTCCACTTGCCAATGGTTACAATGACACCCTTACCCCTTCCCTATTTGACAATACCTCCTGAATTTATGGATGATAGATGATAGAAGATACATAGATAGATAGATAGATAGATAGATAGATAGATAGATAGATATGCAAATAAAAAGTATTGATTATCTCCTTGTCTACTGACAACTTTCTAGAAGCTTTCATTTGCCAGTGGGTCATAATGACACTATCACCTCTTCCCTACTTATCAATGTCCCCAGTGGCTTCAGGGGCATCAAAGACACCTCATAGATTGTGCTTGCATCTCCAGCCCTTTCATTTAACATTCCAGAGACGATTGCCAAAGTTTTCCTTTGTGTGCCAAGAATTTAAATGGCCTTGCACTTGTCAGTGACCTCTGGCAGATGTCTCCACTTCTCTATGACTTTTATCTATAAATAAATAGAGTGCCAGGTAAAAAGCAGCTATGCAGTTTGCAGATCTTCCCTGTGTTTCGTTCTTGTCATAAGAGTGTGCGCTCCCTGACTCCCGGCCCCCACACCAGCTGATACCTGGCAGTGCAGGGAGGTCTCCCACGGCCTGCTAGATTTGTGTGGTGCTGTGGTTTGAATGTGGAATGTCCCCCATAGGCTCACATGTTTGAGCACATGTTCCCAGCTGGCAGTGCTACTTTAGAAGGTTATGGAACCTTTAGGAGTTAGTTAGAGCTTTGGAGAGAAACCTTCATGTTTTCTAGCCCAGCCCCACTTCCTATCCACACTCTTCTTCCTGTGTGTATGGTGTGACCAACCACCTCACACTCCAGCCACCATGCCTTCCCTGCCATGATAAACTCTATCCTTTCAACTGAGCACAAAAAAAAACCCTGCCCCCTTGTTGCTTCTATCATAGCAAGTCACCCAGAGAGGGTTATCTAGATCTTACACATAGTCCCAAGGGCCACCACTCATGCAGAATGCAGAGCAATAAAGCCTCAGCACTGTCACATGGGCTGGTCCCAAGGTGGCCGTAGGATGGCCCACTCTCCCATAGCCTCTGACAACCATTCTCCAACGCCTTCCCACAGAAATCCTTTCTTGGTGTGGAGTGGTTGTTTGAGAGGTGGTCTCAGTTACAGAGGACCCTGAGAAATGGCTGATACATAGAAGAGTGGATCTCAGATCAGACAGAGCAAGAGTCTAGTTCCAATCTGCCTATACAGTTGGGACAGATGAGTTGATGTTTCCAACACCCCTGCTATTATCTTCTAATGTGTGAGCACAGGATTCTGTGTGCACATTCCCCTTCTGAAACCCCTGCCTCACTCACCGCTGCAACCCTGGAAAGTGTCCGTGGAGACCAGGTGCCTTACATTCCTTGCCTGGGACCTAGAGTCAGCAGCTAGCTCTCTTGTCTCTCTGTTCTTCAGGGAGGTTGAGTTCGTGAGTTGTCTGATTCATGCATCATGCAGTGTTACTCTTTGCATGATGTCTATTGAAAGGAAGGAGGCTAACATTGTGGTCCCCGCCCTCACCCCCACCTCTTCTTCCACTCTACTGCACTCCACACTGCCTTCACCATGAATTACAGCACTGCTGTTTAGGCAATCTGTGACCTGGCTTCATGTTACAATTTAGTGTTCGGCATAACTCATAGTAAAAGCTAACTACAGGTTGTTGTTGTGTTGTTTGTGTTTACTCATATTTACATAGGTGTGCATACTTTTATGTATACACACAGAAAATCACTATGTATCTGCTTGACACATCTTATTGACACCTTGCCAGCTTGTCCCCAAGCCTATGCCCCTCTCAGGAGGCAGATGCAGGATGTATGTCCTAGAACTTTATGACAGGTACTTAGTCACACCCAGGGACAACTGTCCAGGACCCAAGGCTAGAAAGAGGACTGGCTATGTTATCATTTATCAGTACATTCTCCTTTGTTTTAGCTGCTCCCAGAGGCATGGGTAGCACACACAGGTTTCCCTTTCTGTCACAGTCAACCACCAGAATGCCTGAGGTTGCCCCTGAGCACCAGCCTGTCTGGATCTGGTTCCTCCTCAATGGGTGAGAAGAGTATCCAACTGTCCCCTACCTCTTCCCCCTGATTCAAAAGTGCATATCTACATTTCTCTCTAATGATCTCTCATGGAAGTAGAGGCCCCAGCTGGGATAGTCAGTGTTTCAAACAGGGGGTTGCTGGAGGTGCCCAGGTTTGAGGCCATGGTATCAGATCCTCTTTCCCCACAGACTGATGGTGAACTCTGAGCTGTTCCTGCAGCTTTCGGTGCTAAAAAAGGGAGTTGCCTGATTTGTTATTCACTCCACATATGTTCTTCATTTCATGTCCAAACTCCACAATTAGAGTCATCAACAGCGAGTTTTGCATGACTTTTATTAAACTCCCACCGGCTGGGAGCAGGCTGTCATTAGCAGTACCATAAGTGCCCAGCATTCCGACTCCTAAGCAGAGAGCTATTGTCCCTGGCCCCGTGCCCACATTTCTTTGCAGAGCTTTGCTTCCCAGAAGACTGGTCATGGAGATAAGATGGGAACCCAGTGGCAGAGGGGCTGAATTTAGATCCTAATCCGGCTATGTGCTCTTAGACAAGTCACCTGGCCTCTCTGATCCTTGGCTTGCTGACCAGTAAAATGGGCATGGGAATTGAATGCTAGATAAAACAGCAAACGTGTATGTGCCTCGCACCAAATTCATCCTCTTGTTCAAATTAGAACCCTGATCTTTCAATGAGTGTTTTCAATGTTAAAACATAATTATTAAGATGACAATGGTGTGCGGCACATTTACTGTGCATTCTTTCTAGGTACCTTTTAAATACTTCTCTGTCTAAGCTAACATTCCCAGCAGCCCTCAGAAGTGGGTACTTTTAATACCCTGTTCTTACCAGGTGGAAAACTGGTGCTCATGGTGATTGTGTGACCCAGATAGCTGAGCCTGGTTTGTCACCTACACTGCCCACTATAGAGCAGAGGCTCAGGGCCAACTCCATGCTGCCTTCCTGTTTGCTGCTCTCAGAAAGACCCTTGGGTGGAAATAGGACAAGGAGCCACACCGAGTGGAATGATATTGGGTGGTACCAGGAGGCACACCAGTCACAATTGCTGCCTGAATAAAGGCCATGATGAGAGTATAAGGGGAGTAAAACCAATCTAGATAAACATTGATCTCCCCTTGGGATCCAAAGGGAAACTGAATCTAGCTTGTAGTGTTCTTATGAAAACACTTGTGGAGGAGTGTCAGGACTGGGTGCAAGGGGATCTGAACTCTATCCTTCCCTGTACTCTCTGGGTCTGAGCTCAGGACTTGGGCCTGTGAGCTTTCTCTCAACTCCTACAAGCCATCTGTCTGTGCCCCTTGAGTGTCCTACTTTCCCCTTGAGGAACTGGGACAGCCACCTTCCCAGTGGAGACGTCCAATCCAGACTCCCTACTTTCTTTCTCTCTTCTCCATCCTTAGGCCCCATCTTTTCAAGCTGGTTTCCCTCACCCTTCTCAGATCTCTGGGCTTCGTTTGATTCTGTTACTACTCTCATAAATTAAAGCACAAAAAAAAATCATTATTGGTAACTGATTGTTACATTATTATTATTACTATTATTATTAGGTTTTCTCTACCCCTAAATCATAAATCCTTAGAGAACAGTGGTCTTGCTTTATTTCATTGTTGTTTTCAGAACAGGTTTGTTGTAGCTTAGGTTGGCCTCAAACTTGCTGTGCAGCTAAAGATGGCCTTGAACCTCTGATCCTCATGCCTCCACATCCCAATTGCTAGAAATATAGGCATGCACCACCACACCAGGGTGAAGACCTTTGTTGTCTAGTGAGCTCTCCACACTCAGTCTACTCCCTGGCTCAGAGCAGATGCTGCATGTATTCTGGATAGCAAAGTTGTTGGATATTTAAGTAACTGACTGTCTTACTTAGGGTTTTATTGCTGTGACATCATGACCACAGCAACTATTATAAAGGAAAACATTTCATTGGGGCTGGCTTACAGTTCAGAGGTTTAGACTATTATCATCATGGTGGAAACATGGTAACATGCAGGCATGAGAGTTCTTGACATCTTAATCCACAGACAGCAAGAAGAGACTGTCCCTCTGGGCATGACTTAAGCATCTAAGGCCTCAAAGGTCACCCCCAGTGACATACTTCCTCCAACAAGGTCACACCTCCTAATAATAGTGGCACTCCCTATGACTAAGCGTTCAAACATATGAGTCTATGGGGCCATTCCTATTCAACCCACCACAATGGCTTAAACACTTTTTCTCGTCAAACCCTGGTAACCTGCTCAGGCACACTGGCTCTGTCATCTCCTAGCCTGACCCAAAGCCGAGTTTTCATTTACTGCCTCCTGGAGGCTTTTCCAAGATCAAATGGGAAGTTCACAGGCATTACTCTGGATACACAATTAGCCCCCATGGTTGTTGCTGGTTTTGTTAGTTTTAATACTGAGCCTTCCATAAATATATGGTTGTCCTTGTGAGATTAATGTCAGAATTAGTGTTATAGCTCTTCTTTCATACACAACATCTTTCCATGAAGACATGGAGATGGAAGCCTGAGAGATGTACCCCACACTGGGATGGAAGCCAGGTCCCACTGTCCTTTCTTGATGGGGGCCCAGTTGCTGTAGGCACAGGTTGGGCAGGGATGGGAAGCACATTCTTCCATCACTGCCTCTTCTGCCACCGAATTTTGCTGGCATGTGTAGCTTGACCTGTTTTTCTCTATGACTCAACCCTTAGGCAAGAGATCCAGGAGCCTCTTCAGATTCACAAGGTTCTACTATTGACAAGGCTTAATTCACCAGTGAGTCCCCTCTCCCAAGGCTGCTGTAACTCACTCCCCATCTGCAGTGGCATTATGGGACTGCTCCCACAGGAATCAGGAGAATAGAGTGGACAATGTAGGGTGACAGCATTCTTCCTCCAGTGTGAAAAAAGTCAGTGTCCTCTCAAAGGCACCTCTCTGTCTCCTATTTGAATCAGGAAGTGCCCCATATTTCACATGGGCACACTGATGCCCTCTGCATCCAGGGTAGGTTCTCAACAGGCAGGTTAACACTCTAGGTGGAGTAGTTTGTCATTGTGTGGCCTGTTTCTATTGATTGTGCAAGATCACCACACCAGAGCCCTGATCACCAGTGCTATCCAGATACTACCAAAGTGTCTTCATGAATTTTCAGGGCTCCCACCAGCCAAGAATCAGAGAAAGGAGGAGTCAAAGTCAATAGTCTCTAGGCTTCAGGAAGGACCAGTGCCACTGAGTATGGACACCTGAACAGTATTTGTACCACAAAAGCTTGAGGACGTGCTTAATCCATTTTAAGAAAGTTCCTAAGGAACTGTGTTGAGAATACATGATGGGCATAAATGAATTCTCTAATTCGATTTCCCCAACTAACTGCATTGTCACATCACCTTTGTCCCAGAGGCTGCAAGCCTGCTCACTGCTGTGGGAGAACCCTAGGAGGGCAGCTCTTTAGTGGAGCCCTTGAGGGTAGTACTGTGTTAATATGCTGAGAATTTAAGTAGAACTGGGCCTTCTAAATCAATCACCGGGACAGCTTTATATTTTCCTTTGCTCAAAAAAATACACTATTCACTGCAGTTACATGTGTGGGAGTAGAGGTTGTCCTGGGTGAAGGACACCAAAAAGGAAAATTTTGTAACATTTTCACTGCAGGAAAAAGGACTCACTGGCCTTGATTCTTACAGAACTGGCTACAGAAAATACCAGCGTCTGTGTGCTATCTCTGCAATCCTTGGAATGGTCTAGGCTGTTCAGAATTACTGTTTTATTTGTCTGGGACATTATAACTCCTTAACAAATGTGAGTTAAACAAAAGAAACAAATAAATAGGACATTAGTGAAAGCTTGTTAAAAGGGGGTTTTCACAAGATGGAACAGGCCAATGGTTGCCTTCTTGCCCCTTCGGGGGCTTTCTATGATGACAAGGTTCACCATGGAACCTATACTTGGAACCTGAGGACTGCTCACACTAAGAGGCCCAACCTGTGTGATACACGTGTAGTTGTAGAGCCCCTGGGAGGAAATGATGGTGATGCCTCTGATTTAGGAAGTGAATGAGAAGATGAGCCTTGAGTACGACTTCTTCTGCCCAGAGTTTGCTAGAGAGGAATGAAGAGAGAGGGCTGGCCATCAAAGAGGACTATGGGGTTGAGAAGGGTGTGTGCTCAGGTTTGTTTTCCAGGGAAAGTGATAAGCGGGCATGTTTTGAAGCTAAGAGGAAGAACCAGAGAAATAGGTCAGCATTAGGATAGAGAGGGCATAATAGTAAGCAACATCCCTAGGGGTGGAGACTGAGTGAGAACAGGAGGGGCTGCCATCCTAGGGGATAGGGCTGGTCCTGGAGAGCAGGAAAGAGCCACTGCTGAGACTCTGGAATACTTGGAGGGAAGCCCAAAACAAACAAGTTCACACTGCCTTGCCAACAAGTGGGGCATCTGTGGGAGAACAGAGAGCTCAGATGCTGACCAAGTATGCAAAGAGCAGATGCTCATTAGGGTGGAGGGGCCTGTTTGGAGTTGAAGGGCATGTGTGTGATAGCCTAATTTGTGTTTGTTCCTGTCTTACTAGGAACATCCTAAGCTCTTAAAATAGTACAAGGTAGCTGTATTATACCGGCAAGAGCTAGTGTTTCATTGTTTCTGGGGTGGTGGGCAGATCAGCATTCCATCTAGCTCACTCTGTGTCTTGGGGAGAGTCATTTATCCACCAGACTCAATGAAGAGCAATGATTGGGGTCAGGCAGTAAGGAGTGTGAAGCAGACACTAGGGAACAAACTTGAATGAATTTCCAAGTTAAAGTTCAAGGGTCCCTAGTATACTTTAGTAATAACACTAGTCCAATAAACTATGTGTTTGAGTGTGTGTTGTGTGTCAAGTGCTAGGTTCAGTGATGAGCAGGTAATGATGTACAAGGTGAGCAGACATGGTCAATGTCCTCAGTGAACTTGGGATCTAATAGGGACCTGTGGTACAATGGTGACACTGTCACCTAGCACAGAGCATTAGTAACCACTATGACAACTTCCCTGTAACCACAGTTGGCCCTGTTTTCACAGTTAAGTAAACAGAGAGTATGACAGTTGAATACATTATCTGTGTCATAGGCAGGTGGGAACAGGGTCTTAAGTCTCTGCAGTGTGGATCTGAACAGTCTTTCCTATATCAATCCCCCTCTCCACTTAGCTCAAGTCCCCTTGGCATATACTTCCAGAGTCCCCTGTACTTTTTCTAAGGTCGTGCTTTGAATATGGCATTTCTATTTTTGCACAGTATTGTAGGGGAGGGAGCTTAACAAAATGGCTGCCCATCAGCCAGGCTTATCATGCGCCAGTAACACATGACCTCAGGATCTCCACGGCTTACAGTAATAAATGTTTCTTGGCCTTGCCACATGTCCATTTCTTCTCTGACCTTCTCTCTTTTCTGCAGCATCTTGCCCAAAGCAGCTGGAAAAACAAAGCTTACTCTTCATCTGCATGTCATCAATCTTCCAAAAGCAGTCTAGAAGCCATTGCCATCTTTATGGTCTCCAGTGATGGCTTCCTCACTGTGGCCCTTTTGGCTCCAAAGTCAGTGTCTCATATTTTAGGGTTTGACCTTACCACTCATCTAGGATCAGTTTCTGTAGGCTGGTGAACTTGGCAGTTTACAGCTGCCAGAGCTACCTTCTTGTTCATGTTCACCATGGGTCAGCCTCACCCATCTGTGATTCTGCAGGATCCAGGGCAAAAAGGGAGGAGATAAAAATCCCAATCTCCAGGAAGGTGGCAGTGGAAGAAGCTGTCGACATGTAGAAGAGGGGACCTAATGAGGGTCCCCTAGGCACGGGAGAGAGGCTGTGAGTCCCCACTGTTACTCTTTAACAGAGCAGTGTGTCTGCCAGATCTTGGACTTGAACCTCCAAAATTGAACTTAATAAAATTCTCCCCACCCCCTGCGTGTGTATGGGGGAGGGGTGTTACTCTATAACATATGGAGCTGGAGGAGGGGTGATGGGTCACATAATAGCTCTGAAAACTGATTAGATATGCATGCATCATAGTGGTCACAGATAAGAAGCCACATCTAGAGTCTAGACAGCCACATGTGGGACACAACTTTAGAGGGGGACTCAAGGGTACAAGGAGGAGAGGACATTTCTGTGCTCTCTGATAGTAGTAAATCTAAGCTAATGATCCCATCCCAGTAACAGCGCCACAGGCCAGTTGGCCACTCTCCTGGGTTCACAGTGGGAGGCTCTCTCTGTTCAGTCCCAAGTTCAAAGACACCAGCTCCACCACCACCCCCACCCCCACCCCCGCTGATCTGCACGCATGCAACTTTGATTGTCCAGAGTCTAGACAGACCTGCAGGTGCTTCCAGAGTTGCCTGTAGCCCAGCATTAGGCCCCAGGGGTATCTTTACTAAAAGACTGTAGAAAGTGTTGAGATGTGTTAACAGGGAACAGTGTGAAGCCACAGCTCTCGATTACCAGTGTGCTGTCTGCAGTCTTCATGATGACTCTCCTTATCTCCCCACATACAAGTGTGCTACACACTTCTATGGCTTTGATCTGGGCAAATTACCCCCACTCTAGCCTATACTCAAACTTCGTCATTCATTGGCCTCCTTGGGTGGAGTTCATCCCCTCAGACCTGGGCCATCACAACACTCTAACCAGTCCCCTGCTACAAGCCTGGCCAGGGTGGTATTTTAGACATCTTGCTACATAGGCCTCTCTCCCATGCCTAAGGGACCCTCATCAGGTCCCCTCTTGTACATTTCCACGGCTTCTTCTGTAGCTAGCTGTTCAAGGAAGGAGACTGTCTAGCTCCTTTGTGCTTTGGGGCCTGACATTTTAGAAGAGGGTTACCGAGTTGATTGAGATCATCCCCCATTACAAGCCTCTCCCCATGAGGCTCATGGGCTAAAGTCATCCATTCACAGGAGAAATGAGTTCCCAGGAGAGGCGCTGGGTTAGAAGCCTTGCCTTACACATGGCTTCTACTTAGAGAGGCAGCACCGGGAGCTGCAAGGACTTGGTGCTGAGGTTGGTGGTTATAAGGGTGTTTTAGAAGTGACTAACCCCCAACTCCTGATTTATTGGCAGTGTACTGTGACCCTGAGCACTGTAATGAACCTCTGTGTCAAGGGATTAATGACCAATAACCAAACTTTTAAATCAGCCCACCTGTCTGCAGAGGCCTGTGGCTCATCCTTGGGTAAATAGGACAAAAAGCCCATTTCTAATACATTTTCTGGATGTCACAGCGCCACTCTATAAATTGAGACCGAGTAAAGCAAGCTTCCACATCCTCCCTCCTACCCCACCCCTGTCATTTCTATCTTCTCGCCTATGGCTTGACTGACTCACCTACAGGTCAGTCAGACGTGGGGAGGGTGGCACAGACATGGAGAGAGTGGCTTCCTCACTGTGCTGTCGCATGCCCTCATAGAGACCCTGATCTCTGTCAGTGCCTTGTCCTTACTCTGTGACTCTGTTGGCAACACTTAGGGATTTCAGTATTTTAATCTTCAACATACCACTCCTAATTTTGTGTCTACACTTCCCAGGGTCTCCTTAAATGCAGCTAGTTTATCTCAACTGCACACAGAATGTTCTGGAATAAGTCCCTGTGTTAGTAACTTTTCCTTTTGCGATGACCTGCTATGCACTAACTATGAAGTGACTTAAGCACGGAGGTGTTTGTTTTGGCTCACAGGTTGTGGAAACATAATTCATCTGGAGAGGAAGGCATGGTGGCAGGTGCATCCGTGCTGACAGGGGTGTGTAGCCTGGACTCTCTACCCCTTACACCCCTGATAACTTGGTGGAACAGGAAACAGGAAGCAGACAAGAAGTGAGGGTGGACTTTTCAAGGCCTGCCCCCAGTGACCCACTTCCTCTAACAAGTCCCCACCTTTTGAAGGTTCCCAGACCCTCTGAAGCCGCTTCCACCAGCTAGGGACCAACTGTTCAAACACTTGAGCCTATGGGGAATGTTTTACAATCAAACCATGACAATCCCCATGCCTAGCCCCATTCCCAAATCAGTAGTTTATAGGTTTTAACTAAGCTTTTCAGGTGACTGAGATGTAGAGCAAGGGTGGAGACCCTAAGTTTGATGGCACTGGGATCTTAAGGACCCTCTGGCCTCATATACTACACATATGTCTTCTTAGATGGTCAGCCCACTGTTTGGCTTTGGTTACCTCATTTTAACTCTTGCTATCCTATGAGGCTCCCTGGTATATGCCACACCTCACACAGAGCTGGCTCCTCAATCCTGGGTCAGGCTTCAGCAGTCTTCAGAATATTCCTTCCTGGTGTCCAAAGAAATGAGCCTAAGGAGGCTGGGACATCCTAATCTCTGGTATGCCAGGACCTGTCAAACACAGTTGTTTTCTCTTGATTCTAGAGCATACTGTGGAGAATGTTTCACCATGGTTCTCCCCTTTCCCATTCTACCCCTCTCTCCAGTCTCAGGAAGGTGTCAACCAAATGCCACTACTGTCCCTCCATGCCAGAGGCTACATGTGTCTGAGATGCCTCATACTTTAAGGGCCTAGAATCCATAGAGCAACAGTGTTGCCTTGGCAACTAATGGAGGGGAACAAAGGCTCCAATGCCTGTGGCCCAATGATAGGAAGAGGTCCAGTACTTGAACCGTGCCCAGAAAAGTAGATCTCATGGTGGGCTGAATGAGAAGTGTTCCCCATAAGCTCATGCATTGGAACATTTGGTCCCCCGTTGGTTGGTGGCACTGTGTGAGGGAGTTAGGGGACCTTTTAGAGGTGGAGCCTTGCTGGAGGAAGTACATCACTAGGGGCACTCCTAGTTCCCTCCCGCTGCTTCCTGTGTGAGGATGAAAATGTGACCAGCCAGCTTCCAGTTTCATGCCTTCCCTGCCATTATGGGCTTTGTCCCTCTGGAACGATAAGATTAAATTAACCATTTCTCACCCTGCTTGCTGTTTGATCAGAGTGTCTTATCACAGCAGCAGCAGAGTGACTAATACACATCACTAAGAAGCTTCACCACGGATTCCTGATGTGTGTGGAAGGTTCTAGAACTTCCATAGAGGCTACGACATGAAGTGCAGAAACGGGATGATGGTGAGAGGACAGAAAGATCTGCAGATTGGCCATGTCCAAGGAGGCAAAGGGTGGTGGAGGCTGGAAATGGAGGGGAAATCTTTTTAGCCGGTATTTGCAAACTCTAGTTGGCAGGTAAAGGAAAGTTTGCTGAGCCATAGTGTCCGCTGAGATGCCTCCTACAGGGTCTCTCTATGTAGCTCTAACTAGCCCTGAACTCACAAAGGTCTATCTGCCACTGCCTCCTGAGTGCTGGGACCACAGGCGGTCACCTTCACACCAGGCACAGCTGTCATTCCTTTTTTTAAAAAAGCTCTTTGTAAATTTTTGTTCCAACAAAATATCCTACGACACTGAATTATAAGAAAGAAAAAAATCTGCAAGACAGGTTTACGGGAAGGAAACAGGCCATGACCTCAGGCACCTTTCTGATGCCCAGGGCTCAGGGAGAATAGTTGGTAGAAGTAGTCCTGGCTATGCTGTGCTGTTGGTGGCATTGCAGGGAAGCATTGGGAGTGCCCTGGGGAGCCATGTTCTGTTCTGCTAGCACCATCCTCACTGGGAGATGGGCTGGATGGAGGTGGAGCCTAAGATCCAACCCTGGGCTGCTGCCTCAGAAGGGAGATACAGGCCCTGAACTGTCAAGAATTCAGCCTAGCTGGGGACATCCTCCAGGCAGTGAAACAGAATAGGCCTACTGGGATCTTGGTGAATTGTTTTTCTTTTCTTTTCTTTTCTTTTGCAAATTTTTTATTTGAGTTAGAAACAAGATTGTTTTACATGTCAATCCCAGTTCCCACTCCTTCCCATTCTCCCCTACCACCCCACTCCCCAACTAAAACCCTGCCTATCACATATCCTTTCTGCTCCCCCTAGATGGTGAGGCCTTCCATAGAGGGTCATCAGTCTATCATATCCTTGGTCCGGATAGGGCCTAGGCCCACCCCCCGTGTGTCTTGGCTCAGGGAGTATCCATCTATGTGGAATGGGCTCCCAAAGTCCACACCTATGCTAGGGATAAGTACTGAACAACTACAGGAGGTCCTGTAGATTTCCGAGGTTTCCTCACAGAAACCCATGTTCCTGGGGTCTGGATCAGCCCCATGCTGGTATCCCAGCAATCAGTCTGGGGAGTAAGAGTTCCCCAATATTCAGGTCAGCTGTTTCTGTGGGTTTCACCAGCCCGGTCTGGACACCTCTGCTCTTCACTCATCCTTCTCTGCAACTGGATTCCAGTTCAGTTCAGTGATTAATTGTGGGTGTCTGCTTCTACTTCCACCAGCTGTTGGATGAGGGCTATCAGGTGGCATACAAGTCAGTCATCAATCTCATTATCAGGGGAGGGCATTTAAGGTAGCCTCTACTCTGTTTCTTAGATTGTTAGCTGGTGTCATCTTTGTAGATCTCCAGACATTTTCCTAGTGTCTGATTTCTCTGTAAACCTAAAATGTCTCCCTCTATTATGGTATCTCCATTCTTGTTATCTTCCATTCTTCCCCTGACTCAACCTTTCTGCTCCCTCATGTCCTCTGCATCTCTCCTCCCCTTCTCATTCTCCTAGCTTCCTCCACCCTCTTCCCATGCTCCCAATTTGCTCAGGGGATCTTGACCCTTTCCCCTTCTCCAGGGGACCATGTATGTCTCTCTTAGGGTCCTCCTTGTTTACTAGCATCTCTGGCAGTGTGGATTGTAGGCTGGTAATCCATTACTCTATGTCTAAAATCCACATATGAATGAGTACATACCATGTTTGTCTTTTTGTGATTGGGTTACCTCGCTCAGAATGGTTTCTTCTAGTTTCATCCATTTTCCTGCAAATTTCAAGATTCCATTGTTTTTTCTTCTGCTGAGTAGTATTCCAGTGTGTAAATGTACCACATTTTCTCTATCCATTCCTCAGTTGAGGGGCATCTAGGACTTCAAGCTCTATTACAGAGCTATAGTCCTGTAAACAGCTTGGTATTGGCACAAAAATAGACAGGTAGACCAATGGAATAGAATTGAAAACCCTGATATTAACCCACACCCCCACAAACACCTGATTTTTGACAAACAATCCAAATTTATATGATGGAACAAAGAGAACATCTTCAACAAATGGTGCTGGAATAACTGGATGCAGACATGTAGAAGACTGCAGATAGATCCATGTCTATTGCCATGCACAAAACTTAAGTCTAAATGGATCAAAGATCTCAACATAAATCCAGCCACACTGAACCTATTAGAAGACAAAGTGGGAAATACCCTTGAATTAATTGGTACAGGAGACTGCTTCCTGAACATTACACCAGTAGCACAGACACTGAGGTCAACAATTGATAAATGGGACCTCCTGAAACTGAAAAGCTTCTGTAAGGCAAAGGACACAGTCAGCAAGACAAAAGGCAGCCCACAGACTGGGAAAAGATATTCACCAACCCCACATCTGACAGAGGGATGATCTCCAAAATATACAAAGAACTCAAGAAGCTAGTCTCCAAAACACCAAACAATGAAATTAAAAAGTGGGATACAGAACTAAATAGACAATTCTCAATAGAGGAATCTAAAATGGCTGAAAGACACATAAGAAAGTGTTTAACATTCTTAGCCATCAGGGAAATGAAAATCAAAACAACTCTGAGATACTATCTTACTCCTGTCAGAATGGCCAAAATAAAAAACACCAATGACAGTTCATGCTGGAGAGGATGTGGAGAAAGGGGAACACTTCTCTACTGCTGGTGGGAGTGTCAACTTGTACAGCCACTTTGGAAATCAGTGTGGCGACTCCTCAGGAAAATGGGAATCAGTCTACTACAAGATCCAGCAATTCCACTCTTAGGCATATACCCAAAAGAAGCACATTCATACAACAAGGATATCTGTTCAACGATGTTCATAGCAACACTATTTGTAATAGTGAATTATTTTTCAAAACTGCATGTAGCGTTAGTTTCCCTTTCCTCACAGGTGAATGGTATCCGTGTATGTGAAGAAGCCCTAACAGGCACACACAAAAAGAGGGTTCCTGTCTTCTCCCCTCTCCTTTCCCATGCCCCTCCTCTATTCTGGAGAGTCCTGTGAAGGGTGACCCTGTGGCTCATCTGCATACCTTCAGGATAGGAACTCTGGTATCGGGGTCCACCTGCATCCTGCAGGGAATGGCCTTGTCAGAGGTGAAGGACTCAAGCAAAGTCATCCTCCTGCTCTGCGGGTTCTTTGCCCAACCTTGACCCTCCTGCCCTGAGGATAGTAATGTGCAAGCAGGGCTCCATAGGCTCCACAGCTGTCTTCAGCTCAACCATTCATCATTACTCCAGGCCCTGGCCTGGAGAAGGTGATATCACTACTTGTATGAGACCTACAATGCGGATGTTTGTTCTTAGAGTTGTAGGTGATTTTTCTTTCTCCAATAAGCATCAGAATAAAATGCCAGTCAGGTGTGCAGCTCTGCTGAGCTATGCAGGGCTGAGTGAAGAAGGGATGAAATCCATCATTACAGCTGGAGAGGAGCTGAGTGGCCAGTGTATCGTTTGGACACCAGTGGGGGGTTTGTAAAACATCCAGACAGGATAACTGCCTGCCTCTGCCTCTGACAGTTACTGGCAGTATGTTGCTGTCTCAGCATCCTGTGTTCTATTGGTCTTTAGTAAGAGGACCCTTCCATCCTCCAGTGCTTAGTCCAGACCTCGTGGCAGGTCCAAGGGACCATATGGAAGCCAGTCTCCTGGCACTCCCTGGTACATTCCAACCCACTTACTGAAGGGAAGCAGGGAACTAGGTGAGGGATGTGACCTGTCCTGGGTCTGGCTCAGGAGTCATATTACAGTTTAAATCTTGGCTGCTAGTCACTGATGTGTGACTTTGGACACATCATTTAATTCTTCTCAGAGAACTTAATTTACCTCAGTTCTTCATCTGCAAAATGGAAGATAATGGTAATATGGGTAGAAATTCAAAATCTGAAATGTTCCATGATCTGAAGCTTTTTGAGTACTCACACAGTCCCAAACCAGACCTCCTGTGAGAGGTGGCTATGTATAAAAGTGTGTTTAGACTATGTACATAGGGTATACATGAGTCATAAACTTTGTGTTGAGACTTGGGTCCCATCTCCAAAATAATTCTTTATTTCTTTACAATATATGCATATATTGTAAAAATCCTTTTGAGGACCTGAAATCAGAAACACTTTGTTGTTAGCACTTTGGAGATAGAGCACTTAAACCCTGTCCCTGACCTCACAATACCATCAGAATTAAATGAGAGAGTATGTGTGAGTCCCTTCTGCTCCGGTATAGTACAACTACTGATAATTCAGCTTGACTATTAGCAGTCTAAACCATGGCCCACCAGGGACTCATGACAATGATACTTCTGATATTTGGGGCCTGTCAGTTTAACTTTATTGAGAGGTGCTGTGCACTCTACTCCTGGGTACCAGGAACCTCTCCTCCAAGTCACAACTAAAAATATGTCCAGGAACCCTAAATGACCTCTAATAAGCAAAACTACCCCCTAGCCAGCATTGGAGACCACAGCTCTACATCACTTCTTGCTCCCACCCTCAAAGTTCCTCATTGCTCTGAAAGCATGCCCATGCTACTGGACCTGTTGGCATCCAGCAAGGGGCATCTTGCACAAAGCCATCCCCCTATTTTATGTGTTCAGGCCATTTACTGATTCACTGTGCTACTTACTGACTGGGCTTTTGAGATGTCCCAGGGAGGACTGGAGGGTGTCTTCCTTGCCAAATCTGACTCTGTGATCCTCATGCTTCCTGGATCCACTCATCAAGATACACTTTGTTGTTGGCTTTTTAAATAACCAACAATTGTCTGTCACTATCATGATCTTCTGAGCCTCCAGAGCAATAAACAGCTCTGGTGACAGCTGCAGCAGCCTGTAAGTGCACAAATACCTCTCAAAGCATCTCCCCAGGCACTTCAGAACAGCTAAGTGGATAAAACTGATTCCAGCTATTACCTGGGTGGCCACTTGTGTCTGCAGACCCCACCCTGGAGACAAGAGGCAGACTCTGATGATAGAAGTCAGGAAGGGAGGGAAGGACCTGGTCCCTGACTATCCCTCTCTGCAACTTGGTGGCTGAGGCCATGCACTTTTGCATATTCAGGAAAGGCCTCAGGAGCTGATGACTTTTCATTTCTCATTCAAAGTGCAAGAGCTGGAGTAAGCTAGATAGGAGAGAGGGTGGGGTAGGGGAGTAGTTCACATTTTGTGTCAGTGGACTTGGTGATGCTGCTTCCTGGTGTGTGGCTGGCTTCTTCATTACTCTTTTGTTGCTGTGACAAGAAGCTGGCAAGAAACAACTAACTCCAAGAATGAAAGTTAATCTTGGCTCACGATTTGAGGCTATGGCCTGCCATGGTTTGGAAGGCATGGCCAGGGAACATGAAGCCCACAGTCAGGAAGCAAAGAGGTGAAGCTGATGCTCAACTCGTTGTTTCCTTTTTTCCCAGCCTGGGTCTCCAGAGTAAGTCTTCCTTCTCAGTTAAGTCTTTCTGGGAAGCCCCTCACAGACACATCAGGAAGTGTCCCCATGCCACCCCATCCCTCCAGTAATTCTAAATCCCATCCCATTGACAGACAGAGAAGATTGCCTGTCCCACCCAATCTCTAGGCTTCAGCCACACAAGAACTACAGCTTTCTCACCTCTATATCCCAGAACTGAAGTTGGAGACTTATTTCTTATTTGGATTTACAGATAAATGTCATGCTTAGCTGTAGAACCACTGAAGATCCTAAGCCCTCCCACTATCAAATTCTTCCAAATGAACTAGAATTCTCAAAAGATCCTCAGCTTTCCTTGGTGCAGCCTAGACACCCAGGCCACAGACTTGGACATCCTTGGCCTTGCAATAGAAACTCAGATCTCAACCATGGTCATCTGACAAGACATCCTTGTCTCTTGCATTCTGGTTACATCTCCATGTTGAGCTGGGCATTGTACCTTTTGCCTCTGCTTAGAACTCTGGTTATTATAATCCTTCACCTCTGTAATAAGAGCAATCAGTAAGGCTGATGGTTTTGATGTCTTCAGTCCTGGATTGACTAACCCAATAAACTGTAAGATGATATTAGAGGATTGATTTTGGCCATAATACTTGTCTCTTTGTCTCCATCCCCTTCTTCCCTTAGAGGCTGCCCCACGGCACACTTCAGTGGGCTCCCATGTTCTCTGTCTTCTAGTTGGATTTTTGCTAATAGTCATTTTGCTAATGACTTTATGGAAGACCAGAATGGGTTGGGAAAAAGAGGCATTTTCTTTTCACATCTCAGGCCAAGGCTGCCCTAGTAAAAATCTGGGTGCCAAGGCTCTGGTGCACTTCCCTGGTAGATGGTACATCACACATTTTGACATGCTCATGGCTAGAAACAGCACAAAACAGGAGTCATGTGTGGCTTTGCTGAGATAAAACTCTTAGTTGCTGAGGTTGGGCTCTGGGGCTTTGTTCCCTCACCCTTCTCCTTTGCTGGTATTCTCTGCATCCCTTCACTTTTAGTAAGCTATAGCTGTAAGTCCTCATTAAATAGGAGTGTAGACTGGGGTTTCCCAGAATACCCTCCAGGCCAACAGTACTTGTCCCTTTAGGATGATGCTTGCTATCCCCTGCTGTATACAGTCTTAGTAGATATGGAAATTCTGTCTTTCACCTCCCAGCCCCCAACCCTAAATGTTCCCCAAAGGCAGGGCCTGGGCCTTTGTGCTCTGTGTCTCCTGGCCAAGTGCAGTATCTAGCACAAAATATTTATGAAGGAAGTCAGCAAGTCTGCACATAATGGATTCAAGAGGTACTTTCAAAGCTGTGGGTGGTAAAATCAATTTAAAAGGTTATGGCCAATGTTTTTCAATGCAAGAATAGAATGGAAAATATCAGGGTGTGCCGTGCAGTGAGGGCAAGTTTCATTTCTTGAAAGTTTTGTCTCCGTACTACATGTGAACCAAATGCTCTCCAGGGTCACAAACTGAAAGGGTTTCCTGCTGTCCACTGCCCTAGTTGCACATCTGAAGGTCACTGGATATAAAAACTGGGGTCTTCCCTTACCAAGGACTGTCTGCCAGTTGTCTGGTGACAATGGCCACCTAACCTCCCTCTCTCTGGCCACTGTTATTTGACCTGTTCCTCCTCCTCTTCACTCCAGAATGTGTACTACACAAGCAGCCAGCAGATCCACGTGGGTGTCCTGAGCCCCACTGTTGATGACGACGACAACCGATGTCTGGTGGACGTCAACAGCCGGCCACGGCTCATCGAGTGCAGCTATGCCAAGGCCAAGAGGATGAAGCTGCACTGGCAGTTCTCTCAGGTAGTGGTCACTGTAGGGGTGGGGCTCCTCCTTGGGGCACTGTCTCAACCACTTGTGAAGAGCAGTCCCTACATGAGTGACCATGGAGCTTTCCTTTCTCTGGTCTCTATCAATTTGGAGGCCTGTATTTAACTTTTTACCTTTGCTTGGCCGCTATGTCTCTCATTATGAAGTAGAATCCCCGAGAGCTTCCCACCAGAGGGAGTCTGCTGTTAGGGTCAGCTTCTGCCTGAGGTTGGGGACACTGGCCTTCTAGGCGGTAAGGTGGCTGATTCTTACTTATAGGACATGAAGGAGCACCACATGCTCCTGGAACTCCAGAGTGCCTGGGCACCTGAACACAAGAATCAGAGGAGGGCAGGAGGGACTGTCAACACTCAGGAGACTAAGTAGCAAAAGCCAATGATATCACTCAGACCTCCCAGCCAGTTGCTTCTGCCATGAGGAAGGATGCTGGCAGGGCAAGACAAGGAACTTTGATCTAATTACTATCCCCTGCTTGGGGGTGGAAGATTCTGGTAAAGGGTGGGTGGGTAGGTGGGTGGGTATCATATTCTGTGGACACAAGGCATCTTTGGCCTGTGGCCTGGGCACAGAAACTAGAGGTCTTTGAGAGAGCCATCCTTGTCTTAAGTGAGTGGTGGAGGTCAATACTAAGCAAGTTCAAATCAAGGTCATAGACTTAGGTGCTAGTTAGAGACTGGGAATGAGAGCCTGAGCCAGAAAAGCAGATGGGAAGGTGATTTATAGAGAACCAAGGGGGTTCAACACAAGCAGGTAGAGGGTGCTTTGACAGCTCTAGTGGTGGAATTGGGCCTGCAAAGATGTAGGGTTCGATGAAAAGAACAAGGGACAGGAGACTATGTTAATTCCCACCATGGTGCCTTACCAACCATTGTCATACATCACTTCCAGTAGGAATAACACACCTTGCCTATGACTACTCATAAAACACCACAAATTCCCTTTTATAGTTCTAATCATGGCATTATATGGGAAGTACCCCCCCCTTGAAGATCAGGGTTGGGACTCGGGTGTGACATTGGACTCTTGTTTCTTCCTACTTCATCTCCTGTTGAAGCCCTAGGTTCCCCAGTCATGCCCTGTTGCTGATCAACACTGTACCTGGCAAGACACTTGTCCCTGCTAAAAGTCTGCCGCAGAGACACACAGAATGGAGCTTCCCTCCCTCAGGTTCACAGGCAGAAGAGGCTCAGTGGTGTGACTGGGGAAGACATTTGAGGTCTTAGTGTGTGTGGAAAATATGGCTGGGGTTTCTTGTCTCATGCCAGGAGCAAAGCAAGCTTCTAGGCTGAGGGACAAGAAGCAGGGGATATACCCCCTCCCCCGCACCGCCAGGGAAGTGGGTGGGGCTGACTTTGCTAGGATGAAAACAGATTCAGGGCCTTTGGCAGTTATACCACAGTCTATGGAAACTAGTCCCTACTGCATTCAGCTAGGTCTCCAGGCCCCCAAGGTTCAGCTCAGAGGGGTTCAGGAAGTTAGGGGAACTGGGGATGGTGGTGTTAAACCTCTGGAAAGCTCAGGCTTCCAGGATCTCAGCCCAGGACCGCGGTCACCCCAATCACCAGGCAGATTCGAAAGCTTTATGCAAACTGCACGAGGCTTTATTGTTGTTTAACGAGCTAACCCCATGTTAGCTCGGGTCTTTCATCCATCCACCATGGGATGGCTACAAAAGACAGCTCAAACGGGCTGCATAGAGATCTTGTAGGGCAGTATAAGGGGAGTGTCTAGGGGTATGCACAGGCTCAGGATTGGTGTGCCTCCAGGCTTGGAGGGCTTGCCCTGTGTTGATTGGCCAATTGGTTGTTATGGCCCATAGGCCCTCCCAGGGTGGGCCTGTGTGTCATTGCTGTGTACTTGTCTGTAAAGCACACCCAGAGCCATAAAGCATAGCACCACCAGCTAACTTCTGATTGGTTCCTTGCCACGAAGCAGGCATCTGACTTTCTAGTGACTAGGACAAGGTCATGGCAATCACGTGTTACTGTCATGGCTGCTGAAATGGGGAGCTGGTCCCTTCAGTGGCTTTTCGGAAGACAGGGTACTGGAACTTTGCAAGTGTTCCACTTGACAGAGGGAATAGCATGAGTCAGAGGTGAGCCATCAAACCTACACCGAGTCACAGTGTTCAGATGGGTGTGACCTGATCCTGGGGGGTGCATAGTTGGGAGTTGCCAGAGCAGAGGATGGAAGAAACACTGGGCCTCATCATGGAGGATACCAGAGACTGGGAGGCTGTACAGCCCCTGGGTACATTTAGGTCTAGGCTTTCAAAGCCCCCTCTGGTGGAGTTTGGGGAGATGGGTTAGAAGTTTCAAGAAAGGAAGAGACAGGATGAAGAGTTAGCAGGAGGCTGAAATGAAATTGGAAAATTTGATTTCTCAAGTTCCTCTCTACCATGACCTTGAGGGCCCTGGGGATTCTGGCCTGCCTCAAGGCCACTGCCCAGGCAGCATCTGGGACTGACCCAAGGCTCTCAGACTCTGGCCC
Source organism: Cricetulus griseus (assembly GCF_003668045.3). Classification (NCBI taxonomy): domain Eukaryota; kingdom Metazoa; phylum Chordata; class Mammalia; order Rodentia; family Cricetidae; genus Cricetulus; species Cricetulus griseus. The sequence continues at coordinate 89,199,892 of NC_048596.1, forward strand.
TTGAACTAGTTGTGTTTATAAGTGTGGCTGACTCCTGAGATGGGTGAGCATGTGGCTCACCTCCCTGAAGGCATGAGGACAGCTGCTTCTAGACTGTCTTGCCATAGCCTACGGGAGTCACAGGCCAGAGGGTGTCCTGGGCCCTGGGAACTTGCATCACCCAAATGTGACTGTTCCTTTTTCACAGACTCTCCCAGCTCCCATGTCAGGCTTTGATCCTGTAGAAACTCTGGAGACATCTCTGTCTGTCAGTCTGTCTTAGCCTCAAGACAAAACCATCTCACAGTGAGGTCCTTCCTCCCTCCATTTCAGAAGGTAGTCTCAACCAGGCAGCCTCACAGGACTCCTACCTGAATAGACTCATTGACCAGCCAAGCAGACAGTCCTGATGTGTAGCACTCTGGGGGGCCAGGCAGTTTTCAGCCACTTTAGCATATGTCTAATTAAAACTCTCCAGGTGCTCTGGCAACCACATCTTTGATCCCTCTACCAAAGGGAACTGTTTGGAAATAATATCTTTAAATTCCTAGTTTGCAAACCCAGAACAGTCACTTCCGATTTACTATTCAATAATGACTAGATGTGCAATATTTGCTTGATATAAAATGATCAATTTTTATCAGGAGACCTGGAATCCATCCATCTACTATTCATTGATGAGGGAATCACTACTCACAAGGCCAAAGGAAACCAGGAACCTCTGAAATGATTAAAGTCTCGTGTTTGAGCTTGGGAGATAGCTCAGTCAGTAAAATGCTTGCTGCACAAGCACAAAGACCTGAGTTTGACACTCAGTACCCACATAAACAAACAAGCGAATGAATGTGGCAGTGCAGGCTTATAATCTCAGGGCTGGGGAGACTAGCCTGCTTAGCTGAATCAGTAAGCACCAGTTTCAGTGAGACGCTATCTCATGACTGCCACACATGTACACACACACACATAGTCTTGTACTTGGGCTAATTTTCTTGTAACACATTTTAATCTTTGCAAATTATGCAGTGACCTGACCAACTAGAATATTCTGCTGCAGAAGCTGAGATGGAAGATTTCTGTGGGTGCATTTTGAATCTCTTTTCTGGTTTCAAAGTATGCATTATTTACTCTCCTAAGGACCACATCTAAACTTCACGGATACACTGAATTAATTTAAAAATAATTCAGTGGGATTCTCATAGGTTCTACACAAAAAAAGGCATTTGCATATCTCTGTTCCATCTCATACCTTGGTTTTCTGTTTAACAAATAGTTTGTGCCCCCTCTAACCTCTGCAAGCCCTTCTGAATTTCCAATGCTTCTGGCTGAACTTGAGACACTGTTAGACACAGACATCCTGAAACCACATTTGATGAAAACATCTCCTGGCAACGCTGATGTACAGGGCTCTGATGAGCAATTTTCTGATGATGAACATTCTTTCTTTCAGTCGTTCATCAAACATTTATTGAGCACAGAGGTTTGGCAGGGGGGATGCAGACGTGAATCAGACAGGGCTTCTGCCCTCAAGGAGCTCAGGGGCATGTAAACACACAACAAAACAGGCTGATGAGTGCAAAAACAGAGGGCTGTGCAGGCCTCTGGGAGCCTGGGGTGACTGGCTGTATGTGCAGAACTCAAGGATGGACTCATGTGTGCAGCTTGTTTGATCTGACTCTTGAAAGCTTGTACAGACAGTTCCTAGATGGAGGGAGGCAAAAGAGCACCCCAAACAGAATCTCTGCCTAGGCCAAGGCCAAGCAAAACCCAGCATCCTTTCAGAAAATGTATCTACTGTGTGGGGTGGGGGTGGAACTTAGAGTGTGATGACCAGGTGGGAAGAGAGGTTGTTAACACCCAACTCCAGACTTTACCTTAAATCAAAGGGAGGCTCTGGTGAAGCTCTTAAGCAGTGTTGGTCAAATTCCATTACTATAACAAGAAGGGAGGGTTTAATGCATAGTTCTTGTCAGCTCAGCTCTATTGACAGCCTCCTGTAGGGTGATATAGCCATGGCTAGAGATGGGAGCTCACAACAAATCAGGCCTCAGGCTCTCTTTATTATTACTAAAGAGATTTCACAGTATCTAACACAAGGGTTCCACAGAGGACAAGGCCCTCAGTGACCTAAGGACCTCCCAGTAGGCTCCACCACTGCAACACCACCATGCCAAAGACGCAGACATCAACACAAGGAAGACATAGCAGCATCTGTGATGAGATCTGAAGATACCCAGGGCAGCTGGTGGGTGTCCCCAGTGGAAGAGGGGAGGCTGAAGACTGGGGAGTGAGGTAGGAAAGGGGCTGTCCTATCATGCCCAGGATATAGGGGAGATTTGGTTGCCATGAAGGCAGTAGCTAGGGAGGATTTTGAGAGACATGTCAATGCTGTGTGGGTTACAGTGATGGATTAGTGATAATGGCTGGGTGGAGGGACAGGTGGGATGGGATTAGTAAACCGTGATAACATCTAGCTCTGGACTTGAACAACAGTTAGTAAGGTGACCAAAGTCACTCCCTCAAACAAATTCCTCTCAAAAATAACCGACATTTCCATCCACACACACTGAAACCTCCTTCACCATGGGAAATGGTAGCTATTAGTTGCTTTCTATGAGTTTTCTAACTCCCATCTGCCCCATTAAAGAAATCCCCAAACTGACTATCTCCTAGTATTATAAATTCCTATTAATTATAAGTGTACAACTTTCAATCTCCTGAGAGTTCCCTTCAGTTTAGGATTTAGAGGACATTCTAAGACACCAGTATAGCATTAGTGAAAGAGTATTAACATGGCTGAGAGTCCAGGGTCACCCTCAGGAAGCCCCACATCCCAGCCCTGGATTTGCTGCATTCGGGAGGGACTTGTCAGTGAGAAGAGCTGAAAAAGTGAGGAAATGCCCTAGGAGATCACAGAGCCCAGCTCACCTGCCAAGGGACAGTTGCCGGGGTCTAAAGTGGTAACCTGATATGAGATGAATATCCTGCTGAAAAACTAAAGCTATCCCCAGAAGCCCTTCTAACCTTGCCTGTGAATTCCTCCACTCAAGGGAGGAGGAGCCTTTGACTTTCCCCAGCTCTGTCCCCAAGTGCTGTCAGCACATCCAGCCTTGAGAACCTTTTGTGCTGAAAAGAAAAGGCTTTAATCGGGTGTTTCATTATGGCTCAGGGAGAAAGCAGCTTTTCATTTGCAGGTCATAGGAAAGGGTGCAAGTGGGACTGTCCAGTTTCAAGGACTGACAATGCTTTGTTTAGACCCTGTTTTCTTAGTTATTTTTAAAATTGGAGCAATCAGCATTTTCTTCTTCCTTCTCTTCCTGCAGAGATCAGGGACAGGAGCAGATGTGATTGCTCAGCTCCCAGAACGGCATGAGATTTTTAAATGTATCAAATATTTATATAGCACATATAATGTATAAGACACTATGCTAACCTTTTAGAAATACTACTTTGAAGCCATGGTGGGGCTAAGAGGCACTTCCTAACATTATCCCCATTTTAGAGATGAGGAAACCAAGGCACAAACAAGTTAAGTAGATGTTAGAGGTCAGACTTAAGAATGCTGTCTCAAGAGCCCACACTGTAAATATCCACACCAGGATAGCTCTGTCTTTGTCCAGAACAGTTAGAAAGAATTTGAGGCTGGGGTTTCCTTGCTGAGGCAGGCATGTGTGAACTGACAGGACCACAGCAACCTTGGCCAACTCTCCAGACACCTGTGTCTTTGGACTCCTCTCTATCTATCCTTGGTTACTTGATGTTTCAAATACCTATCTCCAGCCAGTTCCCCCATCCAGCTATTCTCAGGCAGAGTCTTACTTAGGCTTAGCTGAGTCCCCTTGATGTAAGAAAACACCAAAGTGCATATTGAACACAGTAAGCATTGAATATTCATACTACACAAAGACTGCTTTACTCTACAAAACACCTAATCTTGGGGTTTCTGTAACTAGGCCTAATGTCCTGCCCAAGCTTTGAAGTATTTGATTACCAGTCATTAAGTACTTAACCGGAAACTTTGCAGCTGGCTGAGCTTAAAGCCCAAGACCCACAGGGCTGCTTGCCCTTCGAAAGTTCATTAGCAAGGAAGATGGAATAGGAGCTCTGAGGTAAGCAAAGGAGTCAACGAATCTAGGATCTGGTGCACAGCTGGCCTTAGATGTACCCCAAGTACAAGGAAGGCCAGCCCAGACATCCTAAAGGCTCTTAGCCAGGGACACAGGCCAGGTGTTTCCTAAAAGAGGGTCACAAGTGCTGTTGATCCTTGGGAGCTGGACCTGAACAGTGCTGCCATTAGGATGGCACTTGGGACTGAAAGGGACACATTTTCAGGCCATGGCTCAGACCTACTGAATTGGAAAGCAGGGTAGTGCCAGGGTTTCCCGGGCACTCTGGTGACCCTTCTCTCCAATGGGACAACCCCTGGACTTCAAGCCCAGTCCCACCACTTGCTAACCAGGAGCCTGGACCAGCTCCCCAAGCTCTCAACTTCAGTCTCTAGTGTTATGTAATGAGAAATCTTCATTTCTGCCCCTAAGGGCTACAGTGAGGACGACACCTTAGCATGTACCTCCTAGGTAGGGTAGGACTAGTTTGGTGCTATCTGACCCATACCTAGCCACCATCTAATATACTCTAGGGGAAACTGAGGCAGAGAGTCTCGACTGTATCATGACCTGAGATCTGTGCCTGAGGGTTTCACCGATAGTGACTTCCATGTGTCCCAATGTATCCATAGTCCTCTGTGCTAAGATCTCAAGTGGCCCAGAATGGTAGATGAGATGATAGGCAGAAGCCCAGATCACTCCCTAGATCATATGACCAAAACCTGGGAAAAAGTCGTTCCTTACTTGCTTCAGCTTGAGCCCTTTGCCAGGAGGAAGAACAAGACAGTGGCTGGGACTGCCTCTAGGAATTGTTAGTATTCTTTATCCTATACATTCAACTTCCACTTTTTTTTAAAATGGCTGCTTCCATATTTAATTAGGATTTCACTCCAATTAAGCCCTTTGTGAGCTGCAGCTTCTCTCCTGCCAGGTTTAATTGCCCTTATTTAAATTCTTTAATTAAAAGTATTGTGTGTTTCTAGATCCCATAGTTGTAAGTATTACACAAATAATTTTGATGACCAGACTGGTAAACCAACAAGCAGGGCCCTCCATGGAGAGAGGAATGCTCAGATCTCAGCATCTAGCTCTAGCTCAGAGCTGCAGGCTGAACCCTGGGGCTTAGGATGAGAGTCAGCCAGCACATGTCCCAACATCCTTCTTTCCCAAAACATTTAGCCTAGCCCAGCACCCAGAATAGCCTATTTAGCATGTGGATCAGACCTAGCAAAGATTAGCTCTGCCTCACAGATAAAAAGCCAGAGTCCTGTGGCTCTACCCTCACTCCTTGGGCCAGTGTTTCCTCTGCCTCTGAACAAATGCACCCCAAGAGTTTCCTGAGCCTCACCCCAAGCCCATCACTGTTTCTAGAGCTTTTCACTAGGTTCCAGGACCTGCCCCTGGACAGCCATCTCTTCCTCCAGGTGACTGCTGATAATCATGCCCTGCTCTGCAGTGTCCCTGAGCAGCCTCCTGAGCTCCAGGATTTGGGGCATAGCCTTATTACCTCCTCCTTCTACAATTTGCTGCCGACTCTCCCTCCTAGAGCACAGTTGCCACAAGAACAAAACCTTCTCTTTTTCAGTCATGAATACAATGGAGAAACTGAGAAATGTGCATGGCACTTAGTAGATGCTCATTGAATACTTGGCAGTGGCTTGAAGGACATGTGCATGAATCATGTCCCTTCAGAGAACCCTCAAAGGGAACAGACCAAACCTGATTTAGTACACTGAGACATCTTCCTCTTCCCCAGTACAGAGTACCACCAGCTCCCTCAGTCTAGCCACTACCTCAGAGATGGGCATGTGATGGGTGGGGTACATGGTAGGTTTGTTGGCTGTTTATCTAGTAAATAATAGGGAAGGGGGAAGATTCTCTGGGGTCTCAGCAGGGCTCTGCATGGAATCTTGGGAAGGTCTCCCAGGCTCTCAGAACCTCAGCCTCCAGTGCTATATAATGAGGGCTCCTACTGCCTCCCCCTCTGGGTGGTGGTGTAAACAACTCATGCAATTGGGCAGGGAACACATCAGGCAAGGTGCCAGGAAAATGGCAAATAATGTTAGTTCCAGTGCAGAAACTCCAGGTCAAGACACAGACAGGACACCAGGCTGCTTCCTGGTGTGAGAAAGCTATGAATAGCAGTAATTAAGAATCCTTTGCAAGTCTGGTGAGTGGTAGGAAAATGCCTAGCACTTGTTCTATGAGACCTGGAGGTGATGTTCTGAGGAGGACGGCATTGCCTAAGGCTGGTGCTAGTCCTGCCTCCAAAGAGGGTCTTGGTTGTACTCCCCATGCCCCAAGTGTGCTTCCTGGAAGCATTTGGGGCTGCTTACACTGTTCACTTTTTCAGAAGCTCTTTCTGCTGAGGAGAGAGCTCTTGGCCTCATACACAGCCCTCCCAGGAAGGAGCTGATAGTGTCAGTCAAGTGGAGTCCCTTCTACCCACCCCATTCCTGCTCTTGGACTTGAACCATTTCTTCCATACTCTTATGGAAGCCCTCACTGGCTGTTTCTCCTCCATGATCACATACTTCCTGTCTCAGGGGTGCTGAGGGCATGAGTTGTGGCATGGCAGGGCCTGGGAAATGTTAGCCTTGCAGCTCTGAAGGAGACCCTTCTTCTACTCCTTCTTCACTCTCTTGCCTTGGGAAGGTGCCCAGGGAAGGAGTGGCTGTCAGGAAGGGGGTGGGGTCTGCAGTTGTTTCTCTTCCACAAGGTTTTCCAAGTTCCAGGGGCCTGGGAGATGTGAAGCAGCTAGCCTTGCTGTTGGCAGAGCCTGCTTTTGGCCCCAGAGATATGCTGAGCAGCCAGAATCCCCAGCATTAATGGATGAAGCTTGGTCCAGCCTCATTTCTATGACCCCTCCCCCATGCTGAGGCACCCTGAACAACCCCTTGTGTGTGCTAGCATCTTCCAGCTTGCAGAGAAATAGTCTCCCATTAGCCCTTCTGCTTATCCTCTCAAGAGTCACCCACCCCTTAGCCCTACTGACAAGACAAATAAAAGGGGGAGGGGGACCTATACCCCAATCCCCGCAGCTGACAAGCATAATTGAGAAGCTCTGCGATCAGCAGCCTCCCCTCTCTGCCTCAGGCTGAAATCAGGCAGAGTATGGACTTAAAGAGCATGGACTGGTCCTGACTTCCTGCCTTGCTCTGTCCTCACCTCCAGAAGCAAGACAACAGCCTGTCTGGTGAGGGGGGTGAAGAGACCAGGACAGGCTGACTACAGGACCACTTTTGAACTGTGAACCAGTAGTAGGGCCCAGCTTGGACATAAGGCCACAGATATGCTCAGGTTTGAGGGTCCCAATACTTATTCGGATGCTATGGGAATTGGGACTGGCAGTGTGGTGAGCTGCCCTTGCTAGGAGCAAGTGTTTTTAGATGCTTATGGGGCCCCCAAAGTCCAATCTTTGAAGGACAGGATGGTGACTTGAGGGAGACCACCAGTTCTGAGAGGGCAGTTTGAAGTGTTCTCTGTGGCTATCCCAGTATGGTGCAGGAGAAAGGTGTGACCACCAAAGTGCTGATTCTGGGCCATATCCAAGAAGCCTATTGTCCAGTTTGAGGTTGCCATGACCTCATTCTGAGCAACACGACCTAACTGGGTCTTATCCAAAAAGAGCCAGAGTGAAAAACCAATGCAAGGCTGTCACATAAGACACTGGGAAAGCAGAGCATGGAGAATCATGGAAGTGGGGGCATAAATGGGAAAAGGGAGGAAAAGATTAGGCCCAGAGTGAAAGCCTGAGAGGGAATGGTGTGTCCCCTGGTGGATGCTCTGAACAGGAGTTTAGTTCATGGGAAGAGGACATTCAGAACGGTGACTGTGGAGAAAGGCTCTTTCTGTGGAAGGGATATTCTTCCTCCCTGGAGGTGCTAGGAAGAGTGGGAAGGCCTAGGCCCTATGGCTGAATACAGAGGCCATATAGTCTGCAAGTAACAGAGAAGGCTGGCCTTCAAAGTATCCTGTAACAGGGGGTTCTGAAGAGCAATCCTTCCTCTAGTCTCCAAGCCTGCCCCTGTGCTACAAGGGGAACACAATGACCCTCCTCCTCTTGCTTCTGTTGTTTCTCTGCTGCTGAGGCAGGAAGTTAGAATTCTCCCCAGAAGAGGGCCTGAGCATGGCATAGAGTGCAGTGGAGGGGTGCTATTCACATGGATGCTTCTAACGTGGACTGTGTGATCTTCTGGGCCATCAGCTATACAATAGAGGAAGTGTTCAATCCCATACCCCTGCTGGACACTCACAGAGTCACACCCTGCACTCTACCTCCAGTTTCTCCTTCCCTTCCTCCTTTACCTGCTCCATAAAAGTATTTTCCAGGGGAGCTAGAATCTTGATCTTTGTTTCTTTTTAGTTTGTGTATACAAGTTTTGCCTGCATTTATGTATGTATACCACATGCAAGTGTGGGGCTTGCAGAGGCCAGAAGAGGGCATCTGATCCCTTGGGCCTGGAGTTATAGACACCATGTGGGTGCTGGGAATGGGACCCAGGCCCTCTGGAAGATTAGCCGGTGCTCTTAACTGCTAAGCCATCTCTCCAGCCATGTAACACTTTTTTTCTAACTGAAAATTAACACACATACAGAAAAACATACAAAATACATGTTCAACTAAATGATTAAAAGCAAAGCTAACACCCAGGTCAGGAAATGAATGCCCCTTCACCTCTTGCTGTCTTTATACTCTTTATCCCTATCTGTTACTACCATATGACTTTAAGATCTCTGTTTTAATTACCCCAGTGGGAAGCTTGTCAAACAGAATGATATGTATTCTTTTGCCTGGCTTCTTTAGCTCAGCATTGTGCTTGTGAGATTTAGTCTAGTTTTCATTGCCATATAGTATCCCGTTATATAAATAGACTGTGAGTTATTTGTCCAGTCTATTCTTGATGATGTTTGAGTGTTCCCAGCTTGGAGAATTTATATCATGTTTCAGAAAGCCTTTAAGTACATGTCTTTCCTGCATATGTTCCAGTTTCATGTCAGTCTAGACATGGAATTGTTAGGTCACCAGGGCCACATGATACATACTATAGTAGATACTAGGTAGATCTGAGAATTGTGTCTTCATGCTCTCTGGAGAGATCAGCAGTTAGTTGCCATGGGCATGGTTGTGGCCACCTCAGAGTGAGCTCCCTACTGGAGAGGCTTGCCATCTCTCCCTCACACAGTGAACTTCCTGGCATGAGCTGGAGAAGGTGCAGGATGATGACCACCATACCAGCTGGGTGCCTGGAGGAGGTGGCTGGAATCCTGGAAAAGTGGAGAGTGGCTAGGTTTAGGCTGCCACAGAACTATAGAGAAGAGGACTGGGCACTGAGAATAGGACAGAAACCTGAAAGGAGTTGGAGTATAGAGCTGGGGAGGGCTCAGAGGTGAGGCTTGAGTGAGAAGCAGCCCTGAACTGTGAAGACCTTTGCATTGGGGTGTTTTCTAGGCTGACCATGCATGTCAACATGGTCACTGCTCATTAGGATTCTGAAGAAGTTGTTCAGGTAAAAGATGTCAGGGCTCCAAAGCAGGCAAACATGGTGGAAGAGGGGTTTGGGACAGTCACAAGGCAGGAGGGAAGGAGAATTGACTGCACTTGGTACCTGACTGATGAACTAGATGACTATGTGAAATTGCTTGAGTTTTCCCCACAAGCACCCAGTTACTGCCAAGAAGGGGATCACAGGAGGAGCAGGTTCTTGTGCTAGGCAAGTCTAATAGATACTCAGTGCCTACTCTTAGGATCATCATTATTCAAGCAACTCAGACTGCTTAAACTCCTCCAGGTCCAGCTGAACACAACCTAGATGATGGCAGATCCTCAGACATCCCAGGCTCACAGCCAGTGGTCCTGGGGGACCGACCCCTTCAGGATCTCACCTAACCTGTCTTACAGGTGCTTTGGGGAACACTGCTTCCTTCAGGGGCTTCTGGACATAAACTGAGTATTTGTGGCTGCAAACCCTTCCAGAACATCATTTGCATGGGAGAACTATGTATGCCCAGGACTGAGAGTCTAATGGCCAAACAGACAATATCCAAGATCTTGAGTTTCCTTGAGCCCAGCACTAACAGCTTTCACCTGTGGAAGGACCTTAGGAGCAAGAAGTCCCCAATGTGAGGATGCTCAGATGCAGGTTGATTATGTAGAGGTTCACAAAATGAGGCTTCTCAGAGCAGGGTCCTCGCTGACTAAGAACTAGCTATAGGAGCAAAGCAGTGTGCCACAGCCCAGAATGATAGACAGGACCTTGCCCCTACCAAGAATGAGGGCCCTATGGGGAACCTGAGGCATGCATCCATCCTTGGGAGAAGATCACTATGCAGGAGCAGAGGGAGCCTGGGGTCATGGGAATGCTGGTTCCCAAGCCATCTAGATTGTCCCAGCTACTCCCAAAGCATGGGGCTCCTTGGATCTGCCTGGCTACCTCTGTGCCTTCTGACACTCTTTCTGTCTGGCTCCCAGGGAGGCTCCATCCAGAACCGCAAGTCCAAACGCTGCCTGGAGCTGCAAGAAAACAGTGACATGGAGTTCGGTTTCCAGCTGGTGCTGCAGAAGTGCTCAGGACAACACTGGACTATCACCAATGTCCTAAGGAGCCTGGTGTCCTGACCCTCCCACGACACCATCAGCCACTGCCTTGCTACTGTGTAGCATCAGCTGCAACATGGCCTGCTGTCATGTGGGGTTGTCTGGAGTCTGAGAGGGGGAGCCAGGTGGGTGGCCTCCCACACAAAAGAGCTTTTTATTTCCTATCAATTTTCATGGCATTTATAGAGAGATGCAGAAAGGTGGGTGAGGGTATAATATCCTGAACTATTTTCAATTGTAAATATGGGACAAATGGAAAATATTTATAACTGGGAATAAAATATGATTGATTAAGAAAGAGTTTTGCAGTCATTTGGTGCCCCTGAGTGAGCCACGCCTGGCTCCTCTGGAGCTGGAGTCTGGTAGCTGAACACAATTGCTCTTTCCTCTTCACATCACTGATAAAGACAACTTTAAAGCCATGAAGAGCTTGAGGGCTTGGGGTGCCAGCTGGCTGTGTAAGGGCCAACTCAGAGTTGGGCACTGGGTCCTCAGGCTGCCTCCCTGAGGCCAGGTCCTTCCCTGCCCCCTCCATCTGAGCTTGTGCTCTGGGCAAGTGCCTCCCGAGAAGATGTCACCTGAGTCCCGAGTGTCATCTGCTGACAGACTATAGTCTACACCACCCTCTCCTGAAGTCACCAAGTCACCTCCTTCACCTCTCCAAGCTATCCACTGTCCCTCATTTGTGGCACGTTCTTGGCTGTGTCCAGTTGCTGATGCCTGTTTGCTCTTTCCTTAAATTGGGATGCAATGGCTGTAACACAGCGCCATTCACTGGGGTGGCTTAACAGACAAATAGCATGACACCATTCTGGAGCCTGGGGTCCAAAATGAAGGTTGAGAGGGAGTGTGCTCTGTGCCCCTCTCCCAGATTCTGAAGACTCGATTGTTGCTGAGCAAGCAGATGCCCCTCTTTGCTTCACATCATCTACCTTTGTACATGTCTGTCTCTCCCCTCTTTATTAGGATGTCAGCCTTCTATTGATGGAGAGGGAGCAATTTAAGTTTTAAATCTGATGAACTCTATAAACACGACTCTATTACTGAATAAGGTCAGGTTCTACAGTGCTAGGGACAGGATCGTAACTGGTCTCAGAGCACAATGCCATCCATAAGGCATGCCTCACTTAGTCATGGCTCCATGTCAGCCTGCTGGGCTCAGCTTGGGAGACCAACAGGCCCTAGAATGGAGTCTCTTCCTTGGAGTCTGTTTATGAAGTCTCATTCCCTCCAACAGCATCCTTCTATCCATTCTGGTCTTAGTCCTAAAAGCCCTGTCTCTGCTTGAGGACTCCTGTTTTTATAGTTTGGGACCTCTCCCTTAACACCATTTCAATTCTCCAGTCCTAAGGCTCAGCCCTTTGAGGACAGGGTCAGCCACACTCACCCCACCTCCTCCTTTTACCTGGGCCCTCTTTCTAAGAGGCCTTCAGTCTAAGCAGTGACCTGTTTAGCACCAGTCATTTGTAGAAAATTTGACTGGGAAAACCCCTGTCCTAAGAAATCCCAGGGTGGGGATGAGAGGTCTATTGCTTGGGCCACTTTTTTATCCCCAGAACCCAATCCAGCACAGGAATCACTTAGAGGGCCCTTAGGACTTTCCTAGGCCACTGTCAAGGCTCTCCTGGAAGTGTACACTTAGCTTTCCAAAGAGTCCCCTGGGATCTGGCAGATAATGAGAAAACATCTGCCAAACTGGCCATACTTGCTGGTCACCACTCAGGAGGTACAAAGATAGAACTAGGTTTCCCCAGGAAGAGACACCTATAGGGCTGTGGGCACTGCCTCTTCCATGATCCTGAAGTTCTGGCTCCCACATTCTCTTCCTCATACTCACCTCTCTAACCTAGTCACCCTTATGCTCATTCCCACTGGCACCCATCCCTAGATGCTCCAATCTGTCCTCTACCCTCTGCCCTAGCCCCAGCCTGCCTGTTTCCATCTATACCACAGTCAAGAAGCAGAGATAAGCTAGTTGTGGTAGAGCACACCTTTTATCTCATAGCTCAGGAGGCAGATGCAGGTGGATTTTTATGAGTTGGGGGCCAGCCTGGTCTATGTAGTGAGATCTAGACCAGCTAAGGCTACAAAGTAATGTCATCTCAAAAACAAACGCCACCAACAAAAATAAAACAGAGGAAGATGAATGCCTGTGTTCAGCCCCTTTTCTCCTTTTTTCTGTAGTCAGGGACGCCAGCCCATGTTCAGGGTGGATCTTCCCATCTCATGCCTTTCTAGAATCTCTCATAGACACACCCAGAGGTATGTTTTTGTGATGATTCTCAGCCTCATTAAGTAGACAGCCAAGATTTAAAGAGCAGACTTTGAGCCAGACAGCCTAGGTTCAAGTTCCAGTCCTGGCCCTTACTAGTTGGATGACCTTCACAACTGCCTGACTTCTCTTGAATTTTCTTAAAGACATAGGGACACTAGGGCTGGTGGGGGTTGGGGGTAATTCAGTTGGCAATGTGCTTTGCCACACAAGCAGGAGAACCTAAATTTGATTCTCATAGTCTAAGCAGTGAGCCCTTGTTATCCCAGTGCTCATGGGGCTGAGGGGAGGAGTGGGTGTAGGCCAGAGCAGGCTGATCCCTTAGGCTCTTTAGCCAACCAACCTGGCCAACTTGGCAAGCCCTGATGTCTCAATGAGAGATGTTGGCCTAAAAAACAAGGTCAGCAGCAAATAAGGAACACCACCCTAAACTGACCACCACTGCAGCATGAATAGATGTACACACACACACACACACACACACACACACACACACACACACACACACACACACGGAGGTACTAGTAGAATATCTTTCATGGTTTAGTGATAAAAATTAAATAAATGTGAAATTCTTAGATCTATGATATATCTATAGAAAGTGCTAGAAAGTTCTGGCTGTTGTTATTTGACCCATTGACAACCTGATACTCGTTACTGTCACCAGTACCTATGCCAATACCAATATCTATGCCAATCTACACCCAGAGTTCACCAAGATGTCAATATCTGTATCTATTGCCCCCCCCAGAAAACAGTATCTGTGCTACTCACCCCCCAGAGGCACCTGCCCCCACATCCATAGGCCGCCCCACAAAAGTCCCACATCCTTGCCCTCCTATCAAATGCACCCCAACATCAACCCACTCCCTACAACTTTGAATAGCATCTCAGGGAACAACTCCCATTGCAAACCATGGAGACAGTGTATGCTCTCCCTCCTGGGTCACCCACTCACCCTCTCCCTGTGCCCAGATGCCAGAAAGAGCAGAGAACCTGGGATGGCCCCTTGGTTCCTCATCACCTGCGTATGGGAACCAGAAACTGACCCAGATCTCTGGGATTCTTATGTATAAATGTATGAAGTAGAGGCATCAGGTGGCTGTGGGCAGAGGCAAGAGGTCAGAGCATAAAGAAAGGAAGAGGCTGAAGAGTCCCCAGCCCAGAGCCAGCCTCACCCCATCACAGCCTGGGCTGGCTACTGCAGCAAGCTAATTAGCAGCTGTTTAGGGGCTCTGAACACCCTGGAGCGAAAGCATTATTTTTCTTAATGATTTTGCACATTAAACAACTTTGTTTCTTGCTTCCACCACCCTCCCCGATGCTAGAAGGAGCCATCTGAGCATATCCCATAAGACCTCCTGGACTGCCAGCCTTCTGCTCAGTTCACAGCTCAGATCCATAACTCAGCCCCCTGCCTTGCACAGCTCCACACAGGGGCCCATCTGTTATGAGGAATGCCACAGACTGCACTTCACTCCCCACTGGAGAGGGACACAGTGGTTGACAGCACCAATTGGCAGAATGCTGTCAGTGCCCAGGCAATGTCATAACCTGTCCCAAAAGTCATCTGCCAACAGACCCAGGCCTGTAGCTCCCCAATCTGCATCTCTGTTCTCGACTACACTCTGGCCTCAGGCTCCCACCAAGCATAAATATATCCAGACTTATTCCTTGCCTAAAAGTTCCAGTGGCTCTCACAGAGATTTTAAGTGGCCAGCTCAGACACCAGCTTCCTCCCTCAATCAAGCCAAGTGTGAGTGGCAGAAGTTTCTGGGCCAGGACTGGTGAGGCAGCCCAGCAGCAAAGGTAACTGCTGCCAAGATGGAGTACACAAGTTTGATTTCTGGGACTCACATGATACAAAGAGAAGACCAGCTTCCAAAAGAAGTCCAAGATAGTCCAAGAGTAGTCCTCTGACCTCCACAACAGTGCTGGGGCACCCAAGTGTGTGTGTGTGTGTGTGTGTGTGTGTGTGTGTGTGTGTGTGTGTGTGTGTGTGTGTTCTTTATTTTAAGCACCCAGACTAGGAGCCTCAGACAAAGCCACAGGAGTGAAGGATGGCCCCCTGGTTGTCATATTCACAGGAAATCTATAGCCACAATATTCTTCTCCAGGGGTCTATTAGCATCTCTTGTCCCTTGTCCTTTTACAGGAAGCTTTTCTTGAGGCATATATTAGTTTTCTAAAATGAGGTCCCACAGACTGTGTGGTTCAAACAAGAGAAATTCACCATCTCACAGTCAATTCCAAAATGAAAGTGGGCAAAGCTGTCTCCTTCTGAGGGTATGAAGGACAGGCTGCTGCAAGCCCCTTTCCTTGGCTGGCAGATGATTGCACCCTACATGTCTTCACATTGTCACACATGACACTCCTTATAGGGATGTCAGTCACACTTGATTAAGGCTTAGTTTTATAGGATGACCTTATATTAATTTCATTGCCACTATAAAGACTACATTTCTAAGTGAGGTTGCATTCTGAGATCCTGGGAGTTAGATCATCAATATATACATTTGAGTTGACACAATTTTAAACCATAACAGGGATGCAGATGAGGAGCCTCTGGAGGTAACCTACACTCACACCCACTTTGCTCAGGGTAAGGAAGTGAACGGAAGAGAATTTAATGTGAGTAGGATAAGTTCACTACCCCCAAGCAGAAGCTGCTGTAGTCATGGAAGTGGACTTCTCCCATGGGGGGTCAAGATCCTACTGAAGAAAGCACAGCCCCACAGGGAGGGGGCAGAGATAGCCTTGCCTCTCTCCATCTCCAGTGCTCAGGTTCTTACTAAAGCTTCTCTGGATCAAAGCCAGCTAGAAGTCCAAGCAGAAGAGCCCCTGATGCAATTCATAAGGTCAGGGAAGGGAGGACAATGAGGGTTGGAGGTGACTAGTGCACACACTCTTGGCCTTGTCCTGTCTTCATGCCCCAGGCCCCTAATTGTTGCATCCCCCACTAAGCCCTGAGTGCCTTTTGCATGGAAACCAATGTAATACTATTCACTTTTGTAGTTGAATATTAATGATACAAAATAGAGAAAAAGCAAAGGATATGTGCTAGGTAGGATTTTAGTTGGGGGTGTGGTAGGGGAGGACTGGAGGGAGAAGGGAACTGGGATTGTCATGTAAAACAATCTTGTTTCTAATTCAAATAAAAAAAAAACTGCAAAAAAAAATAGAGAAAAAGCAGGAGATTTCCCCAAGACAGTACAAGACCCCTGAGGACATCATAACCCCTGCTGTTGCCTGTCCTGTTTCTCTGGGGTCTTCAAGATGTGAACCTCTCCTAGAGTCTCAGCCCCTCCTGGTCTTTGAGTTGGGGGAAGAGTGGACACCTCTTAGCCCCAGCAGAGCCATGGAGCAGGAGCTGGAGTTGGTCTTGGTGCCCTAGAACTGCCTGGGTTTAATGAGCCTAGCCATGTAACAAAAAAAGAGACTTCATCCATTAAAGGGCAACTGGCTGGTCCTGGCTGCTTGGAGACACACCAGAGAAGATTTGGAAGCTGTAAACGGGAAGATTAGAGTTGACACACAGGATACGGGCAAATGGTGTGTATGTTATTTATCTGGACTTGCCAACCCACCCTGTCCACCCCACCACACTGTGCTAGCTCCAAAATTGCTCCTCTTAGCAAGCCCGAGAGCCCATGGACCTGAGCCCATTGGGCTGGAACCCTACAGTGATGGGGACCACCTCCTCATGGATGCCACTTCCTACTTTATAGATATAAATCCATGATCACAGCCATAACCTGCCCAAGTTTGTCCTACTTTGCTTTCTGTTCCTGTAATAAACACCATGACAAAGGTGACTTGGAGAGGAAAGGTTTTAACTTACAACTATCAAGTCACACTCCATCACCAAGGGCAGAGAACTTACACCACCAAGTCAGGGCAGGAACTGAAGCAGAAACTATGGAGGAATGCTGTTTACTGGCTTTCTTAGCTCCCTTCCCTATAGAACAACTCAGGGCTATCTACCGAGGTATGGCTCTGCCAGGGCCCTCCTATATCAATTGTAATTAAGAAAAAGGTCCCCACAGACATGACCATGGGCCAATACAATGAAGGCAATTCCTCAATAAAGGTCCCAGCTTCCTAGAGGAAAGGAAACTGACTATAATACAGTCTTCTTGCTACATTGGTGACTTGGCCTTTCCTTTTCTCATTAAAGAAGGAACTGAAGTGTCCATGTATGGTCTCCTGTTGAGCTCTCTGGGCAATGGCTGGAGTCTGTGGGATGGGGTGGAGGGAAATTGCAGGCCATGAAGGTATTAAAAGATGGCCATAATAATAAGCATTTATCAATAACTTCAATGGCTGAGCATGGAGGTAAGTTTTCTCTGCCCATTTTCTCATGTAAAATTCATCATAACCTTATCACTATTTTCATCACCTTATTTCACAGGTGAGAAAAGTAAGCCACAGAAAGGCCAGATACTCCATAAGGACATCTAACCAGCAGAGGTTGGGTGTGAATGGCAGAGCCTGCTCTCTTAGCCTCTACCATTCTATTATGCCCTTCTTGGGATCCCTGTGCCCTGTGAACCCCTTAGTCACTTCATGCCTTAAGCTTCCATCAATTAATTAAGTGGTCCACTTTGAGGTTTGAACTGTGACTACATCTAAGACACACGGAAGCCTATAACATCCTCAGGAGTGCTTTGCCAAGTTGCCCACTAACATAGTAGCCTACTAACATATTTTTTACAGAAAGGGAAACTGAGGCAAGGCCTGGGGAGATATTTCAGTCAGTATAAAAATAAAAATAAACTGGGTATGGTGGTGTGCAATTGTAATCCCAGTGCTGGAGAGATCAAGACAAGGGGGCTCACTGGGGCTCATTGGCTGGTCAGCCTAGCCAAATGGGTGAGCTCCACAGCAGTGAGAGCACCTATCCTCAATGGCAATATGGACAGCTCTTTGCCCGAGGTGATAAGCATTTATAGCCAGAGTTTGGGCTGGCTCAGCTTCCTACTGCCAAGCTGTGGTACTAACTACAACATCACATGACCTCCCAGCCACCTTGCAGTGAACCTGCAGGATGCACAGGATGTGGCCATGGTTTTCAACACCAACCCTGTTCTGATTCCCCAGTAATCCTGACCTTCCAAACATGACCATGGTGAGAATGTGATTAATGAGCCAATTATTTCTGTAGAAGACATTGTGTAAAATAAATAGGCCATTTCCCTTCAATTTACTGTTTTAATAAATAAATAGTGTTCCATGCTCTGGTTTTGTTTATTGCTGCTCATACCTGAAAGTTTGTGATGGATCTTCTTGTTGTTCATTTCTAAAATTAATCAGATCTGCCTGGTGACTTTGAAATATGGAATCACATTTGTCCTTCTGTGTTAACACCACAACATCCAGGTGGGGACAAGCGGAATGGTGTGCATGGGAGAAGGGTGAGCGGAAGGCATGGTGCCCAGAGTTCGTCATCCATGTCAACAGGACACCAGGATCTGAGCGCCTACACAGAGGACTCACTGCCATGGAGGACAAGGATGTAGCTGCAGGATTTATAGGTCAGGAAAAGTCACTGCCCATGAGTCACAAGGACAGGAAGAGGGACAGAAACGGGTCCTCTCCTTAAACCTTCAGCTGAGCAATCAAACTAGAGACAATGAACAAAACCAGCCCAGCAAACACCCTGCCAAATGGCATCCCACATCCTCTCTAGGACCACAGTGATTCTTGGTGTCATGTGACTGGCTGGCTTTTGTCAGCCCCAGATATAGACATGGAGGAAAGGTAGACAGTGTGTAGGTACTCACTGTCTGAAAAGATACCTCCTGCTGGATGGGCAAGCTCAAGTTCAAGGTGGTCAGAAATCAAAGGAGTCTAACATACCAGTGTCTGCCTGTGGCGTGGACTGATGGTCCACACTTGGTCATGCATCTCTTCAGCAGACCAGTAACACGCAGGGGAAATATTAAACACCCACTCTACAGACAAGAAATGGAGAGGTTGGTAAGACTGATGACCAGTGAGGGCTAGTGAGTGAAAGCGGCAATAGATTCATATTTATGTCTCAGACTCTAAGACCAGTGCCATTGCTTTCCTCATGTAGAGCACAGGTACAGAATTGTCCCTCCATGACACCATGAATTGATAGACTCAACCAATAACACCAAACATTTTTTTTTAACTGTACTGAACATTGAGGCTGCAGAGATGGCTGAGTGGCTGAGTACTGGCTGCTCTTGCAGAGGATCTGGATTCAGCTCCTGGCACCCAGCACAGTGGCTCACAACCATCTATAACTCCAGTTCCAAGGGATCCAGGACTTTTTCTGACCTCCATGGTCACCAGACAACATGATATACCTACCCACATGCAGGTAAGGCAAAACACTCATACACATACAATAATCCTTTTTTAAAAAAATGTAATTGTACTGAACATGCCACAGACTTTTCTTGCTGTTATTTCCTAAAAGCTGCTGTATAATAACTGCTTAGCATTGTTCTGGGTAGTGTGACCCACCCTGAGATGATCAGAATTACACAAAAAGGCATGTGTGGATTATAGTGTATATTACATCATTCTTTATAAGGGGTTTGATACCAATTCCTATTGGATAATGAGCAATGATTAACCTCTGTCTGTCTGTCTGTCTGTCTCTGAATGTGTGTCTGGCTGACTGTCTCTGTCTCTCTGGGAAACAGATGGCTCGATACCTGTGTGTGTGTGTGTGTGTGTGTGTGTGTGTGAGAGAGAGAGAGAGAGAGAGAGAGAGAGAGAGACAGACAGACAGACAGACAGACAGACAGAGACAGAGAGACAGACACACAGAGAGAGACAGAGACAAAGAGACAGACAGAGACAGACAGACAGACAGACAGACACACACACACACACAGAGAGAGAGAGAGAGAGAGAGAGAGAGAGAGAGAGAGAGAGAGAGAATACCTCAGAGATGCAGTGGTTGCAACCTTGGCTTCCTTACATAAATACAGGTTTTTTTGGATGTCGAATAAGGGAGAATTCCTTTTATCCAGAAAGAGTTCGGACCATTAGAGCTATGGGGAGGAAGTGGTCAAGTGGTCAGAAGTCAGAGAAATCCTGAATGGCTGGGTGTGAGGGGTGACACACTTCGATGGTTGTGGCTGGAGCTGGGAATGGGAGGGTCACATGCAACTTGAGGTATAGAGGGCTAGAGCCAGATAAGGAAATAGTGGAGAGGCAGCAGTAACAACAGGAGTTTAAACTCTGGCCATGTCGAGTAGCTTTGTAGACAGCACAGAAAAGGACACATTTTCACAAAGCAGAGTTTAGGACCTGAGGACAAGCCCCTGACTATAGGGGCTTACTTACACAAAGCTAACATGGGGGCAGGGAGGGAGGGTTATGTGCTTTCTCCTCAGACCTGAGGAAGTTTTACCAAGCAGTCTACATAGAAGGCTTAGGCCACATCTACACTTGAATTCACCACATTTGTATCAGTTACTTTTCTCATCCCAAAGACCTGACAGGCAATGTAAGAGAGGAAGAATGTATTTTGGCTCACAGTCTGAAAGGACACAGTCCATCATGGCGGGTACCACGTTGCTACCTCAGGCTCCATGGCAGCAGGATTGTAAGTGTAGGGCTCCTCAAGCCTTCATATCTTAGTGAACTTGAAGTTCAATTGGGCTATAAAACCTTAAGCTTACTCCAGTGACATACCTCCTTCATCCAATCTCCACTTCCCAAAGGTTTCACAACCCAAGTACATGAGCCTATTGGAGGGGCATTCACATTTATGTCTCAACATAGGAGGTCAGTCCAACCTGACTACCCTATGCAACAGGGGTGTGGAAAATGAGAAGCAGACATTGCCCACTGCATGCTTTGCTGGTGAATATGCTGGCATCTTGGAGATTATGGCAGAGTCACCAGAAGACTTGGGACAGACGTGAGACAGATCCCTTTAACTGCTGAGAGATGTAGGTGTGACAGTGTCTTCTATCCCTTCTAGTGGAATGATACCCAGTCAGGATTCCCAGGTAAAGCCCACTAGTCCTTTGGAATTTAGTCCAAAAGCCACTCCTATGTCCTGGGTCCCTAAGTTCACAGGGTACTATCCTTGGCCATCTGATGGTCTGTCTGACCACCAGGCTGCAAGCTCTGTAGTACCATCAACCTTCGAGTTCCACCATCCACTAGTGCCTGAAAGCATACAATAGGCCACAGGTGGGTGTGGCTGTGAGTTGCTTTGCTAGGCCTGGATCTCGGACTGTGGCCTTCTGGACCTGAATCTGAGAGCTCCTAATGGCTTCTCAGGCCCCTGACCCTTGAGACTGGATAGAATGGATACAGGCTAATCTTTTCCTGGGCATCTGCTCCCACACAGACCCATCCTAGAGAACTGGGACTTCCACTACCTGGAAATAAGCCAGCTAGAGCAATAGCAGATCATCTTGTATGTGCAAATATGTGCATGTAGGTGAGTGTGTAGGAGGACAGGCATGGAGCCTTCCTGTGAGTGGATGGTAACATTCTCATTTGTGATCAAGAGAAACCTGAATGAGAAGATTATTCTGAGACTGAATCCATTAAATTATACAAAGTACCAAGCATAGAACCCAGGATGTACAGTATTAAACACAGTACCTGGGATATGGTCAGTACTCAATAAACACTGCCATTGTTTTATGCTGGTTCCATCTGTCTCTCAGATTGCTGGAGCCAGCCACACAAGACTGTTTATAGGATAGACTGAAGAGCTCCCTGGGGGAGGGGAGTGGTGTGTGATTCCACAGGCAGAGGAATTTAAGCTCATGATTCACTCAGAAACCCTGTGACAGGACAAAGGAGGTTTCAGATACAGCCTTCGATTTGCTAGTCAGAATGGACTCGTGGCCTCTGTGTATTGTCCCAGACTATCCACTGTGTGGAGGGCTGGTGTAGAGAAGACAGGGAGAGCAATAAAGACAAAGGGCACCATTGGAGACAAAGGGGCCCCTCAGATCTAATGTTGCTATCACTGCCCCAAGGAGATGTTGTGTGAAGAGAACCCAGATACCCTGTCTTGTTGAAACAATCCTGCTGAGAGGCAAGTTAGGGCCAATTTATTCTGAGGGCCAGGAACAAGCTCAGCTTCTTGTAGACCTTCTTCCTAGACACGTACAAACTGGCCTGGGGAAAATAGGATAAACCACAGATTCAGTCCCAAGGGTTAATTGCCTGGAGAAAAGAAGTCTCTACTTACTTTTCAGCTCATCAAAATATCTCAGTGGCATGCATGGCATTTCAGATGATGCTATCAGGTACGCATGAAGTGTTACCCATGGCTGTATTCTCCTGTCCTGTCTGTTGCCCTGTCAAGGTTAGCAGCCTCTCCATGGAGCATCAGGAGTAGTCATTTGAGGATCATTGGGAGCCCTGAACCAGCATGGCCTGGCTGGAGCTGGATCCATTTTGAGTGAATGGGGCTGGATCCATCTGTGAGCCTCCCTGAACCCTCCCTCTCTCCCTGTCTCTCCCTCCCTCCTCTCTCTCTCTCTCTCTCTCTCTCTCTCTCTCTCTCTCTCTCTCTCTCTCTCTCTCTCTCTCTCTCTCTCTCTCTCTCCTCATTTCTCTGTACCAAGCCACAGCAAGCCTGGGCTCTTATTGATTTCCTCAGCTCTTGGTGTTGACCTGATTTAGGTAACCCTCCTTATGAAAGCCTGAAGGGCCCTCCCCCAATTCCTTCTATAAACTCATTTCACCTGAGTCTGAACAATTACACCTCAGCCATCTGACACCTGAGTACAGCCCAAGTCCCAGGGGATAATATGTGGGTGTTAGTTAGCAGCACAGACCAAAGACATTCTAACAAACAGCCCATACAACTAGACAACACTGCTTTTGAAAACCTAGAGAAAGTGAGCAATTTTCTAACAACACATAAATTGCAGAAATTGATTCAAAAAACATCAAAATCCTGAATGGCTAGAGGTGGTAAATTGAAAAGTTTTTGAAGGTCTTCCATTAGAAAACAACCAAGGCCAGGTGGTTTAATACCAGAGGTCTATCTAATCTTTGAAAATAGATATTTTTTCTGATGTTAAGAATATTTCAAAATCCATTCAAAGTGAGGAACATAGGCAATCAACTTTATAAAATCTATAAAATATTCATATTAAAAATCAACAGAGTAGGGGAGATGACTTAGTTGGTAAGTGCTTGCTATACATTAGGATCTGAGTTCAGATCTCCAGCGCCCACATGCCTGGTAATTCATGTCTGTAATCCCCAGAACTAGAGGAGAAGAGACAGGCAAGACCCTTGGGGCTGGTCCTTAGGTAATCTAGTGGAAACAGGAAGCTTCAAGTTCAGCAAGAGACTATCTCAAAAAATAAGGTGGTAAGCAATTGAGAAAGACACCCAATGTCAACTTCTGGCTTCCACACACCTGTACACACACACACAGAGAGAGAGAGAGAGAGAGAGAGAGAGAGAGAGAGAGAGAGAGAGAGAGAGAGAGAGAGAAGGGGAGAGAGAGAGACAGCCAGTAGTCCTAGACCCTATCACACAAAGAATTTAATATATGACAAGGAACTCCATTCCTCTGCAATAGCAATACATGCTCTTAACTGCTGAGCCACTTCGTCAGCCACATAAAACATACACTCTTAATAAAGAAGGCAAGCCCAAATAAGATGGGAAAAATATAAGGAGATGACAAACGGAGGGCAACTCTAAAGCCAGCATTCATGTGGAAAGCTGCTGGAACTCAAACATGGCTAAGAAATTGTATAACAAAACAAGCAGTAACCGCTCATTTCACACTCTCAGACACTGTCATTCTGCCTTCCTGGTGTCAGCAACTCCAGAGAGGTCAGCATGTGAGCTATCCCGACCTCCTGTCCTGCCTGCAGAGACATCTTGGGTGACAGACACACTAGGAGAGCAAGTCAGGATGAGCTGCTTTTCCAGGATCCTCAGGGCTCATGGACTTCCCGCTTCACCAAACACAGAGGTGAGGCCACTTCTGCTCCCTGCCACCAGCTTCCCCACTGTCTCCTCCATCCACCTGCCACTCCAAAGCAGGCCACACATGAGCTTTCTCCTCAGCCATGTAGGAATCTGTGGAGGGTGGATGGGCTTGTTGACCATTTACTAGGTTTCTGTCACTTTCTTGTTGTTCAGTGCACTTGGCTGGGGGTAAGGACAGGGAAAGTCACAGCCCCAGACCTCTCCTTCTCTGCATGGTGGTCCTCTAGGAGTGGTGTCCTGCTGAGTGAATCAACTTAGAAACCTAGAGACATTTTTAAATCTGTACTTCTAAGAAAACAATTCTCATTCAATATTGTACAACCAAAATGTAGGCCCTTGGCGCTAATGACATTGAGCTATGACTTCTTTGGAGACCCAGTGCCTTGGTCTGGTACAGAAATTGGGAGGCAGAGGAAATGTGTGTTCTTTGAAGCCACCCTGAACTATTCAGTGTCACTATGTCTCCCTTTGGGACCCCATGAACTCATGCAGCTTCTGCAGTCCCTCACACAGATACCAAGGGTCCCCAGGCAGTTGGCCTGAGCTTTGGGAGCATCTCTTTGCTTCTTCTGCCCTTTGCTAAGTCATTTAATCTATGGTTTGTAGAAACTTGAAAGTATCTGTCCTGTGTAAGATGCGATCCTCAAGGTCCAGACTTTGGATCTTTTCTGTCCCATACCCCAAAGGCCATGGGGCTGCCAGAAGCACCCATCTACCATAGCAGAAGCAGGAAGTTTCACATGAGATGCCATCATCACCAGGTGTGTAGTCAGGTCTCCTGAGAAGCCATGCCTGACCGGGGGCTTCTCCTGGATTGCTGACTGTGCTGACATCATGACATCATGCTGAAATCACACTGCTCATAAACTGAGATGGCCATTTAGCTGCAACACACAGACCAAATTTGGGAACCCAAATGATGCTCATCACCAAGGGTAGGAGTTATGAGGCTTGAATGAGTCACCACCTGCAGAATGAGTGAGTGTCCACACTGGAACATGTGTGTGGAAACATGATCTATGGATAAAGTCAGTGGATTCTGCATGCAATTTACATGCCACTTCCAGAACAATTTCTCTACTAACTAGCTATCTGAATGGACCATGGATGTTTTTTATAGCACCTGCCCTGCCCCTATTGGCAGCAGTTTCCTGCTGCTGAGTCACTGATTCTTCACCCAAAGTTGGCTATGTCCCTGATCCTAGTCAATCCCTGCACCTCAGCCAACACCACTAAGGGATCCAAATGGAGTTCCCTCTGAGCACCTCGGAACACAGTGTCCCTGAGCAAGATTCTTTCTGGGAGTCATGATCCCACTGCTCACACCAGGGTCATAAGCCAGGCATTTTCAGTCCCACTGTCTGTGCCTATTGGTCTCAGGACGTAACTGATAAGGCCATATATTGCCTCATTGGAGCATAGTACCCTGTAAACTGCTGTCCAGGGCTGTGGATCCCTGCCATATCCTGGCTTCTGCTCTTAGGCTTCCCTGAGATTCCTTTTGGAGTCCATTTGTCCCCCACTTTCTGGAGCAGCACTCACAAAACATTAGAAGAGCCACACAATGAGCCACACTATAGAGATACAATGGTAAAGAAGACCATGTAATTTGTGTCCCCAGAGAAGGACATGTAGTCACTAAGTCCTATCACAAGACAGACCTAGTTTTCCTTGAACACAGTGAAATGGAGGTGCATCATATGAAAACCTCCGCCATTGCTGAGAGTACCACGAGGAGAACAAAATGACATTGGGTCTTGAACCCAACTGTATCCACAGCCACCTGTGTATCCCTCATATTTAGCTGCCATGTTATATAATCATTCTTTCTTATTATTTAGTTACCTCTATGGTTTCAAGGGACTCAGATGACATTGGTACCACCCTCTCTGTTTAGTTCACAAATGCAAGGCATTATGCTATTGTCTCAGATAGCAATGGCTCCTGCCCTGTTTGCCTCATTCCACTGTGGCTTCATCCACCCTTGACCATGGGCAGAGATGGATGCTCCCAACTCGGTCTGGGTACAGCACCTGGGCCCCCACCACTAAGTCCCAGGGCCCAGTTTGGGGAGACCTTCGCATATGTGCCAGGACCTAATAACTCTGTTCTGTGTTCCCCAGGCTATGTATACACAAGCACTCCTAATTCTTAGCTCCTCCCCTCACCTGTGGCTATCCCACATGCTTGGCAGGCCTGTCTACAGATGATAGACATTCAATGTGAGGAGAAAAGAGAGCTGATCATGGGACCCACAGAAAGGAGCTCCAGGGTTCTTCCCAGAAGCACACAGTTGGGCTAAAGAGCTTGCCTGAGAGTCCTAAGCATACTCCTACAGTTTCAGACACCTCTGGTGTAACTCCAAGACAGCTACATCAGCCAAGCAGGAAATCCTCACCAGAAGGGTAAACCCACTCAGAACTAGAGTAGATAGATGTCAGGAGGTTTACTAAGAATGGAATTGTTTTGGCTCCCAGCTCTGGAGTCTGGCACATTGAGAGCCTGTGAAGACAGATGTTCAATTGGGTGCCAACTAAAGGAACACAACAGCAAGCAGATTCCCTTATTAAGGGAAGGACAAGCCCTCAAGAGAGTCATTAAACCCTCCTATGATTTAGTCACTTCCCCTCTCAAAGCCATTTCACTGAAATCAAATGTCACCATTAATTCTGCTGGAGACAAACCTCATCCAAATCCTCACACGATACAACAAAGCCCTTAAGGAGCCATGCATGGGTTAGGAATAAGGTTGGACTGGAGCTGACACTGATGGTGTGGTAATGTGTAGGCATTTTGTCAACACAATGTCTAATATCACCGATGCCAGCTAACCCACAGATACCTGAGAACAGGCACTGAGCTACCATCTTGCCTACACTGGCTCATTGGAGTCTCAATGTCCCCCAAATCAATGCCAATATATTATTTCCATTTTGCTGATGAGAACACAGAACCACTGACAGATGGAAAGAACCTCCCTCCCACCACACAGAGATTCTGAACAAAGACTGTCAGTCACTCTAAAGTCCCATCTTGTCCCTTTGCTCAGGCAATCAGCCATATTTCTGAGACTTGGGGTGTCTGTGCCTCTCTTGTTATCACCCTTTGCATTCTTCCCTCAATCTCAAGATGCCTGGGCTCAGGCACTCCTCAAAACACTAAGTCTAGCTGATATCTGCTGGTATCAGTCGTGTACTCCTCCTTGGATGTTTGGTCTGGGGACTAGGGATTGTTAACTCACAACAAACCATTAGCAGTGTGTGTGAGTTAAGCCATCAATATCAAGTGTATGCGGCTTCCTTTCCACAAGATGGAGTACAAGTGAGTCTTCATAATAGAAGACATAGCAGTGCCCCTGTCCACCCCCTTGTCCATGTCACTTCTGCTATTGGTTGCAATGTCCCCTGCATTCCAACTGTTCAACCAAGTAGCATTCTCAGCCTTGGCTATGTATTTACAACCACCCAGAGAGATTTAAAAATGATACCCAGACCCCACAGACTCTCTGGACCTGGGTGGCAGTCAGCAGTATCATTTAAACCTTGCTAAATGAAGGTGAAACTTGATCCCTTGGGTGGCAGCTGGAATCTCAACCAGCTAATCACAAGCCCCCTACTCTGAACTACCCAGAAAGTGAGAAACAGCCAAGGGGGCAGAAGCAGCATGTGACTGCCAGCAGGGTCATGGAACACCTGACCCAAATTTCATCAAGCCTGGTGGAACTGCAGCACAGCTTGCAAAGCTCAAAGGCAGCATTTACAGATGGGAAACTGAAGGTATTTGATCCACAGAGAGGTGAAGCAATTTTGAAGACCACAGATGTTGCTGACAACGTAAATGCCTCCGTGCGTGGAGTAGGAGCTCCGAATGCAGTGCGCAGCCACTGGACCAGAGTCAGCTCATTTGTGCCTGGTGTTGGAAAGTGAATATTCTCCTCATAGCTACAGTGTCCTCTCTAACAACCCCATTGCCCCCCACACACATTCGAAGTCTGATGCCAGAGCAGAAAATAAAAATGCTTTGAAGCAGAAATCCCTGAGATTGAAATCTTCCTTGACGCTCCTAGCTCTGGGTCTAACTGTACCCTTTGAGACTTTCTTTATCCACAATAAAGGTTGGTGAATTTGCTGAACAAATATCTATGGAGCATTTGCAGTGTGCAGGGCATTGCTTAAGATTCCAGAGATAGAGTGGGGAAACAATGAAGATGACAAACCTTGTTTTTTCTTGGAGTTTGTGTGTTGCTCAGAAGAAAGACACAATAAATGAACAAATGGGTAAAATATGGGGGCAACACTGTGAGAAGGGAAGGGGAATGAGGTAGCTGGGGGTTGGGGTGCAATTTTATAGAGTTGTCTAAGAATACATACATCCATCTATGAGGGGCTGGAGAGCTTGCTGCTCTTGCAGAGAACCTGGGTGGATCATAACTGCCTGTGACACTGGGGGATCTGATGTCCTCATCTGGCCTCTGTGGGCATCCTTGCTCACATATGAACACACACACAACAACCAACCAACCAATCAATCAATCAATTAATCAATCAATAAAGCAAAGCTGGGTTTGGAGAGACTAGCTCCCTGAGATGATGGCATCATATGAGCAGCAGCCTGAAAGAGAAAAGACCTGCAAACAGGTGCAAAGGCCCTGAGATGAGGGTGTGTGTGCAGGATGCTGCCCTTGGCAAGTATGCACGCATGAGTACATGCAGATCTAGAATGTGTGTATACATTCACATATGCATATACATACATACACATGAACGCAAGCAGAATTTGGGAAAGATTAGAAAATAACTAAGGAATCCCTAGCAGAGTTGAATAGCTTAGGGAACACTTCTCCTCATAAAGAGGGCTGCCATGTCTTCTGGATAGCCATGCCACGTATAGTTCTGTTGGTGGCTAAGACAAATGCTCCACGCTTTAGTGACGGGGTCATTGTTAGGTGAAGAGTAAAGCTAAACTTCCTGCCAAGAAAAGCATTCTTTCTCAAGTGTGCCTGTGATGTGCATCACTTCTCAGATGAACCCAAAGAAAATCAGCCATGGCACTTCGTGAAAGGCACTTTGGAAACATCCTATCCACAGGCATCCTGACCCCTCCTTCTCAGGGACACCAGAATCTTGAACCCATTGTCAGCCTAAAACATGCCTAAAGCACTCCAATTTGCTTCTCTAACCTAAAGAGTTGGAGAAGTTTCATTTGCTTATGTGGGAACCAGGGAAACCAAAGGACTTTTTAAAGCACCAAATGGAACAAAGAAAGAGGTCTGCAGCCAGCTTCTCCAATGCCCTGCTCCATGTTGACAGGAAACTGATCTGTAAGTCACACAGACAGAAGATCACTTCAAATAGTCCTAAGCATCATCAGGATCCAGCCCAAAGCAGGCAGAGCCAGGGGAACCTAATGTTTTCCTTGTGGCATTCAGGGTTGAAAGAGGCAGAAGAGCATTGTCCCTTGATCTGTCACCATCTATGAGCTAAGCTCCAGTACCAAATGACCCAAGACCTCAGGGTTTAATGCAGCATGACCTGTACCAAGTGCCTCTCTCAGAACTGTGATGTCGACAAAGGATGGAGAGTAAAGTTCCTCTAATCCCTGCCTGCACCAAACTGAAGTCCACAGCGAGAAGTTAGGTGGTGGGAGAGAAAGAGAAGGAACAGCTCTGCCTACACAGAGTTCTGTAGCTGGGCCAGAGTGACATTCTCATTTGGGCTGTGTCCCCTCAACTAGAAGCTAAATTGAGGCTACAAAGTAACTGCAAGGAAACTTGTGAAATGCTAACATGTCCCTAGGTTTCCTGTATTTACTTTTCTTATTATTGTGATAAAAATAATTGAGAAAGGCCACTTATGGAAGGAAGGGTTTGTTTGGGGTCATGTTTTCAGTATTGATGTTTTGTTCACTTTCTCCTTTTTCCATTTTTATTCAGTGCTGCTTACAGGGCAAGCCTTCTTCCCTCTGTGATCAGATCTCTCTGGAAACACCTTCCCCTCAACACACATGAACAGCTGTGTCTCCATGGTGATTGTAAATCCAGCTGATAATGAAGATGGACCATCACATTCCCATAGTAGCATGACCTCTGTCCCACTGCCCTCATGGCTGCAGAGTAGAACCGTTAGCAGAAGAGGGACCCCCACACTGCACAGGCAGAGAAAAGCCTACGCTAGACTGCTTCTCGTCTAGACTCCAGCTCTTAACATACAGCCTCCTCCATGTGTGAGTGATGACATCCAGGCTAAAGAAGGTCAGGGTGAGGAGTTTGTTCACACCTGAGCCTCTGATTTCATTCCGCCTGGCATTTCAGAAGCTGTGAGGGAGTTTGGGCTCAAGAGCTAATGTGAAATCATCTAAAAATATCCTTCTCCGAATTGATATTCCATCAACTGTTGGTCCAGAAGTTTCTTGACTAACTGTACAGCTGAAGTCTGGGAGCAGGAAAGGGAGTGCATTCCAGAGCAGAAAAGTGGAACCCTCAGGTCGTGTTCTACATCATCTGTTCCACACTTGGCAGTCAATGGCTGGCATCATTGGAAAATAGAGGATACGGGTCAGAATCTGGTGGGGATTGAAGCGGCTCATCTCCCTGATTCCAGCTTCATTCAGTTTGGCCCTTGCTACTCAATCTGTTGCCATCAGCACTTTGGTGGGGACCTTTGCCTAGAGAGACTTTGTCTGGGGACTAGCCCCATCCATGCCAACTCTTCCAGCCTGGTCACAGTGTAGCCAGCCACAAAACTCTGGCTATTATTGATAGAAGCATTTCATGATGCTTCACCATGAAAACATTCCCAAGAGACCTTGCAACACACAAGTGTCTCAGGATGATCCATCAATGGAGATAAAAAAAAAATGGCCAATGGTTTTTATCTCCCATCAGTCAAGGTTGGATTCATAGGATGTTTAATTCCCTGCACTTTTATTTTTTTCCCTTGTGGAAGTTGGGGGCCTGAAGGAGGTCTTGCAGAGGCATCCACAGGAAAGTCCCCTGGTAGGAGGGGAGCATCCATGCACCTATCTGAAGCAGGAAACTCTAGAGCTGTACCTGTGAGAAATCCCTAGTCTCTTCTGTGGTGGTTTGAATGTGCAATGTCCTCCATAGACTCAAGTGTTTGAACACTTGGTGTCCTGTGGTGGCGCTGTTTGGGAAGCTTGTGGAACCTTTAGGAGGTGGAGCCTCACTGGAGGAAGTAAGAGACTAGGGTCAGGCCTTGAAGCATCATAACCCACCCCACTTGTCTCCTCCCGCTCCCGCTCCCTCATCCCTGCTGCATACAGATGCAGTATGCTCCTGCTCCTGCCACCATATGTTCCCCACTTGCTGCCATACCACCATGTCTTCACACTATGATGGACTACGTCCCTCTGGAATTGTGATCCAAAGTAAATCCTTTCTTCCTGATGTCATAATATGTTATCACAGCAACAAGACATTAAGACTGCTGTTATAGTTTGAATATTTTTCTACCTGAAACTGCTAAAATTGAGTTGCCCCTGTAACGATATTAAGATGTAAGATCTTTACGTGGTCATTAGGCTGCATGGACTACACCCTGTGGGTGGGATTGGTGTTGTGATAAATGAGCAGATTCAGCCCTTTTCTTCTGATGCAGCAAGAAGATCCTCTCCAGAGACTAGCAACTGCTCTTGGATTCCCATTGTCCAGAACTATGAGAGATACACTTTGTCCTTCATAAATCACCCAGTCTCCAACATCCTTTTACAGAAGCACAAAATGGACAAAAGACACCCAAAGCAAAACTGGTCACTGGTAACTCTTTCTAGAAAAGGTGACAGTCAGCAGTGGTGCCTATGAAAAGATGATCCACAGGAACTGAATAACTGGTCATGTGTCCTATAGTCAGTGTCTGCTGTGGAGATGAACCTCTGATTGAGACAACTCAACAAGGGAAAGTTTTATTTCATTTTATGCTTCCAAGTGACATTCTATCATGGAGGAAAGCCAAGGCAGGAGCCTGGAGGCAGGAACTGAAGCAGAGGCCATGTAGGAACACTGCTTATTGGCTTGCTCTCATTTATCCCACTTTCTTACACAACCCAGGACCACCTGCCCAGGGCTGGCACTGCCCACTGTGGACTGAGCCTTCCCATGTCAATCAACATTCAAAAGAATGTCTCATGGACATACCATGGGCCAATCTGATAGAGGTAGTTCATCAATTGAGGATCCCTCTTTCCAGGTAACTCTAGCTTGTGTCTGACAAACACTAACCAGGACACCACTGTTACTGTGACTCAGAGAGTCACCAGTTCACTGTCTTGGGCCCCTACCTAGAAGTCTGAAGCTCTGAGCTTTGCCTTGGGTCCAAATACAGGCCCTTTGTGGGGCTTACATTTCTGATTCAGACAGGACCCAGATGGTACAAATCCATCTTAATCATACTGATATCTTGTTCCAAGACTCATCCTGATTGCATGTCCTGTACATGTGGTCCAGGGCTGGTGACAGCTGCCATCTGAAGCCCTTCTTAGATCAAGGACAGTTTCCAGTAAGCTGATCTCAGGCCTGTGTTTCTGACGAGCTCTGCCAGACTTCCAGGAAGCAGACTCTGTGCTTCTTGCTTTGGACAATAAAGTCAAGAAATGCAATTAACAACTAAAAGCACGGATGGTGAGTTGGGTTGTCTTATCCCTGGGAGGCCATCAGTCAAGAAGCAGACGTAGGCATCCTTATACCATGATGCTGACAGCTTTGTTTCTTAATGGAGTTGGCTTATCAGACCCCATGGTGGGCACAGCATGAGTGTTTAGCTCAGAAGACACAGGTCAGAAATAGTGGAGCTACAGCCCTTGCTCTTAGATTGCATTGGCTGTTTGGGTACCCGGAGGGGTTTTTGGTAGTCAGAGATTAAGGGGGTGGGTAGGGCATGGTGAGGCATGGGATAATGGAAAGCATTGCTGGACTGACAGTAAAAATATTTTTGTTTTGTGTCTTAGTTTTCTCATCTAGGAGATGGAAGGAATGATTGCTAATCCTTCTTAGGGTGAAATAAGAAAACACATGCAGACTGCATGAGCAAGTCTCCAGTATATACAGGTCCCCCAGGACTAGTCTGTGTTATTAGCTTTTACTCAGTTGGTTTATGGATAGGACTATGACCCAAATGCGTGTTAGATGGAAAATGCTCCCATCCTGGCCCCATAATGTTAACATAGTCATTTTATAGTCCAAAGCAGGGGATGGAGAAAATGAATTGTCCTAAGGCACCTACTGCTTTAGCAAGTTTCTCAAGCAAGAAGGTATCATCTGCTCCCTCACCCCCAGCAGAGTCACATGGTGGCATCTGGAATAACAGGGCTCTCCCACTGCTTTGCAGTTACCATTAGGCCAAGCTTGAAAAGCATAGCACTTGTGCCAAATTTGCAGTGTGTGTGTGTGAGTGTGTGTGTGTGTGTGTGTGTGTGTGTGTGTGTGTGTGTGTGTGTATGTTGTATGCACATGTGTACAAATATGTGGAAGACAACGGTCAAAATCAGATATCCTACCCTACCCCTCAACTCTCCACCTTAATTAATTAATTGCTTTATTTATTTATTTTGAGATGGGGTCTCTCATTGAACCTGACCTTGCTAATTTGGCTAAGTAACTATACAGTGAGCCCTTGGGATCTTCCTGTCTCTGCTTCTCAAGTGCTGGTATTATAAGCATGCATTGCTGTGTTCAGTACATTGCATGGGTGCTGGGGATCTGAACTCGGGCTTCGATGTGTGCCCAGGAAGATGTGTTACCCACTGAGCCATCTTGGTCTGAAATTTGGCTTTAACTTATTTAGATTTATTTATTTAATTTATGTGTGTGAATGTTATGCCTTCATGTACATGTGTACACTGGTATCTGTGAATCAGGGCACCCTTCAGTAGTCAGCCTCTCATTGGAAACAATGCCACACTTTATTAAGTGCCTACTCCAGAAAAGGTATCATACTCAGTGGGTAAAGTGCTTTCCAGGAAAGCACTAGCACCTGAGTTCGAATCCCTAGAACAAATGTGAAAAGCCAAACACAGCAGCACATGTCTGTAGTGCCAGAATTCCTACAGCTAGGCAGAAACAGGAGAAACCCAGAAGCACACAGGTTGGCTAGCCTGGATACGGTGAACAATGAAAGACCCTGCCTCAGACAACAAAGAAGGTGAGGACCACACTGAAAGTTGTTCCCTGACCTCCACATGATACACACACACACACACACACACACACACACACACAGAGAGAGAGAGAGAGAGAGAGAGAGAGAGAGAGAGAGAGAGAGAGAGAGAGGGGACAGGGGGAAAAAGAGGAAGGGAGAAACTGAGGTTCGTAGGGGCTGAGGCGTCTGTCCCAAGGACACAAGTAGTAAGTAGCAGAGTCAAGACAGACCTACTACTTGCTCTTTTCTTGCACTCCTGACCTACTTCTCCAAGGGGCCCATAACACAGGACCCAATAGTTTGGATCTCTGTTATGATGTCTTTGGATCAAAGTATTGTAGCTGCAGCCACCAGACCCAGCCAGGTCTATGATAGAAGTGACAATACAGATGCATTTGCCGGGCACTTGCCTGTATCATGCTGTAATGCTGCATCCTTGAGACAGATCTGGGGTGACTCTGCTTCTCAAGGACCTCAAATACAGAAATATCTAGCACAGCTGGTGAATGTGTGGGTGGCTCAGAGGAGGAGTAAGGAGGGACCTGGCATGGTTGTAGATAAAAATGGGTATGGCTCCAGGTGGGTGGGGACGAGAAGGGAAGGGCTCTGTGTTGAGCTCACCTTCTAGGTGTGATAACAGTGACCTTACCCACATATGATGTTTCCTGGAAGAGCCTCCCTTGAAGAAAGAAAGATTTCCTTTGTCAAGTTTGAAAACTTCTTCATTGTGGAATGAACAAAGCAAGAAGAACAAAGGGCAGGCCGCATCACTGTCTGACAAAATGGGCTTTCTCGTGAAATTGTGTTCTCTCAGAAGTTCAGAGACCAGCTTCTAAACACATTTCTGAAGCGTTTTTCATCTCAGAGAGGACAATTA
The DNA here is from genome assembly GCF_003668045.3 of Cricetulus griseus. Taxonomy (NCBI): domain Eukaryota; kingdom Metazoa; phylum Chordata; class Mammalia; order Rodentia; family Cricetidae; genus Cricetulus; species Cricetulus griseus. The sequence continues at coordinate 89,234,843 of NC_048596.1, forward strand.
ACCTTTGCAATTAGCTTCATCAACAGGAACTTAATATCAAATATTTTGTTGCTTAGCAACAGGGAAACAGGCCCCAGTGGGACTGCAGTATCTCTGCTCCTTGGGGCTCATGAGGCTGCAGGACTGGAGAAACACTAAGCTGGACTCTCAGATCCCACAAAGATCTTTGCACAGATGACCTCCTCACCCAAGGCCCTGCTGTCAATTACCCGAACCCACAGGGGTTTCCAAAAACCTCTCAAAGGTGACTGAGGCAGGAAGATGCTGGAACCTCTGGTCATCTTCTGAAAGCTCTTTGGCCAAGAGGTGACTTTCTGTTTCATACCAGAAATGGGGCCTGTTGGACACCTCTGCTAAGGCCCTTTTTACGCCGCCATGATTTGAGCCTGAATGTTTCCACAAGCAAATGTGTTTGGTCCCTGGATGGTAGTTCTGTTTGGAAGGTTATGGTGCCTTTAGAAGGTAGAGCCTGGCTGGTAAAAGTAGGTCATTGGGGTTGGGCCTTTGAAGGTTTACTTGTTTTGATTCTAGCCTGTCTTCTCTGTTTCCTGTTTGTGCCATGCGAACAAGCCATCACAAGCTCCAGCTACGACAGATGGAGCTGACTCTGATGGCATGCCTTCCCTGCTGGGACAAACTGGCATCTCTCTTAAACCATGTGCCAAAGTAAACCTGTTTCTGTTGGGTATTTGCTCACAATGTTCTAAATGTAAAGAAATATGTATGTCTACTTTCTCATTCCATAGTTTCATTCTTAAATATAGCATTTTTATTAATTCTTTGAGGATTTCACATTAACCATATTCATTCCTACTCTCATACCTACTCCCAACTTCACATCCTATTTTTAAAAGATAAATAAATAAGCTGACCAGTAGTGGTGCACACCTTTAATCCTGGCACTTGGGAAGCAGAGGCAGGTGGATCTCTGTGAGTTCAAGGCCAGCCTGGTTTACAAGTTGAGTTCCAGGACAGCCAGGGCTTTACACAGAGAAACCCTGTCTTGAAAAACCAAAAAATATAAATAAATGAATTGTCCAGTTTATGCTGCCCATACATTCACAGGTATAGGACTACTCACTGGAGCATGATCTACTAAGAGCCACACCCTTAAAGAAAGCTGATTCTCCCTCTCCCAGAAGCCATCAGCTGCCAATAGCTCCCTATTTTATATTGTATACAGCAAGTGTGGGGCTCCAATTAAATCCCTTGCTCAAGGTCTCCCACCAGTAAGTCTCAGTCTCATGATGCCCTCAGCCTAGAGTGGCTAGCAGGTAGCACTCCTTCTCTGAGCCTGAGCTTCCCTGTTGGTCCAGGTAAGTTCCTCCCCAGTTAGCCATCGTCACTAGCCCCTCAGCTGGGGCTGGGACCTCATGACTCCTCCTTCATTCAAGCTGGGTCTTTGGCTGGCTTGTTCTTGTGCAGGTCTTGCATAAGCAGTCACAGCCACAGGGTTCATAGGTGCAACTGCCATATCATGTCCAGAAAACCCTGCTTGCTGTAGTCATCCACTACCTCTGCCTCTTACAACTCTTGTGTCTACTTACTTGATGATCCCTGAGCCCTGGGAGGAGGGGGTGTGATATAGATGTTTCATTTAGGGGTGAACACTCCACAACTTTAGATTTTTGTTTTATACCTTTTAAATTTATTAATATATTTTATGTGTTTGAGTGTTTTTCTAACATGTCTATATGTGCCTGGAGAGGTCAGAAGAAAGTGTTAGATGCCTCTGGAACTGGATTCACAAATAGTTATGTGCTACCATGTGGGTGCTAGAAAACACATTCAGGTTCTCTGAAAGAATAATGAGAGCTCTAAACCACTTAGAGGGTTCTTCAACCCAGTTTGTTTGTTTGTTTGTTTGGTTAGTTTTGTTGTTTGTGGTTTTTTTTTTTGTTTTTGAGACAGGATCTCACCATGTAGCTCTGGCTGACCTGGAACCACTATGAAGACCACACTGTCCTCAAATTCACAAAGATCTGCCTCTCAGGTACCAATAATAAAGGTGTACACCACCATACCCAGCCTCCTGTCTTTTGGTCTCTGTACCCACTTCTTACAGAAAGATTTATCAACAGCATTCAATGCTAGATCAGCAGTACTCTCATACTATTTATGTTTTCTGAGTGTCTTGGCTACATCCAGAGACCACTGAACTCCACTATGCAGGTCTGTGGAAGCACAAACTATATATGCATCCAAAGACTCTTCCCAGGACATGCCTCCATTACTGAGCTATATGACTCTACTTCCCTGGTAAAGGACACTGAAGAACGGAGTGAGAAGTCTGGTGCTGCTGGTGCTTGATAAACAAAAACTAGGCTGAGGTTGTAGCTCGGTTGGTAGGGTGCTTTCCTATCATGCAAGCATTCCTGGTAATATCTCCACCAGAACCTGCCAGTGTGACTTAAATCAACATGAATGCCCCAGTGCTCAGCTCCTAGCTCTTAGGAGTTACTTAAGCAAGCTATGCCATGACTGGATTAATGAGTGCTGCTGTGATCTGCTTCTGCTGGGCTGTTCTTTGTAACACCTTTTAAAAATCAGATTAGTCCGATTTGAGCTGTTTAAGCACCAGCTGCAGAAAACAGTATGCACTGCTATTTTGAAACAACAGTCACTGCTTTTCCACAGTCTTTGACACTGAACAAGTGCTGCATGAGTGCAAGGTGGCAGCTTTAGGATTAAAGATGATCTTTGGCAAGTAAGGGCTGCCTACCATCGTCACAGCTCCTACACTGAAGTCTTGTGACCTTGTCCAACCATCAGCTTGTCATCCACACTGGCATCTCAAATGCATAAAAGTCTGTAATGAGAAACACACTTCATCAAGCTACCTCATTGCTCAGGAACTCCCCTTCCATGCATGCTCCAAGAAAAAGGAAACATGCATCCACACACAAACTCTTGTATACATTTGGACCAACATGGTTCATAAGTGGGAGCCCAAATGGCCATCACCAATGAATGGATAAAAATGATTCCTGTTTCAAATGGATGGAACTAGAAGAAATCATCCTGAGTGATGTAACCCAGTCACAAAAAGAGAAAAATGGTATGTACTTATTCATATACAGATTTTAGATCTAGAGCAAAGAAGTAGCAGCCTACAATCTACACCACCAGAGAAGCTAGGAAACAAGGGGGACCCTAAGAGAGACATACATGGTCCCCTGGAGAAGGGGAAAGGGACAAGATCTCCTAAGCTAATGAAGAGCATGGGGGAGGGGAAAGGGAATTAGAAGAAAGATAAGGGGAGAAGAGGAGGGGAGAGGAGGGCATGAGGGAACAAGAGATCTAGTCAGGGGAAGAATAGAGGAGAGCAAGAAAAAAGATACCATCAAAGAGGGAGCCACTATAGGTTTAAAGAGAATTCTGGCACTAGGGAAATGTCCAGAGATCTACAAGGTTGACCCCAACTAACAATCTAAGCAATAGTGGAGATGATACCTTAAATGCCCTTCTCCAATAATGAGATTGATGACTGCCTTATATGCCATCCTAGAGCCTTCATCCAGTAGCTGATGGAAGCAGAAGCAGACACCCACAGCTAAACACTGAGCTGAACTCTGGAATCCAGTTGCAGAGAGGGAGGAGTGATGAGCAAAGGGGTCAAGACCAGCTTGGAGAAACCCACAGAAACAGTTGACCTGACCAAGGGTTGCTCATGGACCCCAGACTGATAGCTGGGAAACCAGCCTAGGACTGTTCCAGATCCCCTGAAGGAGGAAGTCAGTTTGGAGGTCTGGACAATCTATGGGGCCACTGGTAATGGATCAGTATTTACCCCTAGTACACAAATGAACTTTGGGAGCCCTCTCCACATAGAGGGATACTCTCTCAGCCTAGACACCCTGGGGAGGGTCTAGGCCCTGCTCCAAATGATATGACAGACTTTTAAGATCCCCTATAGAAGGCCTCATCCTCCCTGGGGAGCAGAAAGGGGTTGGGATGGGGGGGGGGGACTGAGATTGACATGCAAAAGAAGCTTGTTTCTAATTTAAATTAAAAAGAAGAAAAATGTTTCCTGTCTATAGTAGCTCCTTAGCATTGCTATAGTAAATTAGAAAAAAAATACCAATAACTTGACATAAGTGTATTCTTTCCTGGTTCTTGAGTGTCCTAAATTGGTGTCACTTGCTGAAGTCAGGATGACAGAGAGGCTTTTCTTTCAGGCGGTTCTGATGGAAGACTCTGTATCCTTGCCCTTTGCGGTCTTGGGTGGCTGCCAGTGTTTGTGTCTTGTGGTCCCAACCTCCATCTTTAAATAATTCCACTCCAGTTCTCGGACTCTTTTGTCACATCATATTCTCTTTTGTAGTTAAATATATATCTCTCTCTGCCTCCAGCTAAGGACATCTGTGACTGTATTTAGGGACTGTCAGGATAATCTGATAATCTCAAGATCCTGTTAAATAATGTCTTTAAGGTCTCTTTGCCACATAAAGTAATGTCCACCGATTTCAGGTAAACAGCATATAGATCCTTGGAAGCCATTATTCTGCCTATTCTGTGGTAGACTATTTAACCCTAAAAATAAGTGATTCACTGATACAGGCTGTATTTGGATCAACCCTGAAACTTCTTGCAACAGAACACACATAATGATTCCACCTAGATGAACTGCCCAGGATGGGAAGCCAGATAGCCTGGAAATTGACAATACCCATAGATTGTCCAGACCTGGAGATTGATAAATGTCAGGAAGTAGGAAGAGGGAGGAATAGGGAGTGATGGCCAATATTGGCACTGTCTCTTTGGGTGGTGATGAAGCTATTCTGGAACTACATAGTGATGGGTGCACTTAAAATAATGGCTGGAGAGATGGCTCAGCAGTTAGGAGCAATTGTTGCTATTGCAGAGGACCTAATTTCAACTTCCAGCACTCATATCAGACAGACCCATAATCACCCTTCACTGCAGCTCTAAGGGGATTTTATCCCCTCTTCTAGCTTCCATTAGCACCTGTACTCACGGGCATATACCTACCCAGAGACACATAGATACACAAGCAATTAAAAAGTAAAGTAAAATCTAGGTAAGAAAACCAATGAATCTGAATTATACATTTTAAAATGGAGACTATATATTATGTGAATTGTAACTCAATAAAGCAAACATGGTTTTTTTTAAAAAAAATATAACAACCTCACCTAAGCCTGAAAAAAATGGAAATATTCCCTTTTAGTCAAATTACAGTCTGTAATCAAACAAAATGCTTGCCATCAAATTGTCCAACCAAATTGTGAGCCACCAGCAGACAGGTTGTTCTATCTGATGGTGACCTTTGGCAACAGACTACCTGAGTTTAAGCCCTGGCTATGCCTCTTGCTAGTACTTCTTATTCTCAGCTTTCCCACCTGCAATATGGAGATAATAACACTTGATCTCCCAAGCATGAAAAGTCAATGAAATAATCTGTTTTTTTTTTTTAACCATGTAGGATATCCTTAATAAATGCAAGCTTCTCATTCTCTTATCCTCACTTTAGAGGACAGGAGTCACATGATGCTGGACAACCCAGAAGGGAGCCCAGCCATCCTCTGAGTTTCAGACTGTCCAGGCTCAATGTACCAAACAAACACTGTGCTATAAGTTTATGAGAGCCGGGGTACATGGCTAGAGTGAGTGCGTGAAAAAGGACAAAAAGGAAACAAGAGAGGAAACTGGCATTCTTATGAAGGTTCTCTCTCTCTCTCTCTTTCTCTCTCTCTCTCTCTCTCTCTCTCTCTCTCTCTCTCTCTCTCTCTCTCTCTCTGTGTGTGTGTGTGTGTGTGTGTGTGTGTGTGTGTGTGTGTGTGTGTGTGTGACATATAGGATGCAGAAGGGAAAATTGATAGAATATGAAGAATGAAAAAAGAGGGCATTCTAGGTTCGAGTGAAGACCTAGGACATGCTGCAGTCTGGTCTCCACAGAAAGGGACTCAGCTCACACTACATTATGCTAAGACATAGGCAACCTGGGCACTTTAACCAGGAGATAGAACAAGCTTGTCACTCATCAGCTGGCTGAGGCTTCTGTCACTGTGCATGCATAGACACTGTGGGGGAGTGAGAGGCTTTCCAAATGCATGTCTCCAGAAGCTTTCCTTCCTCTCAGTATGACAAGCTGAGGCAGCAATGAGTGGCACCTATGAACATCTGTAGGCTTTGGGTATCAAGACCATTGGCTCCCGGCAGTGGCCAGTGTCCTTCCAGATCACTGTCTTAAGTCTGAGATGCTCAGCCATGAAAAGTTGGCACTTCTCTGAAATGCTTCTAGTAACCAGGGCCTGAAGGGTCTCTTCTCTTACAATTTTATCAGCTCCCTGCTCTCTCGCTCTCCTCATCTCTCTACACCCACTTCCCTGTTTTCTTGCTTTGGACACTTTCAAATTGCTTATCTGATCCTTCAGTTGCTAGAGGCTGCTGCCAAGATGACACAGGGAACTACCTCTGCTGGAAACATTCAGGAACTGGAGTGTGAGCAGGGACACCCGCTGCTCACAGTAATAAGCATCAAGAGGGCTGATCAGGAACTGGCTCTGATCCAGGCGCTGCCAGCATCACTCAGGTGTTGGGAGGTGGGATCCCAGCAGACAAATAGGGTTACCAAGAGGTATCAACATGCTGTCTAGCAGGGCCACACTAGGACCCAGTGTCACTGGGTGATTCAGGCCTGCAGGCTTCCTCAGTAGGAAGGTCTAAGGCCTTCAAAGTTGTCAGTTCCTTCAGTTGTCAAGAGGTTACCCCAAAGAACTCCTCTTTACTGTATTAGTTGCTGGTATTTTACCCTGGGGAGATGGGATTCAAGAACCATTCTAACCATCACCCACCCTCTAGATGCCAAGCAGCATTTACAGACACTTTGTGCTTGAAGTACACAGGACTTGCCAGCAGTATCAGCTACATGTGGCACCATGACATGAGTGGGCAGCCTGCTTATGAAACTCATAGTGTTTAGACCAATCACAGCAATTTGTTTTGGTCAGTCAGGGATGTTGGGTTTTGACCAATCACAGCCTCGCCTCTTAAAACCGATCACATTCATTAAGTCTTGAATTTTGGACCTATCATACACTTGCCACCAGTCACCCTTCCATCAGAGGAAGCACTCCTCAGATGGACATGGAGAAGTAGTTCAAGATTGTGACAGCAACACTCTGGTACAAGCATCTCAGGTAGCCTGACTGGAGCTTCAGGAGCCAGCATCACCTGCTGCAGTCATCAGTCTTCCGAATAGCTATCTCAGAGTGTCCAGAGTTCCATATGGATGATGCTGGTGCAAGGTAATCTGGACATTTGGTAGACCAGAAGTCCTTTTTCTTGTGGCAGCTCATGCAAGAAGAGAGTTCAATAGCTGCTAATTAGAGACTTACATTGCTTTATCCCCAGAGTCTGAGCTTGTTTGCATAAAATGAACTTCAGAAGAATGTTTACAATAAACTTATAGAATTTATCATTAGCACTAACAGTGAATTTAACATTGTGGTTAGGGAGATGTGGGATCCCTGGTCTGTCTCCAGATGATTAGATTTGCCTTTTAGTAGATACAGTGTGGCTCAGAACATTAAAGAAACTGTAATGGAAAGAAAGGCTGGAAGCAGCAGTCGGGATCTGAGCCAGGGTTGTGGGGAAGAAGAGTCTGTTGTTTTTCCATTGCCACCCAGCAAACATCTGTATGTGCAGATTTGCAGGCAACCACACACCCTAGATTAGTCAGTGTTCTGTCATTGTATCAAACATGTCATTAATCAGCTTATGAAGAGAAAAGATTTATTCACCTCAGACTTTAGAAGTCCACTCAGTGATTTCAAAGATCATCGGCTTTTAGGTCTGTGGTGGGGAGCAGCAACTCTCAGTGGCAGGGCATGGCAGAGCAAAACCATATCCCTCTTGGAAGGGAGGCAAAGGAACAGCCTGAGAGGGGCTATGCCTCCTCTACTGCCCCCAGGGACCCAAAGGCCTCCCACTGGACCCCACCTCATTTTAAAAATTTTTTTAATTATACTTATTCTTTAGTGTGTGTATGTGACATACATGATCATACACATATGTGTATATACTCATATGGAGGCCAGCTGACAACTTCCAGGAATCTATTCTCTCCTTCTACCATCTGGGTACAGGGATTGAACCCAGGTTGTCAAGATTTGGCAGCAAGCTTCTGTATCCACTAAGCCATCTTGCCTACCAGGCCCAGTTGAACTTCCATTCCCGTCTAGTAGCACCATACTGAAGACCAAGCCTTATCACTTGTGCCTTTTGGAAATACTTAGCCAAGCCATAACACCATCCTGCAACCATAGGTGTGTACTCCTGGGTAATGTATGTGCCTGTCATGCATCTGCTAGGCACCCAGTGATTTATCCAAACAGCAAGTCACTGTTGCTGAGAGGTTTTGTGGATGGACTGTTAATAACTACCCTTAATTAGTACTCACTAAATGACAAATACTTTGTAAACACTGTTTAGTTTCATGTAGTCACAATCATGCCTCCAAAGAGAAGTCTAGTTAATGGGAAAATTGAAGCAGGGCCGAAGCGGGAGGGGGATGGGGTGGAGAGGAAAACTACCTTGCTTTGCCAGTGTGGTTTTGCCCAGTGGTTAGAATTTCCTTGTTTATTAGCCCCATTTTGCAAATGTAGAAACCAAGGTTCAGAAATAAGAGCCCAAAGCCACAAAGCCAGTCTCTGACAGAGCTGTGATAGGAACCCCTTGTGTCACATGCCAAACTTGACTGTGCCCTGCTTCATAAATAAAAACCATGATAGAATATCAAAAACCAGGCTCAGAAATGCCAAAGGTCTCAGAAGAATAAAAGGAAAAGAAAATAAACACATTGTCATTTCCTGAAACCAACAACCAGAAAGGGAAGGATTTGCATAAGCAAGAGTGTGTCTGGGAATGTGTGCCCGATGCATTGATGTGACCATGATCCCTCCCGCCTGGATGCTGACTCTGTTTTTATTAGGATGCTTTACATATTATTTAGCTCTTTAAAATGCTAAGCTTCTTGGAAGTCCCCAAATGTGCCCCCCCCACAAATGCAGGCAGTATTTTTATAGGAAGTGAAAGCCCTCCACAAAATAAATCTCACAGGCCAGAATTAGTAGTTTTTATTGTAGGAGGTGAAAAATCTACCTCTCTCCCAGGAATGTGACTGACATAAAATTCAAACCCGACTAGCTACACAGAGGAAGTGGGAGGATGGCTTGAAGGCACATCCTGATACCTGAAGAGTTAACCATACTTTGCCCTATTCTAGTCCTGCTAGGCATCTGAGGGCTTGGGCTCTGGACAGTCCACTGGTTCTGTCAGTAGCTATGGTCAGAGGTCTGTCAGGGATGAGAGTAAAGGTCCATGGCTGGTGAACAATTCATCAATCTATCTGAAGACACGGTTTACTAATACCTTTCTCAAAGTCTACAGAGTAACAAGGTCGAATGTCTGTGGCATCTTGGTTTGCTGCCCATAACTGGCTTTTAATTACATCAGCAAATTGTTATAGAACCAATCTAGGTTCTCAGCAACAGAGGACTAGAGAAAAAAAATGTGGTACACACACACACACACACACCAGAATTTTTTTTTTGCAGTCATAAAATAAAAAAATCGAGCTACTGTTTTTTGCAGGGAAATGGATGTAATCAGAAATAACCAAACCGAACTATTCTCATAAAGATAGGTATTTTATCTTTCTTTTACATGTAGTTCCTACATTTTATATTGATCCACAAAATCATGTGTGTATAAATGACATGAAATTAGGAGTAAAAATGTCTAACGGGACAAAGGAGACTAACGAGGATGAGAGAGGAAAGGTAGATGGTATATGGGAGGGCACATATCTACATATATGAAAATGTCCTAAAGAGGCATGGTGTCTCACACAATACACACTATCTATTGTAATGAACAACACTTCAGCAGAGAACCCCATCCTAAGGATAGTTGCCCTGACTGAGAATCCACCCCTGAGTGGCCTCAGCCAACAGGGACACTCAGGAGGAAGCCGGCAAGAGAGGACACCTTGTGAGCCTTCTACTACTTGCATGACAGTAACAGCTGAGATCTGCAAATTAGCATACACCATGTTAGAAATCAGACTGACTGGGAGAACAGTGCCCCTGAGGACCAGCATGGTAGAGAGCAGAAATGAAATTTCAACCTATTTAGGCTACTATGACAAAATGTCATAAGCTAAGGAGAAATTCATTTCCCTGTTCTTGGGAGAAGTCTAATACCAATGCCCAGGCAGATGCAGAGCCTGGTGAGGGCCCACTTCCTGGTTCAGAGACATCATCTTTCTGTTCCCTCTAGTGGTAGAAGGAAAAGGAAGCTCTCTGGATTCCTATTCATGAAGGTTCTACCACCATGGCCTCATTACCTCCAAAAGGCTTTGTCTCCTACCACCATCATCATCAAGGTTAAGATATCAACACCGAGACCCTGAAATTACAGTTGTGCAGGAGATGTGGACTGACTGAAGACATATCAACGATGCTGAGTATATTTCATCTGGATTTACTATTCACAAACTGTTCACCAGTACAAAGATTCACAGAAACGTATTTGCCAAAGGCATGGATCCAGGTATGACCTTTGGCTTAGGTGTCTGTTATGCAATGTATAATGTTGACATGTTTGGATGATTGTGTCTGCCTCAATGACTCTTTTATGTCATCTGTGGTTGGACAGAGCCAGGACCTCACCAAGCACATGGGACATATGTGGGAGCCTGTAGCTGCCAGTTGTGTCAGCATGTGTGGTGGAGATAGAACTGAGATGTGATTTCACACAAGCTGTATGAGTCTGTGGGGGAACCTTGGACTTCTATGCATTGCTCTAGGTATCTTTGCTTGCCATCTAATTCATCATTCTGGTATCTAATTTATTTTTATCTCCCCCTACTCCAGTCTGATTTCAGCCACAGAAAGGATTTCAGAACAGCTCCCAGTGAGAATTAATCTGACGAGGACTGATTATATTCTTAGTGGAGAAGCAATTTATTGCCAACCAAACTCTCGGTGCCAGATGAACAACGTTGATGCTCATTCTATTCTTCCAGGGTTCCAAACAATTTCCTGGGGCCACTCATGAGATTTAATGGACATTTAGGACAAGACTAGGGGAGGGTATGCACTCTCTGAGACATACTGGCCCATTTGTATATGCCAGTTTCTTCCCAGACATCCCATCCCTGAAGACCTGGATATGTCAAGGGCACTAAGTACCCCAGCCTCCAATAATAGGGCCCAACCCCCTTCTCATGCAGCTCTGGTCAAACAGAAGAACTGGAGGTGGATAGGCATTTAATTCAATCAAAAAAAAAAAAAACTTCTAAGGTAAGCCCTGCCTCATCCTGGAGTAAACTGGCCCACAGCATGGTGAGATTGGGATGGAAGGATTAGGCACACAGAGGCAGCTCTGCCTTTGAGAGGGAAGCTGAGGAACAGGGAGCAACAGAGGAAGGGCTCTGCAGCATCACATGGCTCTCAGAGAGCATCCAGCAGTGGGAGCCCCAGAGCTGGATTCCAGAGCCATGTGAAAAGATCCAGAAAGTTCCCTGGAAGGCCTTCATGGAGATAAGAATTTGGATTCTGTTGCAGACTGAACAGATGATGAGGGGTCTGAGACCCATTGCTAAGTTCTCTAGAATCCTTCTGCCCTGCCTCATTTCTTCTCTCGCCAGCCTTAGTGGCTCTTCTGGGATCCCAGAGTCTCTGGTCCACTGACTGGCACTTCTCAGAAAAGCGGTGCCTAAGGCCAAAGTAAATGACTACACTGCGCCTGTGCGCAGAGCCCTCCAGACTGCAAGCATATTTCTATCATGCCTTCCATTGTGTTCTGTTGTATATAGGTCAGTAAATTCAGTATCATTTTCCTAATAGGCAAAGTCCATGTTTACCTGGGCAGAGTCAGTGCTCTGGCTAACTGGGGGGAGGGGAAGAGGTGCTATGGGAAGGACCCCTTCCCCTGTGTCTGCCTTCAGGTCTCCAAGGTTCTTCTTCTTAGGTGACTGTGCTGGTTAGTTTAAATGTCAACCCAGAGTTGTCTGAGCAGGGAGTCTCAAGTTGGTTGGGGGTCTACAACTGGTTGGCCTGTAAGCATATCTGTGGGGATTGCCTTGAATGTAAACTGAGGTGAGAACACCCACCCTGAATGTGGGGAGTAGGAGGGTAAAGAAGGCAGGAGCAGCAGCCAGGCAGCATGGGTGTATGCATCGCCTTCTGCTCTGTGGATATGGTGTGAGTAGTTGCTTCAGCTCCTGCCTTGATGTCCCCCAGTGACAGACTGAAACCTAGAAGAATTGCAATCCAAATAAAACCTCTCCTTCTCTAAATTGTTTTTGGCCAGGAGGTTTTGTCACAGCAACAGAAATAAAACCAAGACTCTGTCCAAAGCTTCAAGGCTAGGGATCATTTATAAGGGAATTCTGGTGTTTTAGAGTGTTGAGAATGGCACTGCGCTGGCGATCCTCCTTATTGCACCCCAAGTCTTGAGCGGTAGCTACATAGCACAAAAGTAGTGGTTACACTAGAGACCAAATCACCACTCAGCTCAAACCAGCCGTTGGCCTGGGGGACAGTTTTGCAATTAAGTATGCAGCATGGTTCTCTGCTGATAATGCCCTTGCTGCTGCTGGGAGGCAGATCCAAAGCTGCTTCTCACCAGAGAGTGCCTTTCAAACTCCAAACTGGGCTTTTAAAGGAGACAATCCGTTCTTTTTGTCCTGGATAGCTAAAAACTATCAAAATGAACATTGTAAAGAGCAGCTTTTGAACCACAGGATAGCTTGTCTCCTAAGGTGTGGACGTGGGGTGGAGGCTCCCAGGGGAGCATCATGGGAGGTGGGAAGGGGAGTGGAGCAAGGTCACTGAGGGGGGAAGATGAGCTTAGCCAGAGAGCCTAGACAAAGACAGCCTTGCTGATGGGGACGGCAACTTCTCTGAGGGCTCCAAGAGATGCTGATGTCCTAACAGGGAAACCTGCTTAGATCCTGGATTAGGGTTCATGCAAATGCCACCTAATATTCAAGCTGCATTTACTGTGTACCAGATACTATTCTGTAGTATTTGTGCATAATGACTCAGTCACCATAACAACCCTATAGGTGAAGGACTTGGGAGGTGTTGATGTGAGAGGAGTAAACAAGGGCTTTGTCATCTCTGGGGCCAGGTGCATAGTGGGGATCAGGAAGTGTTTAAGGGATGGATGTCACTGCAATAGATAATCCGCTCATTTCTCAGTTGTGAAAATAATATGGGGGGATTTAGGCAGGGTTGCAGGTGAAGTGTGACCAGAAGAAGCCTAAATCACTTGAGTGCCCTCCTCTCCAGCAGTGAGAAACCTTATCCCCAGCCTTGCCAGTACAGATAGTCAAAGCTTAAATGGCTCAGCAGCCCCTGCTGATGTGTATCAGTGAACTGAAGCTGGCCAGAGTCCCAGTGGAACACCCAAGTTAAGAACTGAAGGAGGTTATCTTTCAAGGGCAGGTGTCCTGGGAGTGTTCAGGAACATCTTAAATACAATGGGAAATGAGCTGGATCATACAGCCAGCACTTGCCCTACACTGTCCAAGCACTGAATCTAGAAGCAAATCAGCTAAAGTCTCCTCAAAGCTGGACCCTTCTATGCCTCGGGGTGTGCAGCCCCAGTAGGAAAAAGACTATTCTAATGTGGGATCTCCCACCCCAGTCTGTTTTCAGACACTACTAGCAACCTCCTTTCCTTGTTCCTTGGCTCTGGTTCTCATCCATGAAACTCCCCAACATCAGTTCCAGAAGTGCCTGAGAGAAATGCCTTCGAAACCACTGGTCATGTTAGGATCCTTCTCATTACTTCTGATGGCTCCCCACTGACTTCAAGATAGATTAAAAAAATTCCTTCCTGCACTTCACAAGGCCAGGCTCCCAGCCCCATCACAAGCCCCTAGCCAGCACTTTTTGCAGAATGAAGATTGCAGGCTGGGGAGATTGCTCACACTTGGAACATGGCTGTTGCACGATCATGAGAACCTGAGTTTAGCTTCTCGGCCCCCACGTGAAAATCTGAATGCAGATACAAATGTCTGTAACCCCAGGGCTGGAGAGCAAAAACAGGTAAATCCCTATGGCTCACTGGCTAGCCAGGATGGATGAGATGATGAGCTCCAAATTCGTGGGAGATGGGGGTCTCAAAAAAGAAAGAAAGAAAGGGAGGGAGGAAGGGAGGGAGGGAGGGAGGGAGGAGGGAGGGAGGGAGGGAGGGGAAGAAAGAAAGACAGAAAGAAAGAAAGAAAGAAAGAAAGAAAGAAAGAAAGAAAGAAAGAAAGAAAGAAAGAAAGGAGAACAATTGAGGAAGACATTCTGATGTTAACCTCTGGCCTCAACACACAACCACACAGACAAATGCTTCTCCATACATATATGTACACAATCACATAAACACATTAAACACATATATCATACAACACACACGCATACACACACACACACACACACACACACACACACACACACTCAATAAAGGTTGCCACCTGACAACTGGCTTGGCTCTCTCCAATGCATCATTCAAATATACCAGCAAACTCCCTAACCCCTGACAGAGGAGAGGGAAAGACCTTTCTTTTGGTCACCCCCTAGCAATTTCCTGACTTCTGTCTTTTGATTCTGCAGCATCCTCAGGAGTAGGTGTCTTATTACCCTCAGAATGGAGGGACAGGTCCTCTCTACCATTGGTGTGGGGACTGCTCTTATCAAGATGCAGCCAGTACTGAGAAAAGATGGCAAACAATGCTCTGACCAGCAGACGCATTTGTTAGCATGCTCTAGATGAGTGGCTTCCAAAAGTAATATGTTCTGTGTCTTTCAGTTGTTCCCTCTGGACCCTATGTCAGGACACAGTGATAACTATAGGCTGCTGAAAGTTGGGGGGTGGGGTGACTCTAATGAAGGAGAGCTGGCCTCAGAGGCAATTCTCACCAGAGCTTACACTTCCTGTACTGTGGAGGCCAGAGGCCAGGAGAAGGAAGTCCAGACACCAGCACTGTGGTATTGCAAAGCAAAGGGACAAGGTTCTCTTGTTCTTCAGATTGGAACATTGTCCTAGGCATGGATAAGACTATCTCCTACTCATGGGGAAAGAAGTCAATAGTGGCGACACAGGCTTCCCATTTTCTTTGTCCTTTAGGATCTGTCTGCCTCTTCCCATATCCTGGCCCTGAATATGCCTATGCCTGTGAAGGCAGCCCTCAGCCCTCAAGCAAAGGTCTCTCCTCTCCTCTTCACTGGTGTCCTGAGAGCTGCCTGAAAATGGCCATCAGATGCAGGGAAGGCAATATCCAAGGGTGAGGGTGGCAGAGAGTGAATATGTACCAAGCCACCCTGCTTTCCAGTGGCACAATCCCAAGGCAATGGCCACATCATTTCTAGAGGGTCCCAGAACATCAATTGCAGTATTCCATGATAATAACTCACTCACTGATGTTCACATTATTGACCTTTCTCCTTACTTATCAACTGATGGGGGCTGGGGAAAATAATTGGGACACTATATTCTATATTAAAGAAAGATCTGCACATACACATTAGCAGGTACACATTCTTAATAGCTTGCTTGTGCTGAACTAACCTCCAACCCAGATGGTGCCTCAAGAAATTGTTCTAGTTTCATTTTTGTTGTTGTGATGAAACATTCTTAAAGAAAAAAGCAACTTAGGGAAGAAAGGAGTTTATTTTAGCCTACTGTTCCAGACAATAATCTTATCTGGATTGTAGAAAAATCATTGTAGAAAAATCAAGGCAAGAACTTCAAATGACTAGTCACATCCACAGTAAACAGCAGAGAGAAATGTATGTATGCATGCTCTCTTCCAATTCCTGCTTGCTCATCTCAATTTCTCTATGTCTATACAGTTCAGAACTCCTACCTAGGGAATGGTGCCACCCATAGCAGGAGGAGTCTTTCAACATCAACTAACTCATTCATACAACCCCCCACAGACATACCTATGGGACAGCCCAGTGTAAACAACACCTCATTGAGACTTTCTTCCCAGTGATTCTAGGCTAGGTCAACTTGAAAACTAAAAGTGACCATCATAGGAATACTGGGTTGACAGGAGCAGATGCTAACTACAATTAGATGTCAAAAACAGTGCATGGGCTCAGACATCCAGAGCATGAGGGTGAAATGCAAGGGCTGGTAACTACAGAGGCACAAACCTCCCAAGTCTCAGAAATGTGGCTGACTTGAAGACCAGAGGCACAAGGTTAAGTTCCAGAATTGTTGTGGAATAATCTTTTTGTACACTGTGAAGATGTGTCACTCAGGTTGTTTTAATAAAAGGCTGGCCAATGGCTAGGTGGCATTTTCAGGGCAGAGAGGATGCTGGGAAGAAGAAGGGTAGAATCAAGAGGAGACACTGAGGAAGCATGACATGTAGGAGATGAGATAACAAGCCATGAGCCATGTGGCAGCACACAGATTAATAGAAATGGATTAATTTAAGTTATAAGAGTTGGTTAGAAACATGCCTAAGCTATTGGCTGAGCTTTCATAATAAGTCTCTGTGTCATTATTTGGGAGCTGGCTGGTGGGACAGAAAAAGACTCATTACACAGAATGGTCTCTCCAAACTACACCTTTACCTCCCCCACCTATAAGCTTGCTGCCTGGAAATGAAAGGGAAGTGGGTTTTTTTAAAGGGTGTTAACCTTTAACCTTCTCACATCAATGGCTCCCTGAATAAACACAACTTACCTATTCAGCTTCTGTCTCTAGTCACTGGTATTTTGCGATACCAAATACATGAATGCTGGCATCCTGGTTTCATGAATCTCCCCACTTCTGCCTTCTGTTGTCACTTCCCAAATAAACAGATATTGTCTTCAGAGAATGTTCCTGTGTGTGCTGACTCTTACAATCCTTTCTTCTGCTGAGCCTCCCATAGGACTATGGCCCTGTGGTAGTTTGGAAGAAAATGGTCCCCAAAGGGTCCCCATTAGGAGGTGTGATATTGTTGGAGGAAGTGTGTCACTGTGGAAGCAGGCTTTAAGGTCTCTTATGTGCTCAAGCCACACCAGTGAGACAGACAACTTCCTGCTACCTGCAAGCCAAGATGTAGAACACTTGACTACTTCTCCAGCACCATGGCTGCCTGCATGCCACCATGTCACACCATAATGATAATGGACTAAACCTCTGAAAATGTAAGCCACTCCAATTAAATGTTTTTCTTATAAGAGTTGCCATGGACATAGTGGCTCTTCATAGCAACAGAAACCCTAAGACAGGCTGTCTATGAATAAGGAGTATATTAAGGCCCAGGGTAGCTCTGTGCACTCTCCTGACTTGATTACAATCCCAGAGCATTGACACCCTCCCCCTCACATTGACATTGTCTTGCCCTGAGCTCACCAATGGGCAGCCCAACCACAAGCTGAGGGCCTGCTCTTGATCAGCCTGGACTTGAATGTATCCAAGCACCTGTACAGGAGTCAGCATCATGATACAGTGGAAAGAACATGAATGGCACCTGGTCCCAGCTCTGCTGTAACGAGGGGTCCTGGAGAAAATACAACCTCTGCGCCTCAGATCCCCATCTTTGAAATTAGGAAAGTATCCAAGCCCATGTCACAGAATTTTGGCTATGGTTAAACTGGGAAATGGATGTGAAAGTCCTTGTGAGCTCCCATTTTGGCTGATTCTCAATTCTATCTGATTATGACCTTTGCTCGTTCTGATTGGCGAGAGCCTGTGTATCCCTGTTAGACATTTTACCATTGCTGTTGATTCAAGCCACTACTTTATGCATCTTGTAACCCCTGCTCAGTAGCAGCTAACCACTCCCTGTGAATAGTAGGATAGTGGTCTCCAGCTCTAAAGGGAACCCTGGGTGGTGAGTGCCATGCTTCTCCAACTCTGCCCTAACTGGGCTGTGCCAAGTAAGAATATGTCTAACAAGAGACATACAACTTAGCCTCCAGGAAGATCAATTCCATTTCAAACTTGTAAACACAGAATATGTTGTACAAACATGCCACAAGGCTGGCTTCTGGACCCATCCTGTTGCTAGGAAGCCTAGGATTTCACTCAGCTTAATTAAGGTTCTTTAAAGGACTACATAGTCTCCTCTATCCATCCACAGAAAGGCCCTGGGCAAAACTCAGTGAATTAATCAGAGGACTTCATGAATGGGTGCTCTCTCACCGAGGGAGTAAAGCTGTGGCCCTGGGCTCAGATCTAAATGATTCAAGCCCTGACAAATCTTAGAAGACTGGGGAAGGCAACCTGGAGATAGGTCAACAGGCCCTCATGCTGGACACAGGAGAAAGATACTCAAATGCTGCTGAATACTCACAGTGGGATAAGATGAGCTAAAGCCTTGATTATCATCTATTTTCATATTCATTACCAACTTTGACTAGTTTAAACTAAGCTCACCCACCATAGAAATCTATGGTGACTGTCAGCAAATGATAAGATTCTGGAGTTCTGAGCTTTGCCATGAGTCTTACCTAGGAGACGTTCAGCATGAAAGGGAGACTCCACCTTAGGTTAGCTGATGGCTGCCCTTCACCCTGGACACATCAGCTCAGTTCTGGAGTAGATCTGCATAAATGCCCTTCCTTCAAGTCACCCCAGCCATGGCCTTGAGGCTAGCACAAAGGGCCCAGATTAAGCTAATAGCAGAGGGTATGGAGGCTGTGGGGAGTGATGGATGTCTGCCATGGGGTCAAGAGCAAGCTTTGACTCAGCTGGGGTTTGACATGTAAGCAAGGAAGGTAGGACAGACTGTACTGTCTCCAGCAGAAGAACACAGGAAGAGGAGGATTAGCACTTCCTGTCTGTAATCCTTTGGAAATTCTGTGAGTACTTCATTACAGAGTGGTATGTGATATACAATCTCAGCTGGACAGCAAAATGTCTCCTCTCTTTCCTGCCACCTCCTCAAGTTTTTCTACCCTCTGCTTAATCACTCCAGACCAGGCCCCTCTAATTCTATCCTTGTTCTCACCTAGACAATGGAAGAAGCAACATTTATTTCTTCCTACTCATCATCAACTGCACTTCCACATTGCAGGAATGACACCTTTGTCTTTATAGTAACAAGGACCCTTATGCTCAAAGGAGGTAGAAAGAGGAAAAATGAGAGTAAGAGGCAAGAAAGGCCTGTGTTATCACTCACCCCTTGGGACCTTGCACACATAAACTCACATCTATCTATCTCCCAGCTCACACCTTGGGACCTTGCACACATAAACTCACATCTATCTCCCAGCTCACACCTTGGGACCTTGCACACACATTTTCACATCTATTTCCTACAAGGAAAGCATTACCATCACATTCTACAGTTTGAGAAACCGAGGACCAGAAGTGTGAACCATGTTCACAAGGTGAGAGTGATTATGTTGAAGCCAAGAGCCAAGATTTGTCTCATACTGAAATACCTGGCCTTTCCCCTGCAATATTGTTCATGTTCTGGACTGAGCAGACTCTAACAACCTGTTGTTCTGCATCTGATGGGGTGTGATGAACTATTAATATGAGAATTCCCAGTGAGGAGAACAACCTGACCCACAAGAGAGAAACTCAAGTGGGGGAGCTCAGACACAAAAAGATGCTTGGAGCTAAAGCAGTTTTCCAGACTCCCAGGCTGGAGCAGGGAGTCAGCAGGCAGCCCAAAGCCCTGGGGGCAAAGTCCAGATCTAGGCAAGCTGTGAAGGGATGCCAATCTGAACCAGGCCAGCTTGGCTCAGGATAAGGGTCTGTGGTTGGTAGAAGAGTGACACTCCCAACCCTCAGAACTTTTGGCAAGAGTGTTATTGTATATGCAAATAAATGGAAGAACTTTTTTCTTCTTCAAAATTCATATTGAAGATCAATCCCTAATGTGACAGTGTTAAGAGGTGTAGACTGTGGCAAGAAATGATGTTTCTGCTTCAGAAAAGACTTGGTGGAAATTGCTATCTTAGGGAAGATGCAGGAGGGTGAGAGCGTGCCCACTCATGAAGGTGGAATGTCCAATACCTTGATCTTGGACTTACTAGCCCTCACAACTATAAGATATATGTATAAACAGGACCTTGTGTGTCTTAGGCTGGTCCCCAATTCACTATATAGCCAAGGATAGCTTTGAATATTTGACTATCTTTACCTCCAGAGTGCTGGAATCAAAGGCATGTACCACCATACAAAATTTATGCAGTGTCAGGGATTGAACCAAGACTTTCTGCATGCTCTGCAAGCACTCTACAAACTGAGCTGTATCACTAACCCTAAGAAACAAATTTCTGATGCTTATTAATAGCCAAGTCTTTGATGTTTTGTTGATGGTGATCTGCACACATCTCAAGAGGAGACTGTCCTAGATGACTGGGTAAACCTAAAATCTGATCATTAGTATCATGGAAAAGGAGGAAATAGCAGGAAGGCCCTATGTAGAGGAGAAGCTCATGTTTATGGTAGATATCTGAGTAATGGGCCCACAAGTCAAGGAGCACCAAGGAACAACAGCAGCTACCACAATGTCAGAGTCATTTCTCTCTGAGCATCAGAAGAAACCAGTTCTACCAAAGCTTAGATAACCCTTTTATCACACACACACACACACACACACACACACACCAAGTTTATGGGAAATTGTTAAAGCAGCCCCAGAAGAATGGTGCAAGCTCTATTCCTAGTGAGAATAGATGCTCACACCAGAAAACTCCAGCAATCCCATGCTTTGGGATTGATTCAGAGCCCAAGCCTTCTCTATACCTTGGATGCTGACCACAGAATGTAAAGGACCACCCATTCCACTGGTAACATCTGCCCTCCAAGTCCCAGTCAGAACAGTTTTAACATCTTAACTAGGGAGAAGTAAGGCTGTGGCACACAGGAACAATCCCAAAGGTGTGGAGAATACCTGTAATTTGAGGTATCGTGTATGTGTGCTGTGTGTGGGGGGGGGGGTTGTTTGATCCTGGCTCCAGAATCAAGTAAAATTTTGAGGGCTGGGGAAAGGGCTGTACAAACTTAAGTGTCCAAGTTTGACCTGCCAGCACCCAAATAAAAGTCAGGCATGGCTGCTCAAAATTGTAATCCTAGAACTGGGAAGCAGGAGGCCGGAGGACCCCTGGAGCTCACTGGCCACCTAATCTGAACAAATCAGTAAGCTCCAGGTTGAGTGCAAGATGCCCTCTTCTCTCTCTCTCTCTCTCTCTCTCTCTCTCTCTCTCTCTCTCTCTCTTCTCTCTCTCTCTCTCTCTCACACACACACACACACACACACACACACAAGCTGAGAGGTGGCTCAGTGGTTAAGAACACCAGCTGCTCTTCCAGAGGACCAGGATTCAGTTCCCAGTATCTACATAGTGGCTTACAACTATCTGCAATGCCAGTTTCAGGGATCCAGTACCATCTTCTGGACTCAATGGGCACCAGGCACACATGTGATACACAGACAGACATGCAGCCAAAATACCCATACTCATAAAACAAACTTAAAAATTAAATGGAGAAAAACTGAGGAAGACACATGATCTCAATCTCTGGCCTCCACAAGCATGTGCATATACATGTACCAACATATACATGAATGTCACACACACACACACACACACACACACACACACACACCAAGACACACACACACACACACACACACACACACACACACACACACACACACTGAATCTTGTGAAGGCCAGATAGTCATCATTCTAGCCTCTGGGCTGGATTAAGCTACTCAGATGCAGAATTAAGACTCTTCCTTCATCTTCTTGCTCTGAGGTACCCCTGCTAGGCACCCTGCTGGCTATGGGGTAGGGGACAATCTCATAACCCTTCCTGGAGTCTGAAGAGCAGTGAACACAAAGCCTCTCAGTTCCAGAGCAAGCTGAGATCCTACAAGACCAAGTGTGAATGCCAAGTCTCAAACCTCAAATTGCAGCATCACAGTTGATATGGAGCCAAGAATCCAGAATGAGGTAAAAACAGGGTTTAGAGACCACAGGGCAAGGCCTGTGCCCTGGAGTCCCTGTGCTTGCCCTGATGCTAACAACCCCGGGGCTGTGGTTCCTCTTTGAGAGAGGAAGAACCCTAGGCATGTGATTATCTACCACAGAGCCCTAAATCCAGCTAGATGAGCCAGCCATTTGCTTTGCTTAGGTAACCAAGGCCACTTGGTCCCACTGATGAGGGCACTTGTCTCTGAGTTTGGAGGAGGCAAAGGTCATGCTGGGGATGGCAGTGAATGCCCTCAATTCGCAGGTTTTCTCTAAGATCTAAACCCTTGTGGCCTGAGAGGTTGAAGCTTTGTTTCAGGCAGCAGCACTCAGGAGCATTGGCCCCAAGCCCCAGGACAATGCAGTGCTTAAATTGATGGTTCAGTACCAGGGAATGCCTTTCCCAAAGAAACAAGACTTGGTTTAACCACCTGTTTCTTCTTAGCCTGAGTCACCTCTGAACACAACTCCTGTATTCTGAGTCCCAGAGTCCACCATCAACTAACTAACAGCAAACCGAGAGATTAAACCATTCTAATGCAGGCCTGATGCCTCTGAATGGATCAGAGAAGTGAACTGGTAGCAGACCGTGCCCAGATCAAGGAAAGGGGGAGTCAGACACTGTGCTGCTACCAGCTTTCTGCAATAGAAGAGGCAGGTGACTGACAAGGGCTGCCAGAGTTGATCCTGACTTTCATGTGACCTTCTGAGGATGTCATCATGAACCACAAGAAATAGCAACTGCATCCTTCCTCCCTGGGTAGCTGGCTTTACCTTGTGGGTTCATTAGCTTCAAATGCAAAATGGAATAGAGTAGTAAAAATATATACATTAGTAACAGCATCTCATTAATATGTTGAAAGGTCTGATGCAAATTGGAAAGTGGCATCCGGAAACTCTTTGATAAATGGTTGTGCAGAACTTAAGATTCCATTTGGAAGGGCGCTGTCAGATAGGTGATGCGTGGGGTGTCTGCAGAGGGCTCCTCCCTCTCTGGTTATGCAGATACATCTTAGGAAATGGCTTTTGGAATGACATCAACATGCAGATGTGACTTGCACTCATCAAATTCCTGATTCTTTTCCCTCCTATCCAGAGTGAGCCAAAGGAGGAGGGGCTGGACACTCACCTAGTCCTCCTGGAACGAGGTGAGATGGCACCTCCTAGCCCTACAGCAATCAGTGTGCACCAAACACCATGAACTTGATCTTGCTTTCTGAATTTCACTTCTAAGAAATGAATCCCAAGATGAGTGTATGTGAGTGTCTCCACTGCGCACACACCAAAACTTTTCATTTCAAAGGAAAGAAAAGGATTAGGGAAGACATCACTGGGGCTAGAGAAACATCTCTGGCTAAGAGCACCTGCTGCTCTTGCAGAGGACCCAGGCTCTGCATTCCCAGAACCCACATGGCAGCTCACAACCATCTGTAACTTGGGTTCCAAGGGATGTCTTCTCCTGGCCTCTATAGAAACCATACATATACAGTATACATACATACATGCAGGCAGAGCATTCATAAATCTAGAATAAAAATAAATCTTAAAAAAATAAGAACATTGCACCATTACTGCTGCTGTCTAGGGGGATGGCAAATTCATCTCTATGGCAGATGTTTATCTGTTAGATGATGCCTGGGCCTTCAGGCTAAACAGGAGAGTCTTAGGTTACTCTGTATGTAGGGGATTGAGAAAAGAAGGGACATGAATTGTTTAGCATAACAAAGTAAAAGGGATTCTGGAGTGGTCACATGGCCACCAAAGAGACGAGTTTTGGGGCAATGATGCACAGCTGAAAGACAGCAAATGGAAGGATAGTTTGGGGAAGAAAATCAGCACCATAAAAATCTGGTAGGAGGGCCTTGACCCTAGCCCAGGGAGGCCTCAAGACAAAAACAGTGGTGCCTGTGATGGCTTGAATGAGAAATGTCCCCTTAGTCTCTGGCACTTGTGCACTTGGTTCTCAGTTGGTTGCACTGTTTGGGGAGGTTTAGGTGGTGCAGCCTTGCTGGAGGACACATGTCACTGGGGCAGGGCTACCATTTCTCTTTTGTTCTCTCTGTTTCATGCTGGTAGTCTGAAGTTATGAGTTCTCAGCTTTCTGCTCAAGCCACCCGCTTGCTACCATGTCACCCGGCTATGATGGGCTCTTATTCTTCTGGGACCAGAAGCCCAAATAAATTCTTTGTTTTGTAAGTTGCCTTGGTCATGGTGTTTTATCACAGCAACAGAAAAATGGCAAATAGAGTGCCCAGTCTTCCCTTTCCCGAGTGCTTCCACTTCCAGGAACTCCCCCCTGACCCCCAACCCTTTAAAAAGGATTCCTACACAGCAGACCTATAGGAACTGTCTTCTGGGAAATCAGGAGTGCTTTGCTTGTAGCTGAAGTGGAGTGAATGAGAAGGTCCTAGAAGAACTAGCAGGAAGCATGGGAGATGGAGAGAGAGAGAATTACAAAGAGACCAAAGCAAGAGTTGTTGGGGGGAAGGCCATTAGTGAGAGACCACGAAATTGGAAGTGTTCCCATCAGGGAGTCATTTCAATTTGGTCCAGAAATCTCACACAGAAAAATCTCACTTCCAGCCAAACATCTGTCTGGATGTTCTGTACCCTGACACCACAGTGCTGCAGCTCCTGGAGCCCCAGTCTGGGTCTGGACATTAGCCTTCCAAACTGTACTTACTTACTTGGAGGAGACTGCATCACTGCACAACTCACGTTAATCTCCCACAGCTATATACTGGCCCATGAGAGCTGCCATCATTCACATAGCAGAGCAGCACCCAAATAACACACCCTAACCAAACAAGGAGTTCTCTCAAAATGGAGATCGTCATAGTCAATGGCCTTATATTGGTAGGCAAGATCTTTTAAAAGTTATTACATTTATTGTATGGTATGTAAGTGGCTGTGGTTGTAGGTGTGGATTTGCACATGCCACAGCACACATATGGAGGTCAGAGGTCAACTTTTGAAGATGGTTCTCTTTCTGCCATGTGGGACCTGATGATGGATCACAGGTCATCAATGTGGGGGCAAGTGCCCTTATCTGTGAGTCATCTTGCTGGTCCACTTCAGGAAATAATCTCTTTTTAAAAAATCTTTAATTTTAATTAAAACACAATTATGTCCTTTCTTCCTCTCAGTCAGTACTCTGGCTACTGCCCACTGCTCTCCTGCATGGTCTAACAGGTGAGCTGATTCACCATCTATCACCATTATTAGCCAGTTCATCACTAAGTAGGAGACACTGTTTACCATGTCATGTACCCGGGTGGTGCTAAGAGTCCCAAGGAGGCCAATGGGCCAAACAAACCCAGAAGCAAATGCAGCCAAGTATCACCAGTGGTTATATCTGAGAGCTGGGAATGCATGATAGTCGTTCCTTCTCTGTGTCTATGTCTTTTGATTATTTCTATAATGGGTATATGCTGTCAGCTGTCCACATCCAGAGTTCCTGATCCTCAAACCCAATCAATTGTGCAGCCAAGAAAATGTTTGGGAAAAATTCATACTTGCACTGAGTAGGTATAGACATCTCTTTCTTGTCCTTATTCCCCTAAAAGCACAGTCTAACACCTTCATGCATGGTGTTTACAATGTATTGGGTACTGTAAGTAACCTAGAGCTGATGTAAAGAATACACAAGTGGGTGGGATCTATTGAAATGCCATATGTTCTAGGTAAGGGGACTTGAATAATCTGTAGATTTTAGTACTTTGAGTGGAGGGGAGTCTTCAAAGCAATCCCCTGGGATCTGAGGGACAGCAGTATCTTTTGTAACAATGTGAAATCAAACTAACCAAATAAATCACTGTTTGCCAGCACACCTGCCGAGAGGATACAGACAAGGGGGAGCAAGGTTTGTCTCACATTGTTTTCTCTCCAGGCAGAAGAAAAGCAAACAGTCCTCAGCCCTGGCTCTAGCCTGTGTCGGACAAACAGTAGAAATACTTGCTGGGTAAGACCCAGGGGCTACCAGGCTGGAGAAACCCACAGAAACAGCTGACCTGAACAAGGGGCTGCTCATGGACCTCAGACTGATAGCTGGGAAACCAGCATAGGACTGTTCCAGACCCACTGAACAAGGATGCCAGTTTGGATGTCTGGGCAATCTATGGGGCCTCTGGTAGTAGGTCAGTATTTATCCCCTAGTATACAAATGAACTTTAGGAGCCCACTCCACATAGAGGGATACTCTCTCAGCCTAGATGCATGGGGGAAGGCCTAGGCCCTGCTCCAAATGTTATGATAGACTCTGAAGATCCCCCATGGAAGGCCTCACCCTCCCTGGGGAGCAGAAAGGGGTTGGGATGGGGGGAGCAGCTTGTTTCTAATTTAAAATTTGTCTAATTACAATTATGAAAATAAAAAAGAAATAAAAAGAAAAACTTCAACCAGAAAAAAAGAAGGAAAAGAATATTATATTTATAATATAAATGTCTTATTAAACTAAAAAAAAAAAGACCCAGGGGCTAGGCTCTCAACCCCCTACTGCCCTCTGTAATTAGGAAAAGCCCTGGGATAAGTCAGAGCAGAGTCATCATTAGGGCTTTTTCTGTCCCCACCCATCTCATGACTCAAGTTTTATGTCCAGTGTCCAAATACCTTGAAGAAGATGCACACACAGAAAGGGGACACTTCCGGTCTGGGGAAATGGCTCACTCAACAAAGTGCTTGTCAAATGAATGTGAAGGCCTGAGTTGGATCCCCAGAACCATGTGAAAAGGCCAAACATGGTGCATGTGTTTGTAATCCCAGCACTGGGGAGGTCTAGGCAGGCAGATTCTTTGGGTTCACCAATCAATAAGCCTAATGGAATCACTGAAGCTGACCTCTGGCTTCCACATGCATGCATATGTTCTATTAGTCAGGGTTCTCCAAATGAACAAAACCAACATATAGGTCTGTGTGTGTGTCCATTCTATTATATATAATATATATTATATCACATGATAAAGAAATAGAGGGAAGAAAACACAACTATTGTGTGTCTGCATCTGCACAAAGATATCCTTAACACACACACACACACACAAAAGACAGTAACACTCATGTCCATTATAATCCTCATTTCCTCAACTGGTCACATGGCCTGAGCTGGTATTCTGACTACCTTCCTCTACTACCCATTCTGTATTTCCTCTGCCCTCAGCAAGCACCTTAGTGGGTCTTGCTTCTTTTCGTGGAGCAGTGACTCACACCTCCATTCCTGAAGGGTCTGGGCCCTTTGTCATCATGCCTGGATTAGGCTGTTGTCGTTTCCCATTACTGTAATCACAGGACATGGTAACACCATGAGATGCCCTAAAGCATCTCCTGCACTCCAGACATAATCTTCTTTACCTACCTCATGGAAAGGCAATCTAATTTCCCCCTGGTAGTCTGGATCAATCACCTCTACTAACACTGTTGTTTGCTTCTTAGCCTGCTGGCTTGATCCAATCAGGAAAATCTCTCATACGCATGCCCAGCTGCTTGGGTTATACTTGATTCCAGATGTACTCAAACCAACAAACAAGATCAGCCATCACACATACATACCTACACACATGCACATGTACACACACACACACACACACACACACACACACACACACAAAAAAAAAAAACCCTGCCAGAGAATAAGTGACCACAAGTCTTCAATGACTTGCCAGCCAGCAGCTTTTATCCTTTCAGAGAGTTGGAAGACCCAAAATTTCTGAGTTGGAGCTGTGGCTTGTTCCTGATGGAAGCTGCCTTCCTCTGAGTTCTCTCTGGCCTTGTGAATCTTGGCAGAGAGATGCCCTCCTATGGTGATGACTCCTGTATTAATTTAAGTCTTTTCCAGATATATTTGCTAATTAAAATGTGAAACCTTTTTTATCCCCTTAATTAAGATACAAGATGGGAAGTGTAATTTAATTCGGTCCATTGAAAATAGTACCATTATTAGCTCCACAACTTGTTTCCGTTAAAGATGACTGTGTTAGACAATGGTCTTGGTACTCCCCAACTCAGTGGTGCTCTGGCATGTGTACTGGGCCCCACACACCACTGAGGGCACTTGGCAGCTGTAACCTGACTCAAAGGCCCCAAGCGGATACACAGATACCTACACTAGGGTCTTTTCTGCAACTTTGGAATCACTCCTTGCTTGAATACCCCCAAAGAAGCTGATCAGGGAATGTCTGAGCACACATTATTCCTGTATAAACACTTTCAGGGAGGGAAGCTGTATAACCAGGACAAACGAGTTATCAAGCCAGTGTGAGAAAATGGGCAGGTTACTGCTGTGGGGAGTTGAACAGAACTGGGTCCCTAGTTCACAAGGGAACACATAGAGCATGGGGCTGGAGAGATGGCTCAGTGGTTTAGAGCACTGGTTGCTCTTCCAGAGGTCCAGAGTCTGATTTCCAGCATCTAGTCCCATCTGTAACTCCAGTTTGGGGGGAATCTGACACCTAAGCCTGGCTTCCATGTACATCAAGCACTTACATAGAATACAGATATACATGTAGGCACAACAGTCATACATACAAAATATGAGTAAGTAAACAATTTTTAAAATATCTTATTTGCCCTTAGAAAATAATGTAGAACTGTCCCGCCTGAAAGATGAGGAAGCTGTATCCTATTACCCTCTCCTTAAAGCTGCACCAGGCTAGGCAGAGAGAGAAGAGAAGGCTTACAGTGTGAGTAGCACTCACTGACTTATTGATAGCTCTTTCCATATCTATAGGGATTTAATCTCAGAGTGGCAGCCAGTGCCCACCCTTAGAAACCTGTAGAAAGATTAAGAGTAAAATGGGAGAAGTCAAGCTCTCTGGTCCAAAGGTAGAGACAGAGGGGCTGGGGTGGAATTACAGAATGGTAGCTCAGTTATAGAGCACATGCTTCCCTTGCACGAGGACCTGGATTCAATCCTCACCTATTCTTAATAATAGTACTAAGTACAGACAAATTTGAGGAAAGATAACCCAGAAATGTTGATGTGGAAAAACAGAAAATATTCAGAGATAGTAATAAGAGGACAGTTCCAAGACAGGTCAGCTACTTCAGTCCAAAACTTCCTCTCCCATCACTGGGGTCCCGACCCCATAGCTGCTCTCTTCAGTGTAAGACCAACTGATCCAGCAGCAGTCAATTGGTCCTGACCCAAATGGGAAGACTGATAGCTGGGGAATGGAAAGGAATCATAATGTCTAAGTCAAAGTCTGAGAAGTCACAGTTGATCATAAATGATAAGGAACAAGAGTCAAAGGTCAAAGGGGGAAATTCTGAACCTTAAAACAGCTTGAAAACTAACAGGAATCCAGTATGGAGAGGGCAAGGCAAGGGAACCCCTTGTCAACATTGGAGATGAACATTTACAGGCAAAGCATGGTGGGATGCTCCATGAAAGCCATTTCCCAACAGCCCGTTGTCTTATACTATACTTGTATATCACTCTGGACCCACTGCCTATGAGAGACCAGTATAGTGTGGGGGAGGGTAATCACATTAGTGTTGGGGGATGTAGACACTACCATTCTGTCTTACATTCTTCTAACAGAATTCCCTTCCAAAAAAGCACAAAACAAAACCAAGCTATGAAGAGGAATTTCTTTTCTGCACTGGACATTCCCCAAGCAGATCAGTTAGAGCTGAAGGATGAAAGGCACGCCTGTGGTCACATAGCTAGTGACTGAAAATAGGTCCTTCAGCCACATGAGTTCCAACCTGGCATGCCAGGGGTCGAGTCCAGAATGTTGCATCCTGCTTGCAATATTTAGGTGCTCACATCTTTCAGGTTGGCAGAAAGCAGTGTGGAAGTTGGACCCTGTCTCCAAAACAAAAACAAAAGAATCTGTAGCTGAGTCCCCATCTCAAGGCCACAGTTTCTAAAATTACACACAGTGAAGAAAAGGACAGTTTGCAGGACAGTGGCTGATTCTCCAGGATAAAGATGTCAGGGAAAGTAGGTGGTTTATCTTGGTGCAAGCCTCCATTCACAGGAGGGGAAAGGCTTCCATTGAGCCTAGAGCTCCCCACTAGCAAACATTCAGTGTTTGAGAAAGATAATAACACAAAAAAAATAAAAGGGCTGGAGAGATGGCTCAGTGGTCAAGAGCACTGGCTGCTCTTCCAAAGGACCTGGGTTCAATTCCCAGCACCCACGTGGCAGCTCACATCTGTCTGTAACTCCAGTTCCTGGGGATCCAACACCCCCACACAGACATAGACGCAGGCAAAACACCATAAAATTAAAACAACATAAAATTAAAATAAATTATTGAAAAAATAACAGGAGGAAAATAAACTAATATTTCCTGAGTCTGTGTATGCTCCTTGCATCTATTGGAGTCACAGAATTCTCCCCTAGATCCTTAGGGACGGAGAGGTTCCTGGCCCATTTATCCCAGAGTAAGATTGTTGCTACCTTGGGCCTCATAAGCATTTTGCTCAAATGCCTCCTGCTGCCCATTCTGGACCCAGGTATTGAATAGCTACTGTGTGTTAAACACTGTGCTGGGCTCTGGGCAATTTAGAGAAAGGAAGAGCTAAATCTCTCAACAAAACAAGCTTTCGCTCACACACCCCACTGCAATAGTTTTCTCCCAACTCGATTCCTTCCTCACTGTCTGCCCCTTGGGTCTTCAGAAAGAGGGTGGCTTCTGTCCTCTTTGTGATCAGGTACTTTCCCTTGGCCCAGACTTCTCCCAGAAGAAGCCAATGCTTTCCTCTTCTATTTTTATATTTCATCTTCCTTTTCTTTTAGCACTAGACGAACCAGAACCCTCCCCCAAACAAAACTGCTGTTCTTAGATCTATATAAGGTGTGTTCTCTCTACCACATACACTTGTGTGCTCAATCCCTTGTCTCTCCCTTCCTCCCTTCTTCCTTGCCTCCCCTACCCCACACAATTCCTTTTTCCTCTCTGTTACTCATTTCCTTCCTCTTTTTCCATCCTTTCAGCCGGACTTCTCACCCATTCATCCACCCACTTTTCATTTATTAAGCAGTTCCTAAGAAGCAGACATTGAACTAGGTACCAGGGATGCTGAGATAACTAAATATAGGACCAGCACTGTCTGAGCCCACAGTCTAGTGGGACAGTGAAGAGCTTTGTAAATGTTTACAAAGTGGGAAGGGAGCAGTACGAGGGAAATGACACAGTTCTGAGAAGTGTGTGGGAAGTTGGCATTGAAAATCTGACATTTGAACTGAGTTATGAAGATAAAGAAAAGAGGGGAAGGCCACCGAGAGGAAATGGCTTGGAGGCTTAAAATAACAGGACACAAACAAAAAAGCAAATGTCAAAAGCTCAGTTCGATCATCTTTTCAATAAATGTTATGGAAGAGACCAGATGTACGTACACACACACACACACACACACACACACACACACGTCAATTCCAAATGGATCATGAACTGTGGGCTAAGACCTGAGACTGTGAAGACTAGCAGAAACCAGAAGAAACATCTGAGAACATCAGTGTCCATGGTGCATTTCTTGGGTAGAGCTCACAAAGCACAGGGAACTAAAGTACAGACAGACAAGCCACCCTGTGTGTAAGCAGTACAAGGATAGCAAGATGAAAGGGGACATCTGAAGCTACCCCACCTGAGAAGGCACTAAAAATCAGAGCATGCAAGAAACAAAAAGAAATGTTGGCAGCTAAACACCAAACGATCAGACTTTTAAAACTGGCACGTGATATAAATGGACTTTCCTAGATTTTCCTCTAAAGCAAACACAAAAATAGGCAAGAAATTTATGTGAAAAGACTCAGCATTACTAATCGGGAAAATGCAAATTGAAGCAATGAGGAGATACCATCTCAGTCCAGCCAGCAGGGCTTTGATCAAGAAGACAAAAACAGTAAATACTAACAAGGATGTGAGAAGGGGGACCATGACACCCTTAGAGCAAATGTAAGTTAGTACAGCCACTATTGAGAACAATCTGGGACAACTGTCCTCAGAAGACCCCACATAGAACCACCATATGACCCAGCAATCTGACTATGAAATATATTTAGAGAACTCGTAATGGAAATGGCTAGAGATATGCATTCACTTTTTTATTTGCTATAAAACTGGTTTGCAGCCAGCATATGTTATCATATCAACCAAAATGCCCATCAATGAAAGAACAGATAAAGAAAATGTGGAACAGGTACACAATGCAGTACTATTCAGTCGTTTGATGTAATGTGGGTGGAACTGCAAAACATGCTGAATACACTAAGCCAGGCAAACAAGAAGTGTTAGTGTTTTCAATTATGCACTGAAGTTAGAAAGATTGAGTCCATAGAAGGGAATAAAATAGTTTATCAGAGGCTGAGAAGGGAGGATGGGAAGGAGAGAAGGAGGGAGGCTGGAATGGTGGAAGGGAAGGATTGGGAAAAGGATACAGTAGGATCAAAGGAACACATCCTAGTGTGTAGCACTAGCTCAGTTAATGACTATAGTCAGCAGTGATTCTGTGTGTTTTTCCAAATAGCTGGAGGGCAAGATTTTGAGACCATTCAATACATGTAGAACAGATAAGTGCGTAATGCGGTAGATGTGACAATTGTCTTATTTTCATCATGACACTATCAAATATATCAAAATATCACATTGTACTCCATAAATTCCTGTAAGTATGATTACCATCTGTCAGTTAAGATAATAATGTTTAAATGAAATATATGCATTGACATTTTCTTGTCAAAAAAAAAATACCCTAAAAGCAAAAAACAAACAAACACCTCATGCTTAGTGTGGTGATGCACACCTTTAACCGCAGTCCCAGATCTGTGAGTTTGAGGCCAGTCTAGTGTACATAGCAAGTTCTAGGACAGCCAGAACTACATAACGAGGCCTTATCTCAAAAGCAAACAAAAAGATAATTAAATTCCAGTTACAATTTGCACAAAGGTGGCTGTAGAGATGGTTCAGTGTTTTAGAGTAATTGGTGCTCAGTCAAATGATTATGGGAGTTTGGATCCCAGCACCCACACTGGGAAGCTCACAACTACTTTTAACTTCAGCTGCAAAGGGTCTAATGCACCTTTCTGGCCTCCATGGCCACATGCAAGATATGCACAAACACACACAATCTTTATTAAAAAAATAAAGATTGATACCCTATGGAAGGCCTCACCCCCCAGGGAGAGCAGAAAGGATATGTGATACATAGGGTTTTAGTTGCGGGGGAGGGGGGCTGGTAGGGGAGGAGGGGAGGGAGAGGGAACTAGGATTGACATGTAAAACAATCTTGTTTCTAATTCAAACAAAAAACCGTCT
This sequence comes from Cricetulus griseus, assembly GCF_003668045.3. Lineage (NCBI taxonomy): Eukaryota > Metazoa > Chordata > Mammalia > Rodentia > Cricetidae > Cricetulus > Cricetulus griseus. The sequence goes on from NC_048596.1 coordinate 89,268,069, forward strand.
GCAAAAAAATAAAGATTGGAAGGATATATGAGAAAATCACAGTATAAGACTAAAAGGATACCCACTGAATTGAAGGATCCCAACATCACACTGAGGTCTCTAGACTCTGTTGCCTGGAAACCACCCAGAAGCCATGGGAGAGGAGGCAGCAGTTTTCAGAAATGGTCTGATTGCAGAGAACAGGAAGAGGGCTAGCCAGGGCTGCACAGTGGACAAAGTAAGAAACAAAGCCTGCTGAGGGTAGAATAAAACAAGAAAGATGCATTTTTAAAGATATCAGCCTCAAAAGAGTTGAAATAAATAAATGATTCTTGGGCTGTAATCAATGAGCTTGCAGAGACTTGCTTAGGGCCAAGCTGTCTACAAGGGTTCCAATTTCAACCTGGTAATCAGAAAAAGTAAGACGTCTGCCAGTCCAAAGTTAGTGAGTCCCCCAGAGAACATGCTAGTTTTTGCACCAAAGGCCCACTGAGGCACCATGGGCCCAGCTGTCCTGCTGGCCTAGAATCGGAAAGTAACCTGCAGTTCCCCACCTGAGTTACAGGTTGCATACACACAAGCATCATGGAAGACAGCACTGGGTGTGATAGACCACACTCTGTCTTTCAATTTTATATCTCTAGGATCCAACATTGTATTTTCATCAACAAGCATCCCCCCTCTTAATTCCATCTTATTCCATTGATATTGAAAGATTCTCATTGCTCAAATATAAAAGATTACTCCAGATTGACAAATATCTTCAGAGCAAAGAAAACTTGATTTTTCATTCGGAGGAAAAAGGTATCAAGAGCTTTTCAAAATGGTAATGAGAAGAAGATGAAATGTGTCCCACACCGACTGCGGCTGTGACAATGATCTGTTTAGACAGGATTACGTTTCCTTCTCACGAGCTCTGTTAGGTGAGTTCATGATTACTCTTGCACATGTGGAGAAACTGAGACACAAAGAGTTTAGCCCATTTTCTCAATGTCACTCAGCTTCTGTTTTATAGAGCCAAGCTTTAAATCCAAGATCCTGTTCCACCCTTTACATCATTTGAGAGTGACAGTGTTAAGGGGAATGAGCTGTGGATAGGCGATGTGGTGTTTGAGGAAGAAATGCTCCCTGTAGGTTCACATTTGAACATTTGGTTCCCAACTGTCCTTTAGGAATACCACCCCCAGGAAGTATATCTCTAGGGGGTAGGTTTTGGGGCATTTTAGGCAGCCCCCACTTCCTGCCCTGCTTCTGTGTGGGCATAGAATGTGATTAGTGTTTCCTGAATGCCACATAGACCTCAACGCTCCTGCTGCCAACCCCTCCTAGCCATGACGGACTCTATCCCTTTGTAACTGTAAAGTAAATCAAACTTTCTCCTCCAACTTGCATTTTGTCTCAGTATTTTTTTTTCATAGTGTCAGAAAGAAAATAACAAACATCCGAGGACAGACCTGAGAGATATTCAAGCTTGGAAAGATAAGGCCTCCTGCGCTGTCTGTAACCTCAGACAAACCATGTGGCTCGAGTGAGCAGGCTTTCTCTTTAAAATGAGGGTGGGTGGGTCATGCTCATCTACTGTTTCACATTTCTCCTTCAAGCAAAAGAAGAGAAATGGCCCACTGCCACTGTGTAAATAGTCAAGTTTTATATACAGTTTTCCTTCTTCATTTGCTATTGATATAATAACCCTGTGTGTCACCAATGTACAACAGAGGCTGGATTGTGAGTTTTCAATGGAGTCCATCACTTCACTGGTGTGGTCTTTATTGTTTCCTTTAATACAACTCAGCTAACTAATGTTTTTTGGGGGGTGGGGGTACTTTATTCCAGCATATGTGTTAATTGTGACCAAATGGTTGAAATCATCAAGTTAAAAAGAAGAAAGAGTTGTTTTCAGTTTGTAGCTCCAGAAGCTTCAGCCTGTGGTCATTTGACCTTGTTGCCTGGGGATATGGTGGCACAGTACACCACGGCAGGAGGGTGTGTGTGTGTGTGTGTGTGTGTGTGTGTGTGTGTGTGTGTGTGTGTAGAGGTGCATGTGTCATAGCACATGTGTGGAAGTCAGATGACAGTGTTATGTGTGAGCAAGGTTCTAAGACAGCTTTCTAACCTGAGATCTGTCCACTTATGGAGGGTGGGGGAGGAGGAGAGGGAAGGTGGGTGGGAGAGGAGGAGTCACAATAGGCCCTTCGAGGACACACCCCCCAATGACCTAAAATCCTCCCACTAGGCTCCACCTTTTAAAGGTTGCTTTACTTCCCAGTAGCACGACAGGCTGCGAAAGCAAGTTTTAACTTGTGGATAGTTGGATAACATTCAAGATCCAAACTATAGCAGTATGGTAGGGATATGAATTAACTTGCCCAGTTGTGATTGTCCCAGTTCAGCCATCCTAAATATTTAATTAAGTAGATTCATTGACTTTTCCCAACTTGTCTTTTGAGGAACAGTAGCTCTAAATGTGAAGCTATATTCTAGGACCTGAAACTTCCTGTGTTCAAACAGGGTTGGGAAGTAGTAACAAAGGGGAAGTGTGGTTCTCTTCTGAGGAGCTCCTCCAAGATGGATAAATTGATGCCATCAGGGCTTTCCAAGATGGAAATGAATAAGCAGGGTTTCTCAAACTTTCTGGACTAGGGAGTCTTCTTCAAGGCAGACCTGGTAGATGGGGATTTTAATGGTTTCATTTTGAGGAGAAGCAGACCGTAGTGATATATTACTTAGGATTTATTAAAGCTTGCCTGAGGATTTAGAAAGCAAAGTCAGCCACAAGCCATAGAAGCCAGGAACACACCTTTAATCTCAGCAGCCAGAAACTAGGAGGTGGGGGTACACACCTTTAACCCTAGGACTCAGGATTAAGAGGTAAAAGGATCTCTGTGAGTCCAAGTTCACCCAGATCTACACAAGACTGAATCAGTCTAAAAGAGAATTATAGCTCATACCTTTAATCCCAACATTAGGCAAGTATATAAGACAGAAGCAGCGTCTCAGAGAGGCATTCGTTCTGTCACCATGCTGAAGAGAGGTTACAGTCTGAGGCTTGGTGAAAAGCTTCTTTCAACCTGAGCTACAGATAAGAGCTAGTGGCTGGTTGCTTTGCCTTTCTGATATTCAGCTTGAAGTTTGAACCCCAATATCGGTCTCTGGGTCATTTATTTATTCATGTTACAGCAGACCATGGGCTCACAGGTCTGGCTGACAGGAATCTGGGTGTTCATTAAATGTGAACAGAAAGGGAGTCTATTTGTGTTCCCAGTGAACACTGTCTCTGGCCAGCAATGACCCAGAATTCTCATTTCTTCTGCCTGACTGGAGAGGGAACATGTCGGGTCAGATTGCCTCTGACATTCTGGGGTTTGGGGGTTTTGTTTTCTTTAAAGGCATTCCCAACTGTCTGCCAAATGTCCCAATTCTTTACTTGTGGCATTTAGGGAAGATGAATCACTCAGCATGGGCAGGTTCCCACCCCTCTCCTGAGTGCACACACTTCAGTGGGAGGGTTATTCAGAGAGTCCTTGGAAAACTCATCCTGTCCAATATGACTGGCTGGTGGTTTGATTAGGAGCCTTCAGGCTCCCTCAGTATAGGAGTGCCGCCAACAGCCTCTTGCAGGATTTCCACAGCTGATACTATTTTAAAGTTGAAGGATGCTGAATTCTGTTCCCTCCACTTATAGCACCAAAAAGGAATGTTCCAACACACAGGACTGTGCTTGTGAAAATAGTGATCTAACTTTGTCATTTCCTTCCATGGAAGTAAAAATAGTTTTCACAATGCCCACACACAAAAAAAGTACTGCCCCACAACTATTCCAGTAGGGCATGTCCAATTTTTAAAAAATAATTTACTTAAAAAATAATTGCTATCCTAGTTTCTTCTTTGTTCCATTCCTATCCTCTAAGTTTTTTTGTTATAAAAAAGAATAAATTCTTAAAAAATTTTGGGAAAATAGAGTCATTAAAAAGTAAAAATAGAAATCCCATCACCCAGGGAAAACCCACTTTCACTATTTATATATTTATGTGTATTCCATATGTATTTCTTTCACTTTATGTTTCTTTCACTAGAAATATATTTATACTTGCACATACATATTCATAAGGGCATGCATATACATCATTTTGGGAGGAAATACATATGCAAAAAAATCATTTTCTCCAAACCGAGATTGCAGCATATGTAATTTTCAGGCCTGCCTTTTTGGCTTAGTGCTGTACCCTGAGTTGTTCACAAGGCTGGACTCCACCATTCCCAGTCACCTGAGGTGTTGGCTCCTTCGTACAACGATGAATTTACAAACTCCTGTCAGACCTGACTGGTGATGGCTGTGGCATTACTATCAGTGATTCTTCTAGAAAGCAATTAGACTTGGCGTTGCTATCGCTACCTAATGTGTTTATATCGGCTCCTGTAATTGTTTTCTGAAGCCATAAATTTCTCCAGTTAATTATAAACAAATTGCTCTGCTTAATTAATGGGCATCACTAACGGGTATTATCTAATATGCATATGAATGAACCTTGTGACAGCCTCACGGGGCTGGATTAATGATGTTGGCATGGTGGGCCTGAGAAAGAAGTGAATCATCCAGAGACCAGGTCTGCAGGAAGCCCCAGGAAGCTGAGCAATTAAATGAATGGAGGGTATCACCTCGAGAAGGACCCAAAAACAGAGCATGGGGGACACCTCAGCACCCAGGGAGTCTGAGGACAAGGCTCATTCAGCAACATAGCTTCTTGCTACCTATGGGAGCCAAGGGCTGACCTGGGAGACAAGCCCAGGACACCAGCATCACAAGTGATGAAGCTATGGAGAAGGCTCAGCGGGACTTCCATCCTGCAGGTATGGTTTATTTGAAAAAGGCAAGTGCCTCAGGTTGACAGCAGCCTCTCTCCTTCGATGGTTCCCATTTTTTCTTCAGACAAAGACAGGACCTATCTTGTGCACTTTCTTCATAAGCATGTTCTATCTTGATGATCTTGTTGGAATTCAGTGATCAGTTTAGGAGGCTCTGAGATAAAACCAAGAAGCAGGTCCTTGTGTGAAGAAGATCTCTATCAATAAACCATCATTGCCAAAAGTAACCTGCTTCCCACCAAAGAACCAGACAACTCTGGCTCTTGAGTCTCCACACCTTAGTAACACATTCCCTGAGGGTGCTGAAATAAACTTCTAATGCAAGGAAAATCATTTCAGAATGAATAATGTGCTGTGAAATATATGTAAATATAAATATGGATGTACATATATGTATCTGCAGAAGAGACAGTTGGTTTATCCAATGACCCATTCATTCATGTATATTTATTTCTCAATTCTTGAATTTATTTTATCATTAGTATTATATATACTTATTCATTCATTAATTTTTTCAGCTATTCATCTCACTAACCAACTACCGAACCAGTTTTTCCTATGCACCTACTGTGTGCTGGATGCCAACTATTTTGTGGATATAAAATTTAGTAAGGCAAGATTCTATTCTTCAAGAACTCATTATCTGATGGAATACACAATTATTTTCATTCATAATTGCATTGGAGTGTATTATATGCCTCATCAGAGATCTGTACGGTACACTGGGGACCTAGAATTGTCAAAGAGGGAGAATCTTCACAGGAGAGGGCCTCAAGCAAGTGGGTGTCAGGAGTTAGTGGGGGGAGGGAGCATTCTGGGCCTGAGCTTGGAGACACCACTGCAGAGTTCTCGTCCTCTGTCTCACACGGATCCAAATCTTGGCCTCTGAAAAGGATTCATTTTGATAGAAGAAAAGGCAAAACCTTCTTTAGTTTATCTGCCTCTTTCTTCCTGCCACTGGAACCCCAAAAAGTGACCTGAGGTGGGGAGGATTTGTGCTCTGGAAGAGTCAAGTGTGGCCTGCAGGGAACCATTTGGCCTGCTCACTCTTAGCTGCCACAGACATAAATCACCAGGATGAGGAAAGGGATTCACTCCAAGTAGTAAAAAAGGTTATTTGTTTGCGGGTGGCAGAGACTGTTTACCACTTAGATGTGGAAATTTCCCAGCTTCTCTCCAAGGACCCCAGAAGACTTATTCTCAATTTATGTAGCATCTTTCCTCCAAATAGCTTTATAAATTTTTAATCAAAATTGTATTTTAGGAAGTGGAAGCTACTGGATTTCTACCAGACTGTCACATTTGAAAGGAATTTTATGAAACCCAAATGGGATTTTTTAATGCCTATATTTCTCCTTCAAGTGGGTTTCCAACCAAGACTTTCAAATATTTTTCTCTCTCTGTCTCCCTTTAAAAAGGACCTTTTTGTATACAATGTCATATCCAAAAATGTGACATTCAGTAAGTGACATTCTATTTTAATTCACTTTGACAAAATAATGAACTCTATTTGTAGGAGCAGGAGACTCATCTGACAGGGAGATATCTCTGGAGTTTTGCTATAAATGAAATATATATATATATATATATATATATATATATATATATATCCCATTTTTTCTGAAAAAGTGTCAAATCTGAGACTTTAAAAAAATGGAAGATGATGTCAAATGTGTAGGAAGACCCCCCCACCATCACATATCCTGCTACTCAGCAGCCAAGTTTGCAGTTCTGGTTTGAGCTGGTAGGTAACACATGCCATCATTTCCCAGACTTCGGCTTTCTGTCCCTACAAGTCAGCATCCATGCCTGGAGGAAGGAAGTAGCGACTCTTGGCATCAGGACCATCTCAACTCCATGCCAATGCCTAGCATCTTGGGCTTGCCTCTGCTGGTGACATTCATGGACTCTGGACCAGATGGGAGGCCATAGGACCCTATGATGAGCAACCCTGAGGCAGAACCCGTGACTGCAAAAGCAGCTTTCCATCTGAAGAAGAGGTTCCAGGAGAAGGACAGACACAACCTCTCTGTTTTTAACTTTATGTTTAGCTATAGCTCCTGGTCAGTTTTTAAAGAAATGCTAATTTGCATGTTGTACCTGGGGCCCTTGAGTTGTTGGGCCATTCTGGAGAGATGGGACTGGAGACATGGACGCTAATGAACAACCAGATGACAAGTCAGAGTGCACGCTGAGCACAGGGGCTGCTACAGTCTCTTTGGAGTGGGGAGGGGCAGGCATTCATTGCAAGGAGCTGCCAAAGGCAAAGATCCCAGCTAAGAATACTGGCACCAGAACAAGATGTATTTTTATTTTTCATTTTCTTTGAAAAACACTACGATTGTATACACACCCACCACATTTATTTTAAATTATTTAAGTAGGAAGTGAAACTTTCCTCCTAGCCTCCACCCAACCCTAGCTATCCATTTGACATTTTCTGTCTGCAGAACAGAGATATGGGTAGATAAATAGATACCTTTCTGTTCTATTTACAATAAATAGTAGGACATGGCATACATATTGATTATTGTTTTTGTTCCCTTCTTCAGTACATGGGAGACTAGAGAGTTTGTGTTTCTCTTGTTATTACACCATTGTGCTTTCTGATCCTTTCCCCTGGGGAACATACTTCAAGGGCTACAAGCAGAAGGGAACCTAGTGTGTTGGTAGCTCCAGAAGACAGGGCTATGGAGACAAAGACCACTGATTATTACCTGCCCCACTCCCATTTTCCTCTTTAAGCACCCAGCTTCAGTCAAACAAGATTAACCCATGGTGGGGGTACTATTGACCAGTCATCCCTTCTGTTACAAGGTTCCATTGAAGACACCATAGCATGTGTGTGGGAGGTATGGGTGTGAGTGGGTAGGTAGCTATGTTGGGATGGGTGTGGGTGTGCTTTGGGTGTGTGTGCACACCTATATGTACTTGTGTGTGGATGCCATATGTTTCCTTGGGTGTCTTTCTTCCTTAGTCACTCTCCACCTTATTTTTTGAGTCAGGGCCTCTCACTGAACCTGGTGCTCACTGATTGGCATGGCAGACTGACCACTGAGTTCTAGGCATCTGTTTGTCTCCATTCACTGGTACCAGCTCTGCATTACTGGTTTATGTCTTGCATACCTGGTTTTCACATGGGTCCTTGAGCTTGTACAGCAAACACTTTAGGCTTCATCATCTCTTTAGTCTCTGAGCTGCTCTTTTCATTCCTCTCAAACACAATACACCGGGATAGTGTTATTAGCAACAGTCAAATTAGCATTAATTATATTTCAAGTCATTAAAGTTTTTCTCCTTGATCACATAAAGGTTTTGGTTGCCTTTAATTAAGCAATACTTCAACCATACATAATTATATATGGTAAGCAATAGTGTAAACCCCCATGAACTGAGTATCAATGCCTTTGAAATTAACAATACCTTTGAATATTTATTTTTCCAATTCCATTTTCCTGCCTTCTATACCCTTTTGAATCCAGAGATGATAAACATTGCACTGGATTTTGTGTTTATCTCTTCCTTGCTTCTCTTTTAAACAGCTACCTTCCCTTTGGACATTAACCTCACTAGGGGGTTTGTTGTTGTTGTTTTAATACCACATAGCATTATTCTGTTTGGGAGGTTTCCTTTTAGAGTCCATATAGAGTAGCAATAATGAGACTGAAGAAAAAAACTAAAGTACACAGAAATAGGAAACAGAAAATTTGCAGACTTTGAGTTTATATAATCCCCAAAGCAAGTGAGGCCCAGCAGCACCCTCTGGGACTCCTAAGAGGAGGGATCGGAGAAGCCAAGAGTTTGGACCTGGCTAATAGTTCTCAGCAGTCATCAAGAAAAAGGGCATTCCCAAAAGAGAATAACAACCCCCGGGGGGGGGGGAGGAAACATCTGTGAGCAGGACCAAGGAACAACACACACACACACACACGCACACACGCACGCACGCACGCACGCACGCACGCACGCACGCGCATGCGCATGCGCATGCACGCGCATGCATGTGTGGCAGGGGCCCTTTCCAGTTTGGGCATAAGTGAATAAAGAAACAAACAGAAGCATGCAAGGTTGGCTCTAGAAAGGTTTGAGCCAGGTTAGATGGAGAGGGAGAGCAGGAGTGCTTACACTTGGGTACCATGAGTGGTCCAATGCTTTCTGAGCATCAGAAGCAGCACTGATCTGCAAAGCCTAGAGGATTTCAGCATCCTCACTTCCCAACTTGTCTCACAACCCTCATACCCTAGGTACCAAGCAGTTTCTTGAAGGTAGCTGCTCTGAAAATCCATCTCACTTGCTTGGCTAACACGAAAAGTATAGGATACATTCAAATACCAAATAACTAGAAAACTTTCCTCAGATGTAGAACACTATATATACATTATAACCAAAATACCATTTTTTAAAATTTTTTATTATTTTAATTACTTATATTTACACATCCATCCCCCCCATTCCCTCACCCTCCCCTCCGTCCATGTTTCCCACCCAACCCATCCCTTGACTCCACCCCAGGGATAGTGAGGCCCTCTACCAAGGACCTTCAAAGTCTGTCATATCGTTTGGGGGAGGGCCTAGGCTCTCCTTGCTGTATCTGAGCTGCAATAGAATCCCTCCAAAGGGAGTGGGCTCCCAAAGTCCATTTGTGCTCTAGGGATAAACACTGACTCCACTGTTAGAGGTCCCATAGACTGTCTTGACCTCCTAGCTAGTATCCACATTCAGAGGGCTTGGTTCAGTCCAATGCTGTTTCCCCAGCTTTATGACTAGGGTCTCCATTCTATCAGTAGGTCAGGTCTACTGTTTCTGCAGGTCTCTCCATCCCCGTCTTGGCTCCTTTGCTCAACCCTCCTCCCTCTCCAAAACTGAATTGCAGTAATATGGTTCAGTGCTTAGCTATGGGTGTCTGTTTCTGCTTTGAACAACAACTGGATGAAGACTCTCCTTCCTCTCCCTGCCCTGGGCTCCAATTTGGTCAGGGGTTCTTGTCCTTATCCCCTTCTTTGAGGGACTATGCAATCTTCTCTTGGTGTCCTCCTTGTTTCCTAGCTCCTCTGGCAGTGTGGAATGTGGGCTAGTGATTCTTTGCTCTATGTCTAAAAATCAAAAATGAATGACCTCACTGAGGATTGTTTCTTCTAGTTCCATCCATTTGCCTCCAAATTTCAAGATTCCATTGTTTTTTTCCGCTTAGTAGTACTCCATTGTGTAAATATACCACATTTTCTCTATCCATTCTTCAGTTGACAGGCATTTAGGTTGTTTCCAGGTTCTGGCTATTACAAATAATGCTGCTATGAACATGGTTGAACATATGTCCTTATTGTATGTGCATTCTTTAGGTATATGCCCAAGAGAGGGATTGCTGGATCTTGAGATAGACTGATTCCCATTTTCCTGAGAAACCACCATACTGATTTCCAAAGTGGTTGTACAAGTTTGCACTCCCACCATCAATAGAGGAGAGTTCCTCTTTCTCCACATCCTCTCCAGCATAGATTGTCATTGATGTTATTGATTTTAGCCATTCTGACAGGAGTAAGATGGTATCTCAGAGTGGTTTTGAGTTGCATTTCCCTGATGGCTAAGGATGTTGAGCACTTTCTCAAGTGTCTTTCAGCCATTTTGGATTCCTCTGTTGAGAATTCTCTATTTAGTTCTGCACTCCATTTTTTTAATTGCATTGTTTGGTGTTTTGGTGGCTAGCTTCTTGAGTGCATTGTATATTTTAGTGATCAGCTCTCTGTCAGATGTGGGGTTGGTGAATATCTTTTCCCATTCTGTGGGCTGGTGTTTTGTCTTGCTGACTGTGTCCTTGGCTTTACAGAAGCTTCTCTGTTTCAGGAGGTCCCATTTATCAATTGTTGATCTCAGTGTCTGTGCTACTGGTGTAATGTTCAGGAAGCAGTCTCCTGTACCAATTAATTCAAGGGTATTTCCCACTTTGTCTTCTAATAGGTTCAGTGTGGCTGGATTTATGTTGAGGTCTTTGATCCATTTTGACTTAAGTTTTGTGCATGGCTATAGGCTTGGATCTATCTGTAGTCTTCTACATGTCCGCATCCAGTTATGCTAGCACCATTTGTTAAAGATGTTCTCTTTGTTCTGTAGTATAAATTTGGATTGTTTGTCAAAAATCAGGTGCTCATAGGTGTGTGGATTAATATCAGGGTTTTCAACTCTATTCCATTGGTCTACCTGTCTATTTTTGTGCCAATACCAAGCTGTTTTCAGGACTATATCTCTGTAATAGAGCTTGAAGTTAGGGATGGTGATGCCTCCAGAAGTTCCTTTATTGTAAAGGGTTGTTTTGGCTATCGTGGGTTTTTCGTTTTTCTATATGAAATTGAGTACTGTTCTTTCAAGGTCTGTGAAGAGTTGTTGGGATTTTGATGGGAATTGCATTGAATCTGTAGATTGCTTTTGGCAAGATTGTCATTTTTACTCTGTTGATCCTACCTATTCAAGAGCATGGTAGATCTTTCCATTTTCTGGTATATTCTTTAATTTATTTCTTTAAAGACTCAAAGTTCTTACTATACAGGTCTTTCTCATTTTTTTGGTTAGTGTTACCCCAAGATATTTTATTTTGTTAGTTGCTATTGTAAAGGGTGATGCTTCTCTGATTTCTTTCTCAGCACATTTATCTTCTGTATATAGTAGGAATACTGATTTTTTTGAGTTAATCTTGTATCCTGCCACTGTGCTGAAGGTGTTTATCAGCTGTAGGAGTTCCCTGGTAGAGTTTTTTGGGTCATTTATGTAAACTATCATATCATCTACAAATAGTGAAAGTTTGATTTCTTCCTTTCCAATCTATATCCTCTTGATCTCCTTCCCTGGTAGAGTTTTTTTGGGTCATTTATGTAAACTATCATATCATCTACAAATAGTGAAAGTTTGATTTCTTCCTTTCCAATCTATATCCTCTTGATCTCCTTCCCTGGTAGAGTTTTTTGGGTCATTTATGTAAACTATCATATCATCTACAAATAGTGAAAGTTTGATTTCTTCCTTTCCAATCTATATCCTCTTGATCTCCTTTTGTTGTCTTATTGCTCTAACTAGGACTTCAAGTTCTTGATTTTAGAGAAATAGCCTTGAGTTTCTCTCCATTGAGTTTGATGTTGGCTGTTGGTTTGCTGTATATTGCTTTTATCATGTTTAGGTATGCTCTTGTTATTCCTAATCTCTCCAAGACCTTTATCATGAAGGGATGTTTGATTTTGTCAAAGGCTTTTTCAGCATCTAGTGAGATGATTATGTGGTTTTTCTTTTTCAGTTGGTTTATATGGTGGATTACATTGATGGATTTTCATATGTTGAACCATCCTTGCATTCCTGGGATAAAGCCAACTTGATCATGGTGGATGATTTCTCTGATGTGTTTTTTGATTCGATTTGCCAGTATTTTGTTGAATATTTTTGCATCAACGTTCATGAGGGATATTGATCTGTAATTCTCCTTTTTCATTTTGTCTTTGTGTGGCTTGGGTACCAAGGTAATTGTAGCCTCATAAAAAGAGCTTGGCAATGTCCCTTCTGCTGCTATTGTGTGGAACAATTTGAGGAGTACTGGTATTAGCTCTCCCTTGAATTTCTGGTAGAATTCTGCAGTGAATCCACCAGGCCCTGTGCTTTTTTTGGTTGGGAGACTTTTGATGACTGCTTCTATTTCATTAGGGGTTATAGGTCTGTTTAACTTGCTTATCTGTTCTTGATTTAATTTTGGTAAGTGATATCTATCCAGAAAATTGTCCATTTCTTTTAGATTTTTGAATTTTGTGGAATACAGGTTCTCAAAGTATGACCTGATGATTCTCTGGATTTCTACAGTGTCCGTTGTTATGTCTCCCTTTTCATTTCTGATTTTGTTAATTAGCATGCTCTCTCTCTCTCTCTCTGCCTTTTGGTTAGTTTGGATAAAGGTTTGTCCATCTTGTTGACTTTCTCGAAGAACCAACTCTTTGTTTCATTGAGTCTTTATAGTGTTTTCCTAGTTTCTACTTTATTGATTTCAGCCCTCAGTGATTATTTCCTGGCATCTACTCCTTGGGAAGTATTTGCTTACTTTTGTTCTAGAGTTTTCTATTGTGCTGTTAATTCTCTAGTGTGACTATTCTCCAGTTTCTTCATGTGGGCACTTAGTGCTATGAACTTTCCTCTTAGCACTGTTTTCAAAGTGTCCCATAAGTTTGGGTATGTACTGTCTTCATTCTCATTAAATTCTAGGAAGTCTTTAATTTCTTTTTTTATTTCTTCCTCAACCCAGGAATGGTGCAATTGGGTATTATTCAATTTCCATGAGTTGTAGGTTTTCTGCAGTTTGTGTTGCTGTTGAATTCTAACTTTAAAGCATGGTGTATCTTTACATTTTGTATCTGTAAAGTTTTGCTATGTTGCCAAGTATGTGGTTAATTTTAGAGAAGGTTCCATGTGGTGCTGAGAAGAAGGTATATTCTTTTGTGTTCGGGTGGAATGTTCTATAGATGTCTGTTAATCCCAATTAGGTCATAACTTCTGTTAGATTCTTTGTTTCTTTGTTAAGTTTCTGTCTGGTGGTCCTGTCTAGTGGTGAAAGCGGGGTTTGAAGGCTCCTACTATAAGTGTGTGGGGTTTTAAGTGTGGTTTGAGCTTTAATAATGTTTCTTTTACAAGAACTTAAGAAGGTGCCTTCATATTTGGGGCATAGATGTTCAGGATTGAGACTTCATCTTGATGGACTTTTCCTGTGATGAATATGAAATGCTCTTCTTCATCTCTTTTGATTGATTTTAGTTTGAAGTCTAATTTGTTAGATATTAGGATTGCTACACCAGCTTGTTTCTTGGGTCCATGTGTTTGGAAAATCTTTTCCTAACCCTTTACTCTGAGGTAACACCTGTCTCTGAAGTTGAGATGTGTTTCTTGTATGCAGCAGAAGGATGGATTCTGTCTTTGTATCCATTCTGTTAGCCTGTATCTTTTTATAGGCAACTTAAGACCATTGACATTGAGGGATGTTAGTGACCATTGATTGTTGATTCTTGTTTGTTTTGGATTTGTTGGTGGTGGTGTTATTGTGTATGGATTTCCCCACCTTTTTTTTTTTTTTTTTTTTTTTGGTGTTTGGTGAAGTGGGATTATCTATTGCCTATGTTTTTTTTTTTGGAGCACATTTATCTTCATTACATTGGAGTTTTCCTTCCATTAATTTCTGTAGGGCTGGATTTGTGGATATGTGTTGCTTAAATCTGGTTTTGTTGTGGAATATCTTGTTTTCTCCATCTATAGTAATTGAAAGCTTTGCTGGATATAGTAGTCTGGGCTGACATCCATGTTCCCTTAGAGTCTGTAGAACATCTATCCATGATCTTCTGACTTTCAAAGTTTCCATTAAGAAGTCCAGTGTAATTCGGATAGGTCTGCCTTTGTATGTTACTTGGCCTTTTTCTTTTGCTGCTCTTAATATTTTTTCTTTATTATGTAAGTTTGGTGTTTTGATTATTATGTGGCAAGGGGACTTCTTTTTGTGGTCCAATCTATTTGGTGTTCTGTAAGCTTCTTGTACTTTCTTTTTTAAAAAAAAAAAAAAGATTTTATTTATTTATTTATTATGTATACAGTCTTCTGCCAGCATGCCAGCAGAGGGCACCAGATCTCATTCAAGGTGGTTGTGAGACACCGTGTGATTGCCGGGAATTGAACTCGGGACCTCTGGAAGAAGAGTCAGTGCTCTTAACTGCTGAGACATCTCTCCAGCCCCCACTTCTTGTACTTTCATAGGCATATCCTTCTTTAGGTTGGGGAAGTTTTCTTCTATGATTTTGTTGAATAAGTTCTCTGTACCTTTGAGCTGAATCTTTGCCTTCTTCTATACCTATTATTCTTAGGTTTGGTCTTTTCATGGTGTCCCATATTTCCTGGATATTTTGTGTTAGGGATTCGTTGGGCTTGAGATTTTCTTTGGTCGATAATGTATATCCTCTAGTGAGATTCTCTCTTCCATCTCTTGTATTCTATTGGTTATGCTTACATCAGTGGTTTCTGATCGTTTACCCAGCTTTTCTATTTCTAGCATCCCCTCATTCTGTGTTTTCGTTATTGTTTCTAATTGTGCTTTCAAACAGTGAACTGTTTCGAGTGCTTCCTTCACTTGCTTGGTTGTTTTTTCTTGGCTTTCTTTAGATTCTTTAAGGGATTTGTTTATTTGTGAATTTTTTGGTTTGTCTTTTCCTCCATTTCATGTTATTTTTTGCTTGCTTTTACTTCTATTTCTTTAAGGGATTTTCTTGTTTCCTCTTTAATGGTCTCTATCATCTTCATAAGATAATGTTTAAGGTCCATCTCTTCTTCATCCTCTATGTTGGGCTTTTCAGTTCTTGCTGGTGTGGAATCCCTAGATTCTGGTGGTATCATATTGGTCTTTCTGTTGAGTGTGTTCTTACTCTGTCGTCTTCCCATCCCTTCTTCCAGTGTTTGCAGGTAAGGGTCTCTCCCTCTCTCAGGTGGCAGGTGAAGGGCTCAGGCTCAGGCAGCAGCCAGAGGACAGAGGGCAGAGTGTGGACAGGGGTGAGGTGTGTCCAGACTCAGCGTGGGCCTTCCAGTCTGGGCATGTCCACTCTTGTCCTGGGGGCTCAGGCAGAAGTGAGCAGGGGTTGATGGGAGAGGTTGGGGGGGCAGAGCAGCGCCTGGACTCACCTGAGGCTCAGGTGCCAGCTGGAGGACAGAGAGCAGAGTCCCAAATATACCATTGTAACATTAAGTGTATTGTATGTGGTGGTGGAGATGAAAAGAGCAAAACATAACAATTCAAGTAATGAAAACTGGAATTTGGAAATAAAAGGGAAGACATTTTCCTCCATAAATGAAGAATATATTAGAGTTTTAAAGGGAAAAATCACTGTAGATGATACAGAAGATAAAAATGAGAAGATGGGGTGGTGGTGCATGCCTTTAATCCCAGCATTTGGGAGGCAAAGTCAGGTGGATCTCTGAATTCAAGGTCAGCTTGGCCTACAGAGTGAGTTCTAGTCAGGGCTACACAGATAAACACTGTCTTACCTGTAACAAAAAAAAATGAGAAGACAGAATAAATGTAATAGAAACAAATAGAGATAAGAGGGATTATGGAGGAAATGATAAGATACATGCAGAAAAATATAACATGAATGACTGATGCCTCCAAAGAATAATATCAGAACAATGACAGAATAAATACTGAAATATAATTTAGTAGCATTTAGATGAGATTAAAGATTTATTTAACATATGGTAAAGACAGACAATATAGAAGGAAAAACTGACCCCCAAATGATCAAAACTGGGACATATCCTAATATAATTATTATACCCTGATGTTAAAGGATTCTTAGAACAACTAAACAAAAAGATAGCATAATTATAAGAGAAACTAAGGTTAATGTCAGATGATAGTATTTAACACAATATGGTGAAGAACAATTCTTACCAGATTTTCAAGGAAAGGAAAACACATTTTATTCCCAGCCTAAATGCCTTTCCACAATTATAGCCAGTGTATGTATGTCCACACACACACATGCCCATACACATCTAGGAATTTTGTCCTCATGAGCCATTCTTGAGGACTATAATAAAGAATGAGTTCTCAAACAAGAGATTGTCAGGGAGATCTTGGTTAAAAGATTGCCAGAAAGCAGAAAATCAATTTAACTGCTGTGATGGTAAATACTGATTGTCTGCTTGAGAGGGACCAAAATCACCTAGAAGACAAAATTTCCTGGGCACACTTGTGAGGGATTATCTAGGTTAGGTAAGTCTCTTGCAAGAGCATGAACAAAATTATGAAAGTTAGACTAACAACTGCAGCTGGGAGGCCCACTGTAGCAGGCAGCCTCACTTCATAGGCTAGACTGCATAAAACAGGGAAAGCAAGCTGGGTAGCAGCATTTGTCTCTTTCTGCTTCCTGATTGTGAACACTATGTGAACAGTTGCCTTAAGTTTCCACTGCTGCCATTTTTCTCCCACCATGATGGACTGTGAGCTGAAATAACCTTTCCCTCCTTAAGTTGCTTTATCACAACAACAAAACAAGTAACTGATACAACCACAGACCCAAGTAAAAGCTAGGATACAGACCAAAATGAAAGAATTCAATGAATATGTACTCTGGAAATACATCTGTGAGAATAGAAGAACAAATTACCTTAAGATGGTGTGGTGGATTGAATGAAAATGTCACCCATGGGCTTATATATTTGCATGCTTAGTCCCTAGTTGAGGAACTATTTGGAAAGGATCAGGGGGCGTGGCCTTATTAGAGTAGGTGTGACCTTGTTGGAGGAAGTCTGTCGCTGGGGGTAGGCCCAGTGCTGCCCTCTCTGCCTGATGATGCCCACAGATCAGGAAGTAGATCTCTCAGCTTCTTCTCCAGCACATGCCTGCCTGTGTGCTGCCATGCTCTCTCCCATGATGATAATGGACTAAATCTCTGAAACTGTAAGCAAGGCCCCAATTAAATTATTTTCTTCTATATGTAGCCTTAGTCATGGTGTCTCCTCACAGCAATTAAACAATAAACATATGGAAACTAAGCAAGTTGATTTCTTCATCTCTAACAGCTGGTACTGAACAGTTATTATTTGCAACTAAGAGAAGGATCTGTGTTCCCAGCCTGGTAACTGAGACACTGAAGCCTTTAGGATGCAGAGAGCTGTAGACCAGAAAGTGGATGCCGTTTCCATCAGCTGCACTGTACATTTTAAGCATTTGTTTTGATTTTAAGTGACTATATTTACCTGGACCATGGAATTTTAGTACTGATCTCAAATGACTCTTGAAAGCATTACATGAAATTTCATATGTGAAGGGACCTGGGCCACTGTCCTAGTTTACTTTCTATTGCTATGAAAAAGACCATGATTAAAAGCAACTTAGGAAGGAAAGCGTTCACCTTGAAGACTACAGTCCATCATCAAGGGAGGTTGGGACAGGAACTCAAGGCAGTAACCTAGAAGCCATGCAGGAACACTGCTTTGTGACTTGCTCATCCACGATTTTACTCCTGGATTGCCCAGTTTGCTCTCTTATACAACCCAGGAACAACTTCCCAGGGAAGACCCTGCCCATAGCATCATCTACATCAATCATTGATCAAGAAAATATCCCATAGGCTTGCTTACAGACCAATCAAATGATGGCATCTTCTCAGTTGAGCCTCCATCTTATGAAATGACTCTAGATTTTTGTTGTGTTGACAAAAGCCAACCTCCCACCACAATCCACCTGCACCATTATCATCTTCTGTACACATATTATAAATATGTAGATATTATTTTAAGATGTATTTTAAAGAGGTGTGTGTGTGTGTGTGTGTGTGTGTGTGTGTGTGTGTGTGTGTGTGTGTGTTCTCAAATGAGGGAAGATGCCAGAAGAGAGCATCAGATCACCTGGTGCTAGTGAGCTGCCCCCTGTGGGTGCTGGGAACCAACCTCAGGACTTCTGAAAGAATATCAAGTGCCCTTCACTGCTGAGCCATCTCTCCAGACTCCAAGGTTTTTCTAACATTATTTTTTGTGACTTTATTTTTACCCTTATCATTTAAAATTTTAGTTCTTAAGTATCAAATCCCATTTATTCATTCTTTTTTTTAACTTTTCACCTTATGCTTTTAATCTTTTTATCTCAATCTTTCATCTCATTTACTTTTATATGTTTAACCTTTAAGTTTTTGTAGTATACAGCCTTTCACATTTTCTTTTAAACTCATCCATTGTATTCTATTATTCTTTTTACATTCCTAACCTTTTGCTTTTATTGTGACTTACATTTTTTGTCACTATGTATTGCTCTTTTACTGTTGTTTTAATCTCCCCCTAACCTTTTATTCTCCTTTTCATGATTGGAATAATCTCATTCATTTTTCCCTTTTCTTCTGCAAAAAAATTATAACAAAAAATCTTTCTCTTTTTAACAATACTTACCCAGAATTTGTTCCCATTAATGTGACAGCAAAAAGAAATCTCACCCCATAAGGACAGGAGACTAGCGCTTACTCCCTTGCATTTGTCAAGGAAACATACAAAAATTTAAAAACCTGCCCTCTGTGCCTCCCAATTTCACCATCTGTATAGTGAAGACCATTGATAAGTGAACAGCCATCATAGCACAATTTTACCTTTGCCCTGCTACCTGAAAACCCAGATGGCCCACAAGGTAGCCCTCTCTGAAGTTCTAATTCTCTTTGTAGAGATAGTATCAGTTATTTCTAGAACTGAACTGTTTCCTAACATCCCATGCCCTCTAGAATTGCTTGGAGACTCCCTGTATTAAGTTAGTCATTCCCAAGTCTTTTAGACCCAATCAGGCCTTCTGTCCAGGGGGTTAGTCACCTTTGCTTTAATTGCCCCAAGGCATACATTCTCCCTTTTCCTCCCAAACAAGGAGAAGGATGCTTTCTTCAAACCACTTGCCTCTCTGCTGCATTGTACATGCAAGGTGTTTAGTCACCTTCTCTGTGGGAACAATACCCCCAGGGGACACACAGAACTGACTGGAAGCTCTTGGCTTCACTTACAAGCTTCCATTGTGTAATTGATCCAAGCTAGAACAACTAGCAATAGACACCAACCCTAGGAAATAATTGCAGGGGGGCTGTGTTTAGTGGTTGAGGTACAAGGCATTTAATTTTCACAGCTTTACAATTATTCAGACCTTGTAGGTAGTAGACTACCTT
Source organism: Cricetulus griseus (assembly GCF_003668045.3). Classification (NCBI taxonomy): domain Eukaryota; kingdom Metazoa; phylum Chordata; class Mammalia; order Rodentia; family Cricetidae; genus Cricetulus; species Cricetulus griseus. The sequence goes on from NC_048596.1 coordinate 89,287,604, forward strand.
CTTATTGAAGCCTGGCAAGAATCTCTCATTTTTATACAGTTGATTAAAATGAAGTCCTTAAGCTAAATAAAACACCTAAACAAGGTGCCCTGTGTCAGAACTGCTCAAAAATGGCTCTTGTGGTGTGACTGAGGGCATTGGGTCTGTTTTGGATAACTCTGGACATGACTTCCTATGCAAAATCATGTATCAGTGTATATTTGCTGAAATAAGTAACACAGAAACTCAAAAATAAGGATAACACTCCTTTTGTGTGGTGTTACTCGGTGTGGTTTGTATGTACACATCTGTAGAGGTCAGGGGTCAGTGTCAGGTATCCTCAATGATGTCACCTTATCTTTTGAGACAGAATCTCTTACTGTACTTTGAACTCACTGATTCCAACAGACTAACCAGACAGCAAGCTCTAGTGATCGTCTATCTCAATTTCCTCAGCTCTGGCATCAGAGGCACAGAACAACTTGCCAGGCTTTTTATATAGGTGCTGGGGAGCCAAACTCAGGTCATCTTGCTTGCACAGCAAGCATTTTGCTGACTGTCTCAGTTATTTTTCTGTTTCTGTAGGAAAAAAAGACCATAGCTAGAAGCAACCTAAAAACAAAAGTTTATTTTGGTTTGTGGTTCCAGAGGGCTAGAGTTTATAATGGCAGATACAGAATGGCAGTAGGACCAGAAAGCTATCTAATCACATTTCAATCACACAGGAAGCAGGAAAATGGAACCAAGCTATATGATCTCAAAGCCCATTTCCAGTAACATACTTTCTTCCTTCCTCTTAATTCCTAAGAGTTCCAATGACCTACCCAAACAGCACCACCCTATAGACCATGTGTTCAAACGCATGAGCCTTTGGGGACATTTCTCATTTAAACTACAACACCAACTGAGCTCTCTCTCTCACCAGGTGATTCCAACTTGTAAGACCATCTCCTTTATTCTCCATTATTTTTCGATATTTCATCAAAATGCATATCTGTTTATTCAGGTACTGACTTCCACTCTATTCCTTAAATACCTGTGAGGAATTTGAAAAGGTCATTGGTGATACTGGACATTACCTTGCCTTTTGATGTTTGCATGGGGTTCTATGGGCTCAGTTTCAATGCTACAATGTTCACCTTGAAAGGGGGCCTGAAAGACTGCTCTGTAAAAGGTCAGAGAATAAAAACTGGCTCTCTGTGTGCAACTATTGAGTTCTGCCATTGTGTGTTGTCTTAGTTAGGGTTTCTATTGCTACTGTGAAACTCCATGAACAAAAAGCTAGCTGTGGAGGAAATTCTTCAGCATATACTTCCACATTGCTGCTCATTATCAAAGAATGACAGAACAGGAACTCAATCATTCCAGGAACCTGGAGGCAGGAACTGATGCAGAGGCCATAGAGGAGTGCTGATCACTGGCTTGATCAGCCTGCTTTCTTATAGAACCCAGTACCATCAGCCCAGGGATGGCACCACCACAATGGGCTGAGCCCTTTCCCATCAATCACTAATTTACAGCTGGGGCTTAATGTGGCATTTTCTCAGTTGAGATTCCCTTCTTTCAGGTGACTCTAGCCTGTGTCACATTGACATAAGATTAGCCAGTATATGTGTGAAAACAACCACAGTCAATCTATAAACAAGTGTTGTTAGAATCTTGTGACAGCTAATGTATGGGTTCTAAAATTTGAATTTCCTATATTTTAATTACTTATTTTCATAATTTCATACACACACACAACACAACACAACACAACACACGCACACCTGGTATACTTTGATGAAATTCTCCCCCTTAGCCTTTCTTATCCATTTTCCCTTTCCATTGAGGCCCTTCCCAAAAAGTCTGCCTTCTACTTTCACAATGGGGCATGTGTGTGTGTGCATGCATGACCCACTGCATTTAATTAGGGTTGTTCACATTAGCATAAGTTGAGGGTTATTTACTCTTGCAAAGGCGTCGAGTGTCACAAAATATTAGATGTCTTTCAATCAGTTAAAGACATAAGAAATGTTACTGCCAGGCACAATGGTGCATGTCTCTAATTCCAACACTAGGGAGACTGAGGCAAGAAGACTGGAGTCTGAAGACAGTCTGAAATATGTACTCAGATCCCATCTCAAAACAGCAAGAAACAACATCAAACTATACATTTATATCTTGTAAGACAGCCTTTGAGTCAAATTGGTCTGCTGATTATTGAGTCCTGTTCTGGGGGCTAACCAATAAAATTATTTGGGGGACAATAGTTGGGTCAGATGGCACTTTCCAAAGGGGTAAAATAGATATGCATTCCACCTTGTGTTCTGTTTAATTTCCCCCTGAAAGTCTTGCTAGGACTCCTATGGGATTAGGCCACCAGGATATTACTCTTATCGTAAAAAAAAATAGAAAGAAAGCTTCATTCCATGGTGTTATGAGCCAATGCAGACATAAACAGATAACTTCTCTACAATCTAATTAATATTACACAGAAGGACTACTGATCTGATGCTCCCACAAAGTCATCATTTTTGTAGACACCTCCAATATTAAACTGACTTATGGTCGATAACCCTAAGGATCAAGTTAACTAATTCAGTCACACAGTCATATATTTTGCAAACAATTTAGCTTTGAGAGGGCACCTGGAAACTATATTTCTCAAGGTTAAATGCTCCATGGGTGTTTACCGGGATGTTTTATGAATGGGGTGGGCATTTTGGCCCGCTTGCTATAAATTTGCTTTCCAAGCAAACATTATTGCTGTTCTGCTCTGACCGAGCGATGTGGGGACTCAGTTGCCCTTTCAGCTGTGAGCTGGGGTGTATCTGAGAGCTTCCTCAGGAAAATCCCAGCCCCCAGGCTGCCGGTTTTCGTTCCGCATATCTGTGTCTTGTCAGGCTCCTCAGTCTTTTTTAATTATTAATTTTATGTATATGGATATTTTACCTACATGTATGTCTGTACACTATGCACACACTGGTAACCACAGAGGCTGGAAGTCGCATCAAATCCCCTGAGACTGGAGTCACAGGTGTTTGTAAGCTACAATGCAGATGCTGGGAACCTCATCTGGTTCTCTGGAAGACAGGCCAGTGCTCTTAACTGTTGAACCATGTCTTTAAGCTCCACCACCACCCTAGCTCTCTTGAGAATACACTAGCCTAGACCAGCTAATGACCAGTAAGGTCGTTTCCTTCACACCGTTAACCCTGCATCAGGCTGCTTTCTCTGTCAATTCTAGAGTTTATATATTATCCTTCTGTGGTCTTTGATAGAGTTGAAGACAGATAGTTATTGTTATAGTTTTCTTCAGTTATTATAAAAGATAAGTTATCCTTCTTTTTATTTAGACAGAAAAGAGATGATGGGGGAAATACTTCTGTGTATGTTCATAAATAAAGTACTTGCTTAGCCAATGAGACAGCAGGTTAGGCTGGACTAGGAGTCAAAGAGGATTCTGGGAAATGTAGTAGAGAAGTGGTGTTCCAGACAGGAAGTGACATAGCAAGGAGACTCATATTTAAAAAGAGGAAAAAGTGTTGCTCTCTTTCCCCTCGGCTCCTGCTCCAGTGGCACAATGTTATTCACCAGCAAGGAGGGACGCCAATAAGGTGTCCGATAAGATAAGTCCCATAAAATATATAGATGCATGATAATTGAGACTGAGCTAACAAATGAGAATCCTAGTCATTGGCCAAGCAGCTTTGTAACTAATACAAGTCTCTCTGTGTACTCATTTGGGCCTAACTCGGGCGGGCGGCTGGCGTAAAGCTCGCACGTGGCGGTGGGGCTCAGGCGGCTTTTGGCAAAAAGATTTATCGTAACAGACTGCATTGCCTATCAGGTGCTGCAAAGAATGCCACAGAGCAGCTGAAAGACTCCAGTATGATGAGAAAACTGTCCAAGACACAGTCAGCCATGGACTTCTCTCTTGGAGGTCAGAGATGATGCCTGTTAACAAACAAAACTATTTAAGAAAGGTTGCTTTTGATTTCTGCAGTCCTCATGTAAGGTTCTGCCCTGGACCCTCCCAAACCCATCTAGAAAGGAGATGAGTGGCAGAGATGCTCCCGGTCCATGCAGGAAAGCATCTTTTCCTGATGATCCTTCGGGATGATCCTTCAATCCAACTCGGAAATACCTGAGTGCTTACTAAAGGGACCCAGAGAAGGACTCAGCCTATTATGTCACGTACGCCTTCTGAATTGTGATGGGGAATGTACTGTGTATGTTTATCTTATTGATTGTTGAATAAAATACTGTTTGGCCAATGGCAGCAAGTTAGGCAGGACTAGGAGTCAAAGAGGATTCTGGGAAATGTAGTAGAGAAGTGGTATTCCAGGCCGGAAGTGACATAGTAAGGAGACTCATATTTGAGCAAGGAGAAACAGGAAGTTCCCTCCTTTCCCCTTTGCCTCCTCCAGTGGCATGATGTGAGCCACCGGCAAGGAGGGATGCCAATAAGATAAGTCTTATAAAATATATAGATTTATGATAATTAAGACTGAGCTAACAGATGAGAAATCCTAGTCATTGGCCAAGCAGCATTGTACCTAATATGTCTCTGTATTATTTTGTCCATCCACATGGCAGACAGAACTTGGGTGGCTGGTGGAGACTGCCCACATGGCTGTAGGGCTCGGGTGGCTTTTGGTAGAAAGATTTATTGTAACAGAATTGGCATGTGGGGAGGTCTCCTGATGTCTCAGCACTATTCCTGTATGTCTCTTAAGAGATTAGTTTTATTTCCATTTGTTTATGTGGTGGACCATATAGCTCAGTTGTTGTTCACCCACCCATACTTTAGAACCATAGTGAGCTTTGACATCATGTGGATGGCAGCCTAGACTGATTTGGTCACTGTCTCTAAAGGTGGGAGTACTTTTCAGATGCTCTCAGTGTCTTCAAAGCATGTGATTGAGCACAGCTCCTACCTGTGTGCCCTCCCCCGGGTGTTGGCTGCTGAGAAAGGAAGCATCAGTGCTGGTGCTTAGTCATCAACACACAGGGTCTGTGGCTTCCCTGAGTAGCCTTGCTTTTTCTGGACACAACTCTAAGCTCAGGTCTCATTTCCATTTGTCATCACATTGTCATTGTACTCTAATCTACTCTTAGTGTCACATGTGGTATTTTAGATGTAAACTGTTTGTAGAGGGTGTGTTTCAGTTAGCTTAAGCTAGAAGGACAAGGGAAGGGTCACTGGAATACTATGGGTTTATCTCATGACTTGGAAGGTAGATGTGTCCAACTGACACAGGGAAAATTAGGATTGAGGAAGTGTCAGAAGTTAAAACATCCGGTTCCCTCTCTCCTCCTCTCCCCCATCCCCCCACCCTCTCTCTCTCTCTCTCTCTCTCTCTCTCTCTCTCTCTCTCTCTCTCCCTCTCTCTCTCTCCTTGCTCCCTTGCCTTTCCTTTATATATGAGCTTCATTCCTTCTGCCTTCCAGACCAACTCTTTTCCTTTCTGTAAGGCAACATGATCTCAGGACAGCTAACCCATGGAAAGTGCCTGCAGTTCCAAGTGCCACACTGGAATTCTCAGAAGAAAGACAGTGAGTGGTTCAGCTGGTGTCTGCTAACTCCACAGCATCTTTGCATTAGGGTCATTAGGGAGGATTAGGATGTTCAAATCTGGCTTCGTTATACCCCGTCAGAACCAAAAGGGAGGAAGCCATGGGCTAGCAAATGCCTTTAAAGATGGGTCCAACAGCAATGTTATATAAACCACTTTCAGCCTTTATAGATGATTGGAGGGGTGTAGACAAACCAATGGATTCAGGTCTTCAACATGAATCACCACTAGGAATTGGCCTTAATATCATTATAGCATTTGGAGAATGTGATGGCCACACTTGGGCATCAACTTGACTGGATCTAGAATCAACTAACATCCAAGCCTCTGGGTGCACCTATGAGGTATTCTCTTGATTAGGTTAACTGAAGTGGGAAGATCCACCCTAAATACAGGGAACATCATCTGTAGATGGACTGATACAAGGGGGAATGCTTTTGCTTTTTGTCTGTTTGTCTTCAAGTCTTGGGAACAAGTTCATGCACCTTGTTCACTGTCCCTGCCACTACTGCCATCCTTCACTGCCATCAAAACCCATCTTCTTCAGCCTCCCAACATGGACTGAAGGCCAGTGGCCCTCCAGGAACCCTCCAGTTCTTCAACACCAGTTGGGGACTTCTAAGAGATCTAGCCTCACAGGCTGAGTAGCTACTGTGTTCTCAGGCTCTCTAGAGGAAAGATCGTCATTGAACTATCTAGAATGTGTGTAAGCTGGTCTACTTAAATCCCTTTCTAATGGTTCTGTTTCTAAAGAGAACTCTGATTCAAAGAAAAGAAGAAACTTCATACAGAAGTCAGATAATACTGATAAGGCAGGTCATAGGGACATCAGGTCATCTCTATGCTCCTCAAACTTCACTGGACTTGGCAAAAATCCCATCAGAAGCCATTCCTATTTCCCCTAGATCGCACACCTGTATGTGCAATCTGTTGGAGATGGTTTTGGAGAACCTTAGTCATGGCTCTTTCAAGGCTCTTTGACTCACTTGGCGGGCTGTTTTAGAAAAATGTCAAAAGCAGGGTAGTAATTCTGTGTTGACAGACACGAGTGATCACCAGGGTTCAGTTCACAAATCGAATGATGCTTAGTGAGACGACACTGATCATGACAAATTTCAGTCACTGTGGCAGAATCCAATTTGGACAGGGTGTCATTTGTCAGCCTAGCACCTAGAAACATCAAGAGGGAGGTGGTAGTATTCACTGTAACAGGTGATCAGCAGTGAGTAATTTATGCTATGTAGGAGTCACAAAAATTAATTGTGTGTGTAGGTACATTGTGGTGTGTATGTTGGGGGGGGTGGAGCTGTGAGTGTGTGTATGGGTGTTGAGATCAGAGGTCAATCTTAGATGCCTTCATTGATCCTTCTCTACCCTATTTTTTGACACAAGGTCTCTCACTGAACCTGAAACTCACTAATTCAATGAGACCAGAAAATCAATGAGCCCCAGAGAGCCTCCTATTTCTACTTCCCCAGCACTAGGACCATGGGTGTGCACTACCATGCCTACCTTACTTGGGTGCTAGGGATCCAAACTCAGGTCCTTAGACTTGCACAGTAAGCACTTCACCTACTGAGAAACCTGCCCAGCCTCAGCTATCAGTTTGTTTTGTGCTAACAAATAACTTCCTTAAACTTAATCCTACCACTGTAGAGTTTGTGGTTTCTGTTTTGTCTTGTAATTTTTTTTTTTTTACTGGAACAATTACGGTCTTCTCATATACACACTGAACTCAGTGAATATTCACAGACTAAACACATGAATACATCTATCACTGAGATCAAGAAATGGAACCAACACCCCATAGTCTTTCCAGTCACTACGTCTACCCAAGGGTGAACATTGTCTCAATGCCCAACAGCTTAGTTTCTAGAGTCTAATAAAATAGGGTAATAACCAGCTAGTTTTTCTATACTCTATATAATGCTTTCTGAGATTAATTTGTATTGTTGTGTGGACAAAGGCTGTTTATACAACATTCTAATATGGGAGCATGCCAAATTGATGTATTCATTCTACCAGTTTTGGATATTTAGGGAGTATCCCTTTTAAATATATTACAAATAGTCCTGCTCTGCTCATTCTAGAACATGTTATTGCTGTGTCCATGAATGCATTTCTACTGGGTATGTAATTAGAAGTGAAACAGCTGTGTAATAAGGTATGCGTGTACTCTGCTTTGACACTGATAAACACTTTACCAAAATAATTGTACCAATTTACGCTTCCGCCAGCAGCAGAGCAGAGCTCACTTTGTCCCTCATTCTCACCCGCCTTGATCTGAAATGTCATGTCTTTTCCCTCTTTAGCCAGGACTGTGGGCGGGAGTGGTTCACTATGGCTTAACTTCCATTTCCTTGTTAATGAAGTTGAGTATCTTTTCACATGGTTGGTTTCATTTATTTAATTAACAGCCATTTGAATGTTCTCTTTGTGCAGTGTGTATTTAAGCCTTTTGCCTATTTCTTTTTCATGTTGGGTTTTCTTTCTCTAGTGGTGGGTAAGAATTCTATCTAAATTTTGCAGTCATGCTCTCTGTTGGCTGTAGGCATCAAAATACCTTATTTCCATTCTGGTATGAAATTTACTCTCTTTCTGCCTAGCAATTTTTCTATCCTTTTACATACTTAAAGATAGTTAATTGTGACTCCAGATTTTCTTCTAAAACTCATGATTTTTATTGTTTATGCTTATAGTTACTATTGGCATTTGGTTATTTCATTAGTATAAAATAATAAAATGGAAAGTATTGTGTTTCCATGTAATCCATGGAGTAACATTTACTATACAAACTCTCTTTCCTATGCACTGCCTTAACCAAAAATCAAATGTACTTTTTCTAGGATTAATTTGATGTCATTGGTATTTCTTTTTCTATCTTTGTGACAATTCCATACTGTCTAAACGCCTGTAAATGAATAATTGATCTTGTTAACTAGTACTGTAAATTATCCATTCTTCTTCAAGATTGCCTATTCTTGGTCCTTTGAAATCCCATATGAATTGTTCAAGTCATTTATCAATTTATTAGCCTTGTCTGGTCTAAAGATACTTTGGGAGAGAAATGGCATCTGTGGTATTGAGTTTCCAAACCATGAACATGATGTAACCCTTCATTCATTAAAATTTTCTTTAAATTCTCCCAGTAATATATTTTACAAGACTTTATCCTCGCAGCATGATAATTATTGATGATATTATAAATTGGATATTTTGTCTTCATTTTAACTTGTAGAAATGTTATGGTAGAAATACAATTGATTTTTGCATATTATCCCATATCTGGCAACTTTGCTAATCATGCTTATTAATTCTAATAGTTTGCACATTGTCTAAGGCTGCTGTAAAATATGACCACAAACTTATTGTCTGCTTCATTCAACAACAATGTATTCTCTGGAAGTCCTAGAGGCCAGCAGTCCAAAATCAGTCTCAATGGCTAGAAGTAACATGTCACAGAGCCATGATCCAACTGACCCTGGCATTTTCCAGCTTCAGGTAGCAACAACATTGCTTATGACCACATCACTGAAGCCTCTGCCTCCATCATCATGTAGCCCTCTTCTCTTCTGTCTCTCACTGTGTGAGGGTTAGTGTTGATTGACACCTTGAGGGAATTCAGAACCACCTTGGAATACCTGTGAGAACCACCTGGGTGCACCTGTGAGAATCGCCTGACATACGTGTGAGAATTACCTGGGTGTACCTGTAAAAAAACACTGGATGCACCTGTGAGAACCATCTAGACACATGTGAGAATCACATGGGTGTACATATATGTGGGCTATTATCTTTGTTGTGTTCACTGATGTGGAAATACCCATCTTTATGTGTGCAGGACCATTCCCTAGCTTGAATTATGGACTCTGTAGGGAAAGAGAACTAAGTGGCATACATTACTCTGCTTCCTGATGGGGGATGCAATGTCACAGGCTCCCTCACACTCCTGATGTTGTTACTTCTCTGCCAAGATAGACTGTAACCTGAAACTGTGAGCCAAATCAACCCTCTCTCCCCTAAATTGCTTTTGTCAGGGTATGTTATCATAGCTATAGGAAAAGACAATGGAACTAACTTCTGCTACCCTCCTATTCAGATGTTGGTAATGCTATTTCCACTTAGGTAATCCAAAGCCACCTCTTCATCACAAGAGACCTAAGTTAGCTATCTCTGCAAAGATCTTTGTCCAGAATAAGAAAAATATGCAGGGTCCGGTGTCTTTGGGAGGGTCCATTTTCCATTCTGCCATGGTTTGCCTATGGTTTTTTCCAAAGTAGATGATCATGACATGCATAGATATTGGCAGTTTCCTCTAACAGTTTATTCTTTATTTTCCTTTTTTATATGCAGATGATATTTGACTTGTGATGGGGTTGTGTCCTGATAGTCAATCATAAATTTAAAATATCCTGATAATCGAATTTAGTCCCTCACCTATGGAACTCTCTCTCAACAGCATGATATATTTCAGAGCATGGGTTGCTCACCCTCATGGCTGTGTGGCTCACCACTGCCCAGCATCTTAGAGTGTCAATCATGGAGCTGAAAAGATGACTCATCAGTTAAGAGCAGCAGCTGCTCTTACAGAGGGCCCACATTCTGTTTTCAGCACCACATGGCAGCTCACAATACGCTGTGACTCCAGTTCCAAGGGATCCAGTACCCTCTTCCAGCCTCTGGAGGCTCCAGGCACACACATGCAAGAAAAACACACAGACACATAAAATTAAATTGAATTTAAAAATTGAGTCAATCATACTACATACTAGTCCAGGAAATAATTCAAATGCAAACTTGGGAGTATGGACTACTTGTATGCATATCACTGTCACACCATTGTAAAGTCAAAACATCCTTAAATGGGGACCATCTGTAGGGAAGTACAGTGGTCATTCAACTTAGACAGACAAGAGGTTCTTACATACAAGACAAGGGTTCCTACTTCTGGGTCTAGTACTTTTTGTGATTGCTCTCTGCCTCGTGGCTCTAACATCTGATAACCTCCTGAACAAATGCTCCTTGAATCCAGTTACCCATGGATTTTTAGACAGGGCAGTATCAGTCCCAGGCCATGATTCTGATCTAAAGTTACAACTAGAGCAGGCTTCATATCTGTGCAATGATACAAGGCTTCCTCCTCAGAAGAGCCTTGTGCTTCTACCTTACTGCTTCATGGCTGCCATTTGTAATCATTAATATTTCTATCACTGAATGTGTTTTGAAAGTAGGATCCTATGGGATGGGTGATGGGGCATCCACAGGGTCTATGGGCCTCAGCTCACTCATGGTCTTGCCTCTTGTCACCTGCCAGGATAATTCTCTGGATAGCCTGCAGGACCACTCCTGTAAACCCTCCCCACAGTTACTGTTGCCTTCTGTCCTAGGCAGCTCAAAGGAAAGCAAGACTCCAGCACATACCCTGCAGAGTCCTTCAGAAAGGGCTGCCTATCTAAAGAAAGGACAATCAAGAGGTCACATCTCCTGAGGATCTAACCATTCAACTCCCCAATCCAGTGTGATACATACAGCAGTGACACCTAAACTATTACAAAGGAACCCATTTGCCCTGAGTCGGAGTTGAGGATTCATGGAAAAGAGGGCTACAAGATTCTTCAAGCCATACCTGTGGTGGCCTTTGAGGCCTCATCAGTCCTCCACTGGAGGGAGGTGGAGCCTGAGGGAGGTAGAACTTGGCATCCCTCGTGGGAGAAGATTGAGTACAGCCCTTCTATCCTGGCAGGACTCCAGAGCACCTGGAGGGATCCACACTGTCCTCACTCTGGGGTCCTCCCTTAGAGGCTCCATGCCTGGGAGACCCTTCCTACCTCTTTTCTCAAGCATGGCTTGAGTTCATCTCTTCTGGACATTACAGGGTTCCTTGTCAAGAGGAACTGCCATACAGGAGTGGTAAAACTGCAGTGATTCCGTGCACCAGTCCAATGTTCCACATTTGTATTTATATCTGTATTATATGATAGAAAAATAAACTTTGGAACCCACGGCAATAGCAGAAAACTTAAATTTTTCTTGGGACATGAAAAAACAAGTGAAAACCGCCATGTCAAGCCTAGAGGAAGACCACAGAAGAGAAGAGATTGTCTTTAACAGCACATCTTTTCTGCTTTTTAACTTTTTTAACGAGGCCACACGTTTTCATTTTGCCCCAAGTCTCACAAATTACCAAGCAACTCTGGTTTCAGCTTGCCCCTTGCCAAAGCCAACCCTGCCGGCTTGTGGCTGAACCCAAAAATAATGGCAGAACTCATTTCACAATACTGTGACTTTCTATGAGTGCCCTGTGGTGACTCACAGCTCAAGACTGTATATTCCTCACTTGTCTGAATGCAAAGTAAGAGTGGCTATTTTTATAGAACAAAACCAATGAGGGGGGAATTGTGGGATTCAGCCCATCTGTATGCACCACTGCACCTGAGATGCTCAGTGCACATAATAAATCTGTCTTTGGAAACTTTCTTCTTTGCAGTTTTGACACAGATAAATGACGAGTATGAAATCTTCAGGGAAAATAACCAGCTGCTCTAGTTGTTGAATTACTAAGACATAAGCTCCTGGGCCTACCAATGTGAAACACCAGCTAGAGGCTCTAGAAAAGGCCACAGGTGAGCTGGGAGAATGTCAGGGGTGACCTCAGAATGTCTGTGTCTATATCAAACCAGAGAAACTCAGGGCCATGTCTCATATCAGGCAAGCTGAACTTTGGAAGCCATTCCTATAAATCTGAGCTTCAATCAGGAAGAGGACCTTTTGGGGTCACATGATAGACTTGGGGTCACAAGATAGACTGTTAGTGTTTCAGAACTTGGATCGTGGACTGGTGGGATTTTCCTTCTAGAAAGAGGAACCTGGTGAAAGAAAGAGCAAGGCCTAGCGATGGACCATTTATTCCCTGCTCAGAACAATAGTGTTGGTGGGTGTCAGGGTGACGGGACAGATCAGAGCTAAGCATGCTTATCCTTTGAGAATTTCATATGCACATACATTAGGTGTTGATCATATTCACCATCCACTCCCCACTTCTAACTTCTCCCAGACCCCTCCCAACAGCCCCAAATTCAAGTCCTTCTTGTTTTGGTGTTGCATATATATATATATATATATATATATATATATATATATATATATTGCCTATATATTGCCCAAAGCCTCACAAATTACCAAGCAACTTTGGATTCAGCTTGCCCCTTGCCGAAGCCAACCTTGCCGGCTTGTGGCTGACCCCAAAGCTAATGGCAAAGCTCATTCTCACAATACTGTGACTTTCTATGAGTGCCCCGTGGTGACTCACAGCTCAAGACTGTATATTCCTCACTTGTCTGAATGCCAAGTAAGAGTAGCTATTTTTATAAAACAAAACCTGTGTGTGTGTATGTGTGTGTGTGTGTGTATGTACACACACACACACATATATATATATATATATATATATATATATTATATATATATTATATATATCCAAGTCCAATTAGTGATGCCCATACACATTGGTATGGGGCAATCCACTAGGGCACAGCCCTTCCCCTAACAGCCAACAACTGTCAATAGCGCCTCAGCTTAGAGTTGGAGGTGTTTGTGTCCCTCCCCCATCCATACTATGTAGGGAATGAAGTTCTGAGTGAGTGAAGACCTGAGCAAATGTGAATTTTGACATAGACACAGCTAGTTAAAGACTCTGAGACCAACTGAACCATGGGAAATCAGCAAAGCTGTTATCCATATAGACCAGATTCAAGATGGAGGGCAACAGAGAGTCCAAGTAGAGTATTTATGAATATTTGATCAATGTGATGACTGATGAGTGTGTGCAAGACTAGCAAGTGCCGCTTCCTTCTTTGGGAATGTTCAGAGCCTGAGACCGCTCTACTATAGACACATCCTAACAAGACTAGCTGCCCTCTCCCCCTGTGCTATTCCTAAGAAGCTGAGGTTCCATGTCGCAGCTGTTCTCCATTGTATGCATGTCTGTGTCTGGCCTTTCTTCATTTCCTTGATGTCCCTAGTCCCGGGTCCTGGGACCCAAGTTTTTCCAAAGCAGCAATGCTGGAATGCCAAGTGGCTTGATCGTGTGCACATCTCCTGTAGGCAAACACAGATGCTATGGTGCAGTGGTCCTGTCATGTTCAGAAGAAAGTTTTGCCCCAGTCCTCCGACTTTAAAATCTTTTTACTCCCTCTTCTTCAATATTCACTGGGCCTAAGCGGGTGGTGTGTGTGGTGGCGATCTTCCAGTGATGGCTGGAACTTCCACAGACACTTATTCTCTGCATTCTGACCAGTGGCAAATCTCTGTATTAACTGTCATCCACTGCAAAAAGACAGTTCTTGGATAAGAACTGACTCTAGAAGACAGATGATACTATGTCCATTTAGTAAAGTAATAGTAGTAGGTTCAACTCTAGGGCCTCTGAGCTCTCCAGTCATGGTTTGTATCTGGATTTGTAGCACCAGGCATGAAGGGCTTGGCATCTCAGTGTGTGTATCCCTAGTAACCTGATGCATTCATTACCTGGCTTAGAGATTCAGGGCATTTAAAAAATCAACCTCAATCTCTGACATTCTTTCTATGCCCCAGAGAATATTGGTGACAGTCTAACACACACACACACACACACACACACACACACACACATACACACACACACACACACACACACACACACACACGTAGGGGAAGCTGTAGCCACGCCTAATTAGGGGCTGGCTACAGGTGTGCCTGACCACGATTGCGAGGGTGTGGTCAGGGTGATGTAGAGTGAGACTTTTAGGCGACTGAGTTTATCTTTCAGTTTCACTTTTGTACTTGCTGGACAGACTGCTGCCACGGCAGCTGGCTAGGTTGCTCTGTAAGTAAGGCTTTTCCCTATTAGATACCCTTATATTTCCACTTGGCTTCGTATTGGTAATTTCCCACTATACACACACACACACACATACCTGACACCAGAACCAAGTCCCCCTGACCCCCATAGAGGTGGTTTATATTCTTCGTGCCTGCGGGCCAAAAATCAATGCCATTTTCTTTGAAAGTTATACATGTTCATACAGCCAGAAAATAGTTTTAACAATGAACTGATCTCCAAATGTTAGCAGAACTAAAGTAAGAAGAAGGGAGTCCAAGGCTAGGTCCGGGAAGCAAGGATGGGCTCTCACACAAGGATGTTCAGTGGTTAGCTCAGAGATCCAGTGACTAGTCCCAGCCAACCCCCAAGTGAGTCAAGAGTTCTGGGCAGGATAACTACAATACAAGGAGTGCTGCCTCGGAGGCAGGCACTCCTTTCCAGGGTAGAAGTGGGTGAACCCATTACCCCTCATAACAAGCCATGTAAATGCCACCAATTCCATCTGAATGGAACTGAGAGAGAGTGGCTGGTAAGAAGTGGAGTGGGGACCCTAACGCAAGAGTCTCCCCTAACCCTGTTGCTCTGTCATTCAACTGACCAGTGAGGGAGCACTCATCCAGGAGCAGGTATGAGTCCCCAGAAGTTGCTTCTGTCCTGTTCCATGTCAGCAGAATGTCAACAGTCACTGCTGAGAAGGCCACTCTTAGGCTGGCTTCCATCCCCAACTGGATTCCCAAACTTGTCACTTCCCTGAAGATACTATCCACCTCCTTAGAGACCCCTCATCCCATTGTTGCTGCAATGAGCAAGAGAGAGTGATACTCACAGAGCCCTTAGCCCCAGACCTCAATCTCCTCATCCACAAATGAAATACCAACCATGCTAAGGTGACAAGAGAAATGATAACTTGTGAAAGTATTTCACAGATTATTTGTGGTTGCTAACACTCAATACTACCATTCTACCCAATTCACAACAAGGACCATCTTAGGAGAGATAAGAGACTTTGGAGGCAGGCACATATGGAACAGTCTTTCTCAACTTTAGTTTCTATATCTGCAAAATGGGTATAAAAGTAAGTACCTACTAAAGGAAGGACAGGTGGTAAATGAGTTGCAGGACAATACAACAAATGAATTGTAAAAGTTTACTGTACCTTAAATGGATCAATGTATAACCCAATTCCTGGCTACAATATATGTTTTAATCTTATTATTAATTCTTTTAAACCTAGGCCAAGAAATAGAGTAAATCAAGAAAATAGTACTTAGAAAGTATTTACGTTTTTTTTCTAGTATACAGTTTGTGTTCGGTAAAGACAGGCTGCACAGACAATGCTGTGCCCTCACGAGGATTGCTGTTCCTGGCAAAGGGTTAGACAGCCTGGACACTCCTGAACCTGCTAGACTTGAGGTTTTGACTAAACTCTACCCTGCTTGGCCTGGCCTGGCTGGACTTCACCCTTAATACCCACTGTCTTCAACATGGCAGGGCTCTGTGTTATCTCCCAGGGGGGCTAGACCAGACCTGCCATCAGTGCAGTCTCCTGGGACCCTGTGTTTAGGAGATCTGTGCTCAGAAGGCTCCCTGTCTGACTTGGTCCTCTGCTCTTCTTGCCTAGAGATGTTTAATACTTTTTGAACAAGGGAGCCAGCATCTTCACTTTGCACTGAGCTCTGCAAATCAAGTAGCTGGTATTGTTGCCTGGTGTCCCAAGACCTTGTGGGACAGGTACCCAGAATCTGCCTGGTGCCTGCCACCCTTCCCCAGGCAAATCCACTCCCTGTTTCCTGAGCATTGTTTCTGACACCCACAGACATATCTTGGCTGTTGCCCTGGAAAACTGGCAAATGTGATTTAGCATCAGATCTCAGGGGTCCACTGTTCTGAAAGCCAGAGTTGCTAGATCCACACTCCAATTGCCAGCCCTTCTCATGGTATCACCTGCTTGGCATTTAACTGTGCTAGAATACTACTTGCTATTTTTAGCTTGACCTTGCTCATTAAACTCTCCAACAATGTATAAGGTATATAGTACTTTCTGACTTTTAGGAGAGGATGCTCAAAGGGTTTCACAAATCAAAAAGCAAATGAGAAGCCCACCTGGGCTACACATGCAGGTGTGTTTGGCTCCGGCACCCGGACTATTGCCTTCTTTGCATATGAACTCCTGTCCTTCCTTCCAGCCACCTGCAAGAAGCCTACACACCCTTGCTATTGGCAGGAAGTATTGATTGCCATATGCAGATGAAGGTCCATGCAGCAGGCTCACAGGCCACAGAACTGGTGGCTTCAGATGAAGAGAAATGGTTCACTCTGTTTAGAAGCCAGAAGGCATCCTGGCACATCCCCATTACCAGCATAAAGGCATTCTATCAGCTCTGTTCCTCTGGTGAACCCTGCCGAATACAGTCTTTAACTGAATTGTGTCTGCAAAGACATTTTTTTTAAGAATGGAAGGAACATTCAGAAGTTCTAAGAGTTTGGGTGGCTATCTTGGAGACCTAGCAAAGTCTGAAAATGTGCAGATAGGGGAGCCAGAAGAAAGAGAAAGGTTCCCTTGCCTTGACAGCAGAGGTCCTGATCACCCTCCATGAAGGTCAGACTCTCTTCTGCTCCACACAGCACCAGGCCCAGTGTGCCTGGGAAGATCCCCAGAGGACAGCTACCAGTGAAGCCCTAAGCCTGGAGGAGCTGGAGCAAGGTCTCCTGTAACATGGATCCTGTCAATTGCTCTAGGCCAGCCATTCTCAACCTGTGGGCCATGACCCTTTGGGAGTCGAATGACCCACAGGGGTGGCCTAAGACCATCAGAAAAGAGATATTTGCATCATGATTCATAGCAGCAAAAAAATTACAGTTGTGAAGTAGCAACAAAATAATTTTATGGTTGGGGGTTACCACAACATGAGGAACTGTATTAAAGGGTCACAGCATTGGGAAGGCTGAGAACCACTGCTCTAGGTCTTTCCATCATTTGTAGCAAGGATATAGCCTGGTTTCCCACACAACACCAGGACAGACATACTAATGACTTGCATGCCTTCCAACAGCAGACACTGTCAATGGAGCTTCCAGTTCTTTGGAATCCTGGCTCTGCTTTTGTGTTAGTCTGCAGAGGCTTTGGCTTTCCTTTAATTCAATGTTGAGCCAGAGAACAGAACAAGAGAAAGGGAGAGGGAAGGAGGGAGGGAGGGAAGGAAGGAAAGGGAGGGAAGAAGGAAAGGGAGGGAAGGAAAGGAAGGGAGGGAGGAAAGGGAGAGAGGGAAGGAGGGAGGGAGATCAATGAGAGAGAGATCTCAAAGATATCTTAAGTTTTTTGTGTTTTGTTTTTCCAGGAAATTTATCCATTGTCATGGGCTTGCTTAAGTGGTCCCCTAAGACCTCTGTGTCTGATGCCTGAGCCTGAAGTACACAGGGGAAGCAGGGATGGTCTGGACCCCATCTGTGCTTTCTGAGTCTGTCCTGGGTGAAGAGTTGAGCCTCGGGAGGGCAGGTCCCCAATACTGAGCTAAATACATGTACACCAAAAAAATGAGTCAATGGCTCAGTGAGTGTGTCAGTGTGCTGAAAGCCTGCCATGCCTCCCTTTTACCTCCACAAGCTCAAGAGGAAGTCCCTCTGGGACCCAACTGGAAACAGGCAGAAATGGAACTGTTGTATATTGACAAAACACATTGACACATTACAAAGCCACCGAAATGTCTTGGATGAGACTGATTCTGAAGGAACTATGCAGTCAGGAGGCCTGGGGGTGGGGGGAGGCGAGTCCTTAGGCAGCTATGCAGTGAGGAGGCCTGGGAGGCATGTCCTTGGGCAGAGTGTGGATCTGAACTGAGAGGCAGCTGTAATAGGAACCGGTACTTTGTGGTGCTCTGGAGCCAGCATTGTCTTTACAGCTGCCAAGGCTGCCCCGGGAAGAGCACATGACCTTGGGCAAACAGCACGGTACAAGAGTCAGAGCCCTCTGCAGCCACCACTCCTGGCAGCTGGCAGGCTGATTGTCTTAGGGGAACCAGTGTAGGCACCATAACACTGAGTATGCATACACAGCGTGTCCTTATCTGAGGCAAGTACACAAAAATGACCAGCTGGGTGTAGGTGAGATCACAGGCTTTCTGTGGGGGACAGTAATAGGATGACTCTGCCCTTTCCTGGAAGATCCCTGTATAGCAGTTGCCCCCATTCTCCATTTCCACATCTCTGTCCAACTACAATGCCTGCCATGGGACTCCTCATAGCTTTGCTATGATCTATGGTTCTGCTAATTGCTTCCCCAATATGTACTCAGACCCCCTGGAAAAACCTGGGTTCAAAGAACATGAATCCCCAGGAAGCAATAAGAATCATTTGAATTCTCTGCCAAGTGAACTGAGAGAACCAGTCTGCAACCTCACCCCCAGGACAGCTGCTAGGAACCCCATTCCCTCTGCTCTACAGGCGTTCACTTCAGCCCCACCTGCAAATTCCTTGGCCTTGTGACAGTCCATCCTCTACAACAGCAGAAAATCCAGGTGGCTGACACCCTGTCATTCCACAGAGCTATCACACCACCCCTGACACACAGCTATTCTCAAATATCCCCACAGTAGAATTATCCTTTGGATTTCAGAGGTACAAATGAAAATGCAGGATGTTGGCACAGCTTTCTAGCACCTTCTTCCTCTGTGAAGATATCAGTCTGTACCAGACCGGATCTGAGGAGCTGCTGGACAACTTCCTGGCCACTAGCCCCCATGCCCCAAAACACTGTCCATCTTACTTCTGATCTCCCTCTGCATCTGTCTTCATGGGTCCCCCTCTACACACACACACACACACACACACACACACACACACACACACACACACAGAGAGAGAGAGAGAGAGAGAGAGAGAGAGAGAGAGAGAGAGAGAGAGAGAGAGTCACCATCCATCCTCAGGGCCCAGACAGTGGCCTCTAAATCTGTCTTCTCACATCTCTTCCTGCCCCCTTCCAATCTGTGCATCATCCCACAAACAGAATGGTCTTTTAAAAATACACATTTCTGATCATGTGTTTCCTGTCCTTAGATACCTTTAGTGTCTTCCTACCTATGGCATTTAGAATAAAGAGCAGTGTGTGTTTGTGTGTCTGTGTGACTGTGTGTATGCATGCTTTGCATGTGTGTTGGTGTGTGCATGGATGTGTGCCTGGATGCAGATGCTGGAGATTGGTGTTGGGAATTGTCCTCCATGTTCTTCCGCCTGAGTCACTGAGGATGGGTCCCTCAATTACACTCAGAGTGCTCTGATAGGACTTGTTTCCCAAGCTAGCTTGCTCTCAGGATCCCCTGCCTCCACTCCAAGGCTGAAATTATAGGCAGATCACCACACCCACCTGGCATTTATGTGAGTCCTGGGGATCTGAATTCTGGTCCTCACGCTTACACATCAAGTACTTGAGCCACTGAGCCATCCCCCAGCTCCCTTCTCATTTTTGAGACAGGGCCTTTTAATGAAGCTGGAGTTTATCAATTCAGCTAGTAAACTGGCTGTTCAATGTGTTCTAGGGCTCTGCCTATCTTCATTCTCCTCTCCAGCCCTGGAGTCATGCCGCTGTGCCTAGTCCTTACATGGATGCTGAGGATCCTCAGGCTTGTGTGCCAGCCACTTTACAGACTGAGCCACCTCTTCTGCACTATGGAGCAAACTGTTAACCTGGTCCATGAGCTTTACAAGGCCCTCTGAGGCCCAGGCCGCCTCTTGCCCCTGGCTGTTCCTTCTTTGCTGGACTCCAAAGAGGTTGGCCTTCTCCCAGCCTCCAGCTGTTGTTGTACACCATTGCCAACTTATCAGCTGTCGCATGGTTCTATGACCACTGACACAAGTCTCCAGTGCCATTCTGTGTGACAGACAGGCTGGAGCTTAAACCATGTAGCATGAGTCAATGCATACAAACTCCAACGTTCAGTTCCTGCTTCGTGGCATGGATAGGACCAGATTACCTGTAACTATGAGAGCCTGGGAGACAAGCTACATGAAACACATGGTTCTGGGCACACTCAGAAACACAGCTCATCCTCAGGCCTCAGCCCAACACCTTCTCCCAGGGACTCCCTGGGAGCCAAACCAGGCCTTCTAAGTGCTCCCATGGCTTCCTGTCCTTCTTGTCACAGCAAATCAAGATATTAATTTGTCTAGCCTCAGATTCATCATGGCAGAAATCCCGTCTGTTTATTGGCCCACCACATCCTTAGGGCCTAACCTAGTTTCTCGGAGTAAGTGTCCTTTTATTCTGGTACAGTTGGAGGGTATGGATACAAGAAAGAGCGCATGCATTCTGTCACTGTATTTGGAGATGGAGTCAGAAAGCAAGGGAACGCTCCTGAAATGTGTCCTAGGAAGATCTCGCTGCTGAGGAGCAATATACAAATGGTCCCTTTCCACCTCCCTGGGGTTATTATGATACATGCTGCATGGCTGTAATATCATGACATTTTCCTTTCTGCAATTCAGTGGCACAGCATGTCCATCAAAGGCCAATTCTCTCTTGTGTTTGAGCTAGAAAAAAATCCACAGTGATGTTCTGGGAAGATCTTGTTCTGTGAGTTTAGAGGACCAAATTTAAGCCCTGTATTGTCATTGAGTCTCTGCTACCTTTCACTGTAACTTGGACCAAAAGATATACTTGACTCATTTGTAAAATGAAACTTTGAGATGTATGACCAAACCCCAGGAAGCCATGTCTAACTTATGTGTATATCTTACTGATTTGGGTCTAGGCCACATAGGATGGTACTCTCATGTGACTCATCCTAGAGAAAGCCAAAAAGGACACCTCTCACATGGTAGGCCTCAGGCTACAGAGACAGAAAGTTGTATGGTGACAGGTAAGAATTGGGGGCCCAGCTGCAGCCAGTGCCAGGCAGGGCCACACAGTAGATGATTATGGGAGTAGAAGTGTTATGGGCCTGGGGAAGGAGCTGGGCTACATGGATGAAGCAGTTAAAGAATGACCTACTGACTCAGTCTCTGAGAACAATGTCAGTTGTGATCCCTGCAATTAGGAGCTTGAAAATCCTCCATCTTCCTTCTCTTAAGTAAGTTCAGGCTCTTTCTATTCCTGTAGCCAAATGGCTGCTGACTAAGCCATCTTCTCATACTGGATGCCAACTGTACAAAGCCTTAGCTAATAAGAGGGCTCCATTCCTGGCAGCTTCATAGGTTTTAAAGACCTGTCTTTGCCCATCTGTATTAGTCAGCATTCCATCACAATAAGGAAATGCCTGACATAATCAACTTACAGAGAGAAAAGGGTTATTTGGTTTCATAGTTCTGGAAGCTTTAGTCCATGACTGAATGCCTCTGTCACCTTGTGCTTTGTTGGAAACATATGGCAGGGAAACTGTTCATCCCACAGCTAGGAAGCAAGAGAAAACAAGAGGAAGGGGCTGGGATCTCAGCATCCTATTCCAGAGCACTCTCCCAACGCCCGAAGACCTCCCATTGGACTCTCATAAGGTTCCATGATCTCCTGATGACACCATACTAAGGACCAAGCTTCTAACACATGGGTTTTGGGGGCCACAAAAACTCCAAATGATAGCAGCACTTTTATTTGAATGCACTGGATCAGAGAAAGGGATGCTTTGGGGAAGGTTTTCATTATACAAAAGAGAAGCTGAGATCTAGTGGGGGATGAGGGATATGGACTCACTTCAGGACATTTGGTAAGTGAGAGACAGATGAACTGAAAAGCTCAGCTTGGCCTGTCTGTGTCCTAGAGGGTGCCCTCAGAGGGCTCCCTTTCTCCCATGCCATCCACACCTTGAGCCAAAGCTAGTACAAAGTCAGAGTTCTCCATCCAATCCTGCTGTGGAGCAGTCTCAGTTCTTGTGTCATGCACCAAAAGAACAGGGGGTGGGGGAGGGCATGGTTGCTAGACCATGGATGCAGTTGTGACCATTGCATGGACAGAAAACAAGCAACAAGCAGTCCCTGCCCAGAGCACCACCCAGCTCCCAAGCATGCACAGAACAAGCACTGCAGCCACCGATTTGCCTTTCCAAAGCAACAACAGACTGTTGGATGGGAGCCGTCTATAGGGAGCTCTCCATGATGAGCAGATCCTGTGGGTAATAAGCACAGGATTGAGGCGAGTTCCCAGAAGCATCATCCTGGAAATCCACCAGCCTAGTGTGCTGGCAGGGGGACGGAGGGGGGGGATTCCAAACCAGCATTCAAAGACCTTTCCCTTTTCCTAAACATGGCACCATAAGAAAACTGAGATAGCCTTTGCCGTTCCTGTGAGTTCAAAGCCATATATTTATTTGCAAGATATTTGAACTACATGAAATGTGTCTTGTTAGGCTTTGGCCACCTCTGTGGCTACCAAGCCTGGTATGGCACTAAGCAAGTTTGTTATAGAAACAGGTGGAGATTGGCTTAATGTGCTCTCATTATTTCAGTTCTCAGAGGACAAACTGAGGCCTTGGACTTCAAGGCTCAGAGGCTAATACATGGCCATCTCCAGAAACCAGACCCAGGTAGTGTAGCTCCACCTTTGGGACGCAGCTAGTGCTCTTTTGACTTGCCTGTTGGAAAAACTAACTCAGATGGGGAGGCTGCAGAGGTCTATAATTTCCCAAGGCTCAAGGTCAAGGGCCTAATTCCATAGCATATTAATGCAGGCTGTGTAAACACTTGTAGCTAATCTGCCTTCGCCAAGGGATCTGGAAAAAAAAGATGTTTTCCCCTGGGGTCTGAACCTAACTTTTAGCTTCCCTGTCTACGGAGATATAGCATCTTTGAAAAAGCAGTGGGCAGGGAGTCAGAGACCCCAGGAATGAACTGTGGACAAGACATGCTTTCTCTGAGCTTGGGTTTCTCCACAATAAAACACAGGCAAATTAGATGGCCTTCACATCTCTACTCATGTCTACTTCCAGACGATTCTCAATGGCTCATCTGAATTTTCCCCACAGAGAAGCAGCTGACTTAAGCTTCGGGTTACATCATTTAGCAGCTGGTACATGGCAGGCCCTCGGTAAATGTCCCAGAGTTAATTTAAGGGCTGCCTCAGGCATCTAGAATTTCTCATCATATCTGCATCTATCCCATGATTCCCTAACACTTGATGAGCCATGTGGGCTGCGGTAAACCCTGTGGTTTATGAAAAATATCTCAGAGATCACATCTCAACCAGGGGGCATGAAATCCCTGGGAGGAAGGAGCCAGGAATGTCATTGAGGCTGACAAAGAGAGCACATAAAAATCAAACCAGACCGATTTCACTCATGAATCTAAATGTGAAAATCCCAGACAAAATGCTGGCAAATTGGATTCAACAGTATATTAAAAGAATAATTTACCACAGCCAAGTAGGTTTCCCAAAGAAGGCAATGCTGTTTTAATATTAGTAAATCTGTTTATGGAACACACAAGTGGATCAAATAAGAGATGCCATATGATTATCTCAACAAGAACAGAACCTACTATGAAGATTCATCATGGCTTCCTAGCCATTGTGTAAGATACTAGAGACAGTACACACTGACAGCTGTGGGGGTTTTGTTTTGTTTTGTTTAAAGGGAAGTTGACTCATAACCAAATGCCTTTCTGATATTTGGGAAATCCCTACTTTATAAGGTGTGTGTGTGTGTGTGTGTGTGTGTGTGTGTGTGTGTGTGTGTGTACATATGTGTGTGCATGCATGTACATTTGTGTGTACATGTGTGTGAATAGGGGGAGGTAGGTAGTGCGCAGAGACCAGTGGCAACCTCGGCTGTCATGTTCAGAATGATCATCCACCTCCTTGGACACAGTGTTTCCCACTGACCCAAAGCTTACCAATTAGGTTGGACTGGCTGGCCAGTGACCTCCAGGGAGCCACCCTGTCCTCACCTCCTCTGTGCTGTGATTACAAGTGTGTGTTGCCACACCTAGCATCTTTATATGGGTGTCAGGGAATCAAATTCAGGTCTTACACTTACAAGGAAAGTGCTTCGTTGGCTGAATCAGTCTCCCTAGTGTTAGTATTCAGGAATCTGTACTGACCTATTCTTGGCAGTTTCTGACAGGATATGCCCTCAGCTGCAGCCACTAAGAGTAACGCCTGTGCACATTCACTATGTTCCCTTTTAAAAGGGCCCTGCCCACCTCCTATTCCCCCCCCCCCACTGCTCCTGTCTCTGGAGGCTGGTCTCCTCCATCCCCTTTCACTTTTTATGATCCCTTTGAAAAAAAATTCCACTCATGACATCTTTCTCCAGATGCCTTTTTAAAATTACAACACCCAGCCTACATTCTGAATTTGAGTGGTGACAGAGCTGTCTTCTACTATAGAAATGGAGAAAATGACACATTGTTACTGTTCTGGGCACCTGCCCCTCCCTAATAGCAACAGTGGGGTTATCTGGCAGAGTACTCTGCCTGTGTTCAGATGGTGGAACAAAGAAGCCAGGCAACAGAGCCCGTGTGAATATGTTGGGATGAGTGTCCCAGCAATGACGGCAACATCAGCTTCCTTGATCCCAGTGAATAAGCAGGAGGACCACATCCTAACTGTGGGGTGCAGCATCCTTGGTCTTTCAGGCTACAGTACCACTCATTCAAAGATGGCTGCTGTTACCCAAAGATAGCGGCAACCATGTGGCTCACACAGAGTCATGATCTGGAGTCAGCTGTTCATGGTTCCCTTGTTCCTGGCTCTGGGACATCCAGACTCCTGCCCATTGAATTTTTTTCTGCTTAAATCAGACAGACTCTGTTTCTGTTGCTGGCACCTAAGAATCTTAGATATCAAAGTCAGTTTCCTTAACATAGTGGAAAATATGTCATATTTTTTCAAATCTGTAGCCAATATTATGCAAAGCAGTGGTGTTCCTACTAATGCAGGAGTGGCCAACCCTGCCTCTGTTTCTAATAATGTGACTGCTGCAGTTATACATGCATCCATCTCTCTTCTTAAAGCCAGATAGTTTTATTCAGGTACCATTTTCTCACAGTAAAATATGCACCCATTAGACTGTAATTTGATGAGGCTGGGACAATCATATGCAATTATTTAAGAAACCTCAACATTCAATTACAGACTATTTCTATCACCCCCAAAGTCCCATCAGGCTTCTTTAGATATAACCCTCCCTCTCATCTCAGCCCTAGAAACCATTGATCTAATTTCCGTGCCTATAATTTTGCCTCTCCCAAGATGTACACAGACAAAATTCACATGGTAGAAGCCTTAAGTCACTTGCACACTGCTTCTTTAACTCCACTTAGATCCCTCCATGATCATATGCACGGAGCATTCTAGTGTATGTTAGATACTTAGTTATTTTCAGTTTGGGACTGTTATAAATAAAGTTTCTATAAACATTTGTGGATAGGTTTATGTAAATTGTTTTTGGTTTTGTTTTGTTTTCTTAGGTAAATATTTAAAGGTAAGTGTGCTGAGTCGCATTGGGTAAATATTTAACTTTAAACGCAGCTGACTAGTTTGCCTCAAAGTACCTATGCTGGTGGCATTCTCCACAGCTCTGTGGAAGCCACAGCCTTTTCACCTCCTTCCAGTACTTGGCAATACCCAGATTTTAATTTTAACTGCCAAGCAGAAGTGTGGTGGTGTTTTGATTATATTGTGATTCTTTATGGATGAGGTGTCTGTTCAAATTGTCCACCCACTTTCTAAGCTGATGTCTTTATTGAGCTGTACTGATTCTTTTTATGTTCTCAGGACAGGCTCTCGGTCAGGTTCCTGTGGAAGTGATGCTTTCTCTTGCTCCGTGACTAGCCTCTCCATTTGCTTAGGACTGTCTCTCAAAAAGTAAAAGCTTCATTCTTATAAAACCTAATTTGTCATTGTTTTTCTTGGTATGATTCATATTTTTTTAGTCCTACCTTGGAAATCATTACCTAAATCAAGAATGTAGTTTTTTTCTGTTATATCTCACTTCTAGCTTGATAGTTTTCAGCTTTTCTTTTTGAATCTTTGATTCATTCTGAGCTACATTTTCTTTATGATGTGAGAAGAGGGTTAATGTTCATTTTTTGCACAGGAATGTAAAACTCTTAGAGGATGCTATTGTTTTTAACATTGGCATGCTGGGCATAATGAGATTCAAAGTACACAATGGAGGTGTCATTATTGGGAAGGAGGAGAACGGTCACCATATGTGCATCAGTGTGTTTCAGTGCAAGAAATTCCAAAATGCTCACAGAAATCACCCAGAATGAATACAAAGTCAATAAAATCATCTGTCACAAAATAAACATGTAAAAATCAATAACATTCTAAATAACAGCAATCATTTAAAGAACAAATAAAATGAAAGACTCCTGCAGAGGAAAAGAGGAAAAGGTCTACAAATAATCTTAGTTCACAGCCTTAGAAGAAAACCCAGAACCTTCTATTGGGGACACAACAGAAGATAACTAAATATAGCTGTGTCAATCTCTTAGACAGAAGAATTTTTTAAACCATCTGTTGAGATGAATATCGAAGAACAGATTATAAGAACACGTGTCAGGGGCGGAGGAGATGGCTCAGTCCAGAAAAGTCCCTCCACATGAGCATGGGACCTCTGATTGGATCCCAAGCACCGTGTAAAAAGCCAGGTGTTGTGGCTCTCACCTGCAATCCCAGTGCTGGAGAACTGTAGCAGAAGGGTCCTTCAGATTTGCTAGCCAGTCAGTCTAGCCAACAGATAGCTACCCTTTCAGGGAGAGGTCTCACTGAAAAAAAAATAGAGAGTGGTAGAGAAAGACACCTGACTTTGACCTCTGCCCTCCACATATACACACGTGTACACACCACACACATATGGAGAGAATAAGAGAGAATGGGGATGTGAGCTGCCCTACCATATAAGATAAAGATATCATAATTAAGACTTTGTATTTAAAGACTCAAAATTAAGCCGACAGAGCAACATGCTAGAATGGGTAAGTCTTCTAAAACAGCAGTCAAGGCCTAATAACTGAGCATTGTAGTCATCTAGAATCAGAATAGGTTGCAGTTACAGAATGAAGCACCGGTAGCCTATGAGGAACATGTTCATGGAGGCATTTTTCTGAGTTCCCAAGCCATCTGCAATAGAAGCACCCTCCAGATATCAAGGCAGCCTGGTGGAATGTGTGCCAAGGAGGCAAGCACACCCAGCAACCTTCTACTGATGCAGTAGCACACCTATTACAAAAGGGAAGGTTATATAACAGGCTCATACTCATTTCCATAGATGAAGGGAGGATGAGTTTTGATGATAATCTGAGAGGCAATATATTGGTAACTGGTGGTTTGAATGAGAAATGTCCTCTATAGGCTTATGTATTTGAATACTTGGTCCCCAGGTGGTGCTGCTGTTTGGGGAGATTATGAAACCTTTAGGGGGCAGCTTTGCTGGAAGAAGTACATCACTAGGGGAGGACTTTGAGAGTTGATAGCCTCCCTCTCTCCCTCTCTCCCTCTCTCCCTCCTCCTCCCCCTCCCACCTCTGTGCTTCCCATGTCCCTCTCCTGCCACCATGCCACACCTTCCCTGCCATTAGCGACTCTATCCCTCTGGAACTGTAAGCCTCGAGGTGCTCTGCTTTGGGTCGTGGCATTTTATCACAACAACAGAAAATCAACTAATCTGGGGACTGACACAGGATACAAGAGACAAGTCACATTTTCTAAACGCATTCAAGTCTGGAGCTCTGGGCACACTTGCTAACACCCCAGTGGCCAGAGCAAGTTAACTAGCACCTAGGTGGTGAACATCTACTCTGTACCAGACCTGAACATCTACTCTGAACCAGACGCCAATGGATAGAAAGGGAAAGTAAAGAGACATGCTAGAATTTGGATGTGAGCTGCCAGCAGGTGTGGTGTGCTAATTGGACAATGAGCAGGCTTGCTGAGCAAAACCAAAGTTTCATTCTGGAGTTGCTAGGCACAGCATCTAAAAGGGAATCTCGAATAGGCAACTTGATGTGAGTCCCCACTCAAGAGAAGAGGCACACGAAGAAGCACAGACATCGCTGCCATTAGCTTATATGGTGTGGGACGCAGTGGATCTACTTAACATTACTTGAAACAGTGTGTAACTGCAGATTAGGAACTGTCCACCCCAGGAGCTCTGGGCATTTCAATGTTTAGCTAATGGGTCAGAGAGAATGATTCAACCGAGAATAATGATGCCAGGAATTTTATAAGAGGAGAACAGAGGTGGAAGCTGTTGGTGACCTTAACAAGATCTGAGGAAGGGACCAACACTAGGAATCACTGTGCTAAGTGCTGGAGAAAGTAATAAGAATGAGATGCATTTCTTGCCCTTCAGGAAATCACAGCCCAGCGAGGGAGGCAGACAAGTGAATGAATCATTCCAATACAGTGTGATAAATCTTATGATAGAAAAACATTTTCCTAAATGTGTTCCACCGAACACTGTTTGAGAGAGATGTTAATCTAGTCTTAGAAACCAAACTGTTCCAAGCAAATTAAGTTGGGAAAGACTGCAGGCTAGACCTTTATCTCAGGAGCTTCCCAGGACACGTTAATGTTCAAAATGTTCTAAAATTGTCAAGTAAAGAAATCTGACTAACTTTGATTCATGATTAGCACACAGAAAATATTTGAAACCATATTAAGGTAGAATAAGATTTCATATTGTGGCATCTCTGTTTACTTCCTTTTGAGCAGAATCTTGGTTCTAACCTTCAGTTGAGGGAGCCCTGAAAGAATCTATGAATGAGTCAAGAGGTCCCTGGGACAGAGCTGTGTCCTTGCTTGGGGGGAAATCAGAGCATTGCATTGTAGAAAAAGCTTCTGATAGGGCTGGCAGTTTGACTGGGCCAAGTCCCCTCGAGGTAAGGAGTCCAGGATCTTGAGGATGCCAGAAAAAAACAGTATCTTAAGATATTGTAGATGGCCTACAATGGCCAAGTTTTGGGGTGAACATTAGCCACTAGCCCTCCATGCATTTGGTATTGCTGCCTAGTTCAGAACACAGGGAATAGAACCAGCACTTCATATCCACTGATTCTGCATCCACAGATGTTGCCAATGATGCATTGAGAATTCTATTTTAAAGAATATTGTACTGAGCATGTGTAAACTTCTCCAGAGAGTAATTATGGCAATTGCTAACATGGCATTTGCATTGTGTTAGGCATTGCAAGTCATCTAGAGATGGTTGAAGCACACAGGAAGACAGCTCAATACTGTGGTGAATGACTGCAATTCCAGTCTTTGGGAGGCTGGAGCAGTAGTAGCAAGAATTCAAGGTCAATCTAAGCTACATAGGAAGAAGACCCTATCTTGAAAATACCAAGTAAACAAGAAGTACAGGAAGATATGTATGTGCCATTTGTAAATGTTCTATCTCTGATATTTAACAATTCTTGACCTTTGATCTCTTCAGGCAGTTCTGGAACTAATCCTCTGAGGGACTACTGTACTGGGAGCCAGGAAGAGAGACAGAGAAAGAGAAAAACTCATTTAAGAGGCACTCTGCTGACAAAGTCTATGACTCTGCCTCTTAGTGGTGAGGTTTCCCAATCCTGTTGTTGAGGAGTGTAGAGGAGGCAATCCTGAGAAAAGTAGAGAGCAATACGGAACACAGTCAATGAGAAAGCAGACGGTGGGGGAGAGGAGAGGGTTCGGTGTGTAAGCTGTATCTGCAAACATGAGGACCTCAGTTTGAATCTGCAGCACCCATGCAAAGCCCAGGCATGGCTACACCTGCCTGTATCTCCATTAAGGGGGTGGGATGAGCAGCAGGCAGATTCCAAGAGCTCACTGGCTGGCCAGCCCAAAACAATGAATTTTCAGTTCAGGGAGAAACCCCTCTCAAGGCAATAAAATAGGAAGCAAATGAGGAAGACATACCACCACAGACATCTGCTCTGGCCTCCACATGCATATGCACTTACACACTTGTGTCCCCAACTCCCACAAACATACAAACACACACAAAAGAAGGACAGCAGAGGTGGAATAACTCGGGGAGGAAAGCCAACGGGCTGTGAAGGGTCCCAGGGAAGAGCAGTGGGGGAGGAACTGAATGAGAACAAAGTATAATGACACATGTATAAAGGTGCCATGATGAAACAGTACCTTTTGTGCTCACCTAACAATTTAATGAAAAAAAAAAAAAAGAATCCCTTTGCTACCATCCCTCAAAACAGAGAGAGAGGCTGTAGCAGGTTTTTTTTCCTGAAGTATTTTCATTGCCAGAATGTCTGTGGTGGCAGAATCCATAAAAGTTGTAAGACTGTTTAATGCTCAAGGCTACAGGGTGCTCTGAAAAACAAATAAAATAAAGATTAATAGAACTGGAAAGCTGCATGCGCCCTGAGATGTCCCAGGGCTGAGATGAACCAGCTAAGGCCTGGTGAGAAGTGACCTGCCCACTCTCCAGTACCAGAGCTACAACTAGACCTGTCACTGTGCCAGCTGTACCTGTCTTTGCTGTGTTTAGGCTCACAGAAACCAATGGGCTGTTTGTCCGTTCCCAGGTGCCTGGTGTCACCAGGAGTCAAGAAAAAGCAGTTCCTTAACAGAAACAGCCGTGGAATGCTGTGGACATTTTCAGAGAGGAGACTTGAGGGCAAACTTGCCCTCACCATGACTTGGAGGCTGAATTCTCACCATGTGTCTTGGATCCTGTGTCCCAGCAGCAGGCAGGAGGTTATGGCTACCTTAAGACCCCCAGGTGACCTGTATCAGAGGACACAGTGGCTTTGTCCCACTGCTCTCACTTTGTATCAGAGAATGCCTCAGAGGTCTGGCTTCTCGTTAATTTGGCGATTTCCCCAGAGGTAGAAAAATTAGGTGAAATTAAATCACCAGCTGGCTTCGCAGCAGGCTCTGATCTTCTTCAATTTTTCCTTGACAAGAAGGCACTAGGGGCAGCAGAGACCCCATTAATACTTTGTTGTACAAAATCCACGCTGCTGAACAAAATCAATCCATTAGTTCATAGCTCGGGGATTCACAGGCACTTCCTCACAGGCAGGCAGGGAGAAGCATGAGAATGAGACTGGGGTTCTAGCTTACACCCACTGTTGGAAAGCAAGGGGAACCCCTAACCTGCTGAAACAGGCACTGCCATGAGAATCCTGCCAGGAAGTTGGAGGTGCCAGTCACAGAGATGATGACTAGCGCAGGCCTGGTCAGTGACAGTACAGAACCTGAGGGTGGGCTGCAGCAGCATGACCCAGAGAACATAAGACTCTTTAGAACAGATGATTCTGAAGTGCGCTTCCATCACGTCAGAGCCCCATCGAGTGTCAACAAGTAAATGCAGCTTTACCCCCGGGGCTGGACAGGGAGTCCAAGATGCTAGACAGAGTTTAACACAAGGAAATGGAGGCAGAAGACTGGCGCGGTATCATAACACTGTGAGTCTAGAAATACCAAAGCAGATTCTGATAAAAGGGAAGTGATGGTGGTAGAGGCAGTGGCGGAGGTGGTGTTGGTAATGGCGGAGGAAGTGGTGGTAGAGGAGGAGGTGGTGGTGATGGTGGAGGGGCGGTGGCAGCGGTGGAGGTGGAGGTGGCGGTGGCGGTGGCGGCGGAGGTAGTGAAGGTGGCAATGCAGGCAGTGGTGGTGGAAGTGGCAATGGTTATTTTGTCAGTGACCCCTTAGAATAGTGCCAAGAAACCCCCTGTTCTGGTGAGATCTAGAGAAAAATACTGAATGAGCACAGTTATTTTCCTTGTAATTATTCCCTGAACCAGACACTATGACACCTATTTGCAGTCATTTCAGATCTTCAACAGCCCCGTCTTGGGAAGGGAAGAGCACCACAGCATAGAGATGAAGCACCCTGCATCGGGAGGCCACACAGGAAGTATCCTACCCTCTTCACTGCCTCTTCTTCACTACCCTCTTCTTTCGAACAAAATTTCTCAGTTACAAAGGTTGGCTAGGCTATTGTTTTAAAGGCACAAGGAAAAAGGATATTCCAGTCAGATCCACCACACTGCACCAGCTGTGGGGCTCTTGGGGCTGTGTTCAGTTATCACATGGGAATCAAGAGTCACTAGACTCAGTACAGGTTAGGTGAAGTTTATTCGGGGAGAATGCACTTACACAGGAAACAGATGAGAGCTGTGGGTTCCCAGTCCAAGGACAGAAACCCTGCCACAAGGATGATCTCCACAACCTGAGCAGGAAGCAAGAGAGAGCTGGGAGCCCCAAAGCTAACCTTTATCACCAGGCACATCCACACCTGTGACCACACCCAAAGGGATGTGGTCAGTGCCACAGGTGTGGAGGTGGCTATCACTACAGTTCAGGGCTTTGGAAAACAACGGGTCACCTTCTGGGGTCTTAGCCACACTCCAGAGTCTTATCTGACACACCCAGCAGTTAAGAAAAAAAAGAAAGCCACAGTGGAGTGACATGAGTCCCAGGGAAGTTTCTGGAGAGGAAACTGAAGGCAAACTGAAGCATGTGAAGCAGGCGCTGCACTGGGCTGAGCCATGTCCGCAGCCCCTGAAATACTTTCTTTCATCTGTTCTTCCCTGTTTGTTTCTCCAGATGACTTTTAAAGCATTTGTTATGATCTACCCCTAAGCCTACATGTTAGCAATTCACTTGGAACAATGAACACCTTTTGCCTATTCAGTTCTCCCATCTAAGAGATCGAAGCATCTGCTCTTGGTTAGCTTCTTTGCAGTCCTCAATGGAAAGTTTTGGTTTATTTGTAGGTATGTCTTTGCTGTCCTGTCCTGGGAAGACTGTGTGGCTAAGTAAAATAAAAACACTTTTCTTAATGACAGGATGCTGTGTGCATGTGTGGCTGGCAAGTGCTGTCAGAACACTCCAGAACATGTCCCCCCTGTGCACCTACCCTTGATGTTGTATAGCCTAGCCGCCCATAGAATCTCATCTAAGCACTTCACAGGCTCTGCTCTTTAGCACAGGAAGAATGGGTTGAGCTGGGAACACACACCTAGCTGGCTAGGAGGTGGCTAAGGCCTTTCAGAAAGGGAAATGCAGGGAGCTGAGAGCATGGGGGACTGCGGAAGGGCTGAGAAGGGGGAGAGGGTGGAGAGCTGACTGTGGCAAATAGACAGCTGGGAAGAGCTATGAGACCTAGCTGCTAGGGAAGGTCCCAGAAAGTCATGGAGTTACTAGCTCTGACTGCCAAGGAGCTGTGATACTAAGAGCCAAAGGTCCCAACAGCCTGAGCCCAGACCAGATCATTAGCTTCTGAATGCTGGGCTGTGGGCACTTAAAGCCCAGAGCTGTTGACAGCCTACTCCACAGATGCTTGCTTAGTCATGTTCATTGCTGCTCTATTCGAAATAGTTAGGAAATGGAAATAACCTAAATGACTTACAACTGACAAATAGTTAATGAAAATGTGGTACATACACACTATCAAATACTATTCAGCTGTAAATAAAAAATGAAATCACAAACTTTTCAGGTAAATGGATGGAACTTGGAAAGATCAGATTAAGTGAAGTAACTGGATCCAGAAAGACAAATGTCACAAGTTCTCTCTCATTGGAGGCTCTTAGCTCCAATATCCAGATGCATGTACGTATCCTGGAGTAATTGCAGAAAGCAGGAAAGTACAAAGGGACCATCGCTGGGGTAGGGTGGTTGGGGAGCATCAGGGAGGAAAATTGGCAAATATAGATGATCTGATCAAGAAAATGGGAAGGAAAAGATGCATGCAATAAGCCCAGTTTGAAGACCACTTGACAAGTCTTGGCCATTTGCTCTTGAGGTCTTGTTTCATTTATTATTACTATAGTTGCATTTTTCTATTTATAGATTCCCCCTATAACATGCTACGTTTCTCAAAACAGCTGAGCTTCCAACGTAAGACTCTGTGGACATAAGCTGTTGCTTTTCTATGGCAATTGTCAAAAAGACAGTGTGTGTGTGTGTGTGTGTGTGTGTGTGTGTGTGTGTGTGTGTGTGTGTGTGTGCCACAGCACCAGAGAAAGCTATCAGGGGTCCTTCTCTTTACTCTTCAGTTTTATTTCCTTAAGACAGAGTCTCTCACTAAGGTCAAGACTAGGTTGGAGGCCAACAAGCTCTGGAGACCCTCTTGTCTGGAGTTACGGGTGAATATGTGGTCATGCCAGGCTTCTTATGTGGATGCAGTCAATCTGAACTTGAACCTTCATGCTTGTGAAGCAAATGCTCTTACCCATCTCCCCAGGCCAGCTAAGGATTTTCGGTTTGTTTTTGAGGTGGTCTTACGTATTCCAGGCTGGCCTAAAATTCATTTTGTAGCAGAGGATGAACTCAACCTTCTGATACTCCTGCTTCCAGCTCCCTAATGCTGGGATTACAGGTGTGCACCACCATAGCCAGCTAATACAGTAATGGAGAACAAACAGGGCTTTGTTTATGCTGAGCAAGCATTCTACAGCTGAACTGTCCATCTGTCTATCTTTTTAACTTTTTGATCTATATATCTATCACCTATTTATTTATTTGTTTATCTGTCTTTCTATCCATCTATCTTTTATTGCTTCTGTTTTCCTGGGTAGCTTTAACTAGCATATTCACAAATACAAGAAATAAGGCAAACTTGGTTTTTAACTTAAAAAGTTTAAGTGCTTTAATTTAAATATTGTTTGAAAGGACTATACACACATTTTATGATCCCTTTAATAAATACTAAGTGATATAACTGCATATATCTAAACAATAAACAGTTATATATAAATGTATGTGTGTACTGTTGTTTTATTCTAGAGGGCAAAGTTGACCTACCATGGCCCATTTTATCAGAAAAACATAACATTCAGCCCCTACTGATGATCCTTTGCAATAAGGTCATGGTCAATTTTTGTTTCTCAATCATGAAAGACAGAGGGGGCTGGGGACATGGCTCAATGGTTAAAGCACTTTCCATATAAGCAAGAGAACAGTTCAGATCTCCAGAACCCCCATAAATGCTGTGGGCGAAGTGAGGCCCCTGTTAATTCAAGCCTCAGAAAGCAGAAATAAGGACTCCCCAAAGCCAGCTGGCTAGGGAAACTAGTCTTATTGGTAAGCTCTGGGCTTGATGGCGAAACTTTGCCTCAATGAATAAGGTGGAAAAGCAATGGAGAAAACTCAACATCAACCTTGAGCATCCACACATACTCTCATATACGTGTGTGTGCACCTGCACACACACATGCTCCCACACAGAGATGAACATTTATATACACCTATGCGCAATACAGGCATATACATCTGCAAAGAAGAAAAACAAAATAAATTAAAAGAAAAATGACAGATGGCTCTGTGGCATGAGCCCTCCTCTAGTGATGTCTGATGTCCTCACTCTCCTGTGAAGATCCCACTGGGCCCCAGACTCTGGAGAGAGGAGTAAAATGACTACAGTGGGTTTGACAGGCACCTCAGCACACCAGCATGAAAAGAGATAGAGCTGGGTTCTCTGGGTGTCTCTGTCTCTATGGAGACCACTTTTCCAACCTTTGTTTGATGTATGCACCTGCCAACACTGTTTTGGAGCAAAGAGACTAAATTCCTGAGCTGTGACACTACCTGAGATGAGGTGGGAATGTTCAGTGTTGCCAACTCACACCCAGACTCTGGTCCTCCTGCTGAGGACAACCTTGTGATCTGGCCACACTTCTAAATTGGGGATGGTATACCAAAAGGAGGTCCCAGCAGTGTGACCTGGATATAACATGTCATATCATGCAAGACTGGCAAGTTTCCCAGTCTACTTCAGAGCTAAAACTAAACTAAACAACATGATGCAATTTCTAGTCATCCAATGTTTATACCATGTTTCTATCATGTGTGATTATCTCTCAGGAATCAGAAACTCTAGTAGTTACAGACAGCTTTGATAAATAAGACAAGGCAGATAAATTTGTTAATGTCTGCAAGCCAAGCGTGAATAGTAGCTAAGATTTTCTCTAAAGCATGAACTGAAAGAAGGAAAACAAAAATGATGTCTGTGGTGATGGGAAGGCCAGGAAGAGGGAAGCGGGAGTGGGAACACAAGAAAGGTTGTTGGATTAGTTAGAATCTGTCAGGGTGAAGATCCATGTGTTGTAGTGGGACAAACTTGGGATGCAGAAGAGAACTTAGGGCCATGACCTTATTATAATGCCCTCAATCAAGTGTCTTTCCTTACCTATTCTATTTTCCTGATACTTGTAGCTAGGGTGGAATTATAGACCCATCCTGAGGGAGGGAGTTGGAGAATTCCCCAACATTCACATGTTTTTCCGAGTTCTGGAGGTTAGGGCAGAGGTCATGGGACAGGGCTTCTCTGAGGGATGATATTTCCAGTCAGTGACTAGAAATGACACACAGGCACTACTGTTGGTCAGATTCTTCCAGAAGCACCTCTGAAAAGACAATGGGTGTGTGTGTGATGTTTGTCAGGGTCCACATCTGTGGAGTGATGAAGAGTGTGGTACTGCATAGCCAACAAAGACCCAGATGATCCTACAGGAACTTTGGGAGCTTCAAGTATGCTTCAGAGCTGCCTCGAAGTGGCGCAAGGACCAGGGCCCTTTAATTCCTTACGTTGACTTAACACCAGATACACAGGCCCCTGAGATGGATCTAGAGGGCTTTTAAGTCTCATATGTCCAGCTCCATCCCACAGTTTTCCACTTCCCCTCAGAGATAGTCACTCATCAAATAAGTCTACACCCAACACATGGGCTGGGGGAGACGAAATAAGAGTCTCACATACCTTATCTTGAGCCAGAGTTCATCCCATAAGGTAGATGTCAGCACTTTCATTGTGTAGACCCCAAAAGTTGAAAACTTGCCAGTGTCATATAAGAAATAAATGGAAAAGTGGAGCTATGCATCTAAGACTGATAGACACTGAGGCCCACACTCCTGGTTGTTGTAAATAAAGGCTGTGTTTGTTTTTGTATAGTTCTATTGGAACTCTGTAGACAGTTGTTCCATTATAAGTAAACACAATGAGTTAGTTGTAAGGAGACCACCACACTGAGCCAAACCTCCCTTGGGTGGAGAACTGTTCTATGGCTGCTTCAGAAGCTCTACAGAGTCTACAACACACCTGTGGAACCAAATCTTCCAGACACAAAATGACCTAATGAGTACTTTTTCAATGAAATAGCTGAATATAATGCTACTAGGGACCAAGGCCCACTTCTAAGAATCTCATGTGTTGGAATCCACTAGCCCTTTGAGGAGGGCAGTGTTATAATCTTCCAGTTGACAGATGGAGAAACTGAGGCACAAGGGAGTAAAATAAGTTACTGCCAGGCACTCAGCTGTATGGAACAGATCATGACAGTCTGGTTCCTCAAAGTCCCCAGAAGAGTTCTTCCAGGTCCTGTCCATCTGTCATGATGCTGGGGTCCCCAGGGCAGTTTGGGACTTGGCTGGTCTCAGTTCTTCTGGGTTCAACCCATATATCAGAGTCACCACATCTGATTTTCTCCATGGAACTCCTGGACTCCAGTTCCTAACATGGCTTATCTGCCTGACTCTACCTTCCCTGCCTCCTGAGATGCTAACACCTGTACCTCAGCCCTCCCTATCACCCCCACCCTTGCCTAAACCAGCACCCTGGCCTGCCTCAGAGTCCAATACCTGGTGTACCTGAGTCTCTGCCCACTGACACACTGCCCAAAGGACAATACTCTACCTGCAGGACATGTTGCTCAAAAGGTTGGGGCAGACTTGCTCATGCTGGAAATGGTGCTTATCCTAGGGATGTTGCCTGAAGACAGACGGCTTCTAGTGAAGGGAAGTAGCAATACAGAGGCAGGAAAAGCACTGCAGTAGAGATTAAAAGATGGTACATGCAAATGAACATGCAGACCCAACAATTTAGACCAAGGATACTGCCAGCTATCGTGGGAAGGTAACAGTAGCTGCTACAGGCCAGCAACACATGATGGAAAAGCCAGTTTGTCCATGGCTGTGCACAGAGGTCAGAACATAGATCTTATGGAATTGCTACAACTCTGCATGGTCTAGAGTGAGGATTGCAGGGTGCAGGGAGGAGAGTGTTAGTCAGCATCGATCCCAAGCTTTTTTCAGAGACAATCATCAAGAGATCAGGAAGACCATGGGCTATTTGAGGCGGCCATTGGAAAAGCTGACTGCAGTGACAGATGAAGGGATAGACCTAAAATGCTCAAAGCAGCAGTTTAAAGCAAATCTCATTTCAATTTGGCCTTCCATCTGTGGTGATTATAAAAATACAGTTCCCAAATTGCCTGTAGCATCTCAGGAGTGTGGTCTGCAGGCAGACACCTGCATGCTAGCAAGCATTTGGAGTGACATTCTGGATTGGGGGAGGGTTCCTGGTGGTGTGGAGATTGATCAATGAAAGAAGACAAGAGGCAGAAAATGACTCAGCTGAACTGTCCAGAGAGGGTCAGTGACATACTTGAGGTCCCAAGCTTGGGCCAGGTCTGGAACTCCCTTCCCTAAATCCTGCTTCAGGGCTATGAGTAATAGAAGGCTCAAGAGTATGTCCTTAAAGGAGGCATGGAACAAAGAGTTCTGTGCCATGGGAGAAGGAAACAAGGGAAAAATAAGTAAAATGGGTATAGTTCAGGCAGGAATTCTCTCTAGGAAAAAAATCTAATAATTCTTTCCCTTTGTTAGCTTAGAGAAAGCAAAAGGAACAAAGACTGTCCAGAAAGAAAGAAGACATTAGCACCGTCCTAAGTCTATCACTCATGGCTATGTCCCAACATACATACATACATATATACATACATACATACATACATACATACAGGAACTTACCTACAGGGGTTTTCCCCTGTATATGTACCTTGTGGGTGTCTAGTGTCTACAGAGGCCAGAAGGGACACTGGATCCCTGGAACTGGAGTTAAGGGATAGTTAAGGGATAGCACCCTTCTGTGGGTGCTAACAACAGAACCCTGGTCCTATGTAGGAGCACCAAGTGCTCTTAACCACTAAACCATCACTCCCCACCTGTTATCACAGCCTCATAGGCTCAAGAAATAGCAAGAAGCCCTCCTACCCATCCCAGGTGATTGCTCTAAAGCAGATTCTCAACCTTCCTAATGCTGTAGCCCTTTAATACAGTTTCTCATGTTGTAGTGACCCCCAACCATAAAATTATTTTTGTTGCTACTTCATAACTGCAGTTTTGTGAATGTTATGAATCCGAATGTAAATAACTGTGTTTTCTGATGGTTTTAGGTGATCCTGTGAAAAGGTCACAACCCCTAGGTTGAGAACCACTACTCTAGTGCCTCTTTAGCCTGTTCCTAGGCTCCTGGCTCTTGGAATCCTGGATCTGCTGTCCAGCCTTGACATTCCCTCTGCTTTTTCTGATGAGACATGAAGCCTCTCTCTTGGACCTTGGCTCTCTGCCTGGCTGTGAGCTCTATATTACCTTAGCATCCCCTATCATTCCACTCTAGCTTAGCTGTGCATGAGGCCCATATGCCAGTCTGGCCCAAGATACTCTCAAGTACAAAACAAAGGAAATTAGACATTTTGTCTTTAATCCTGTGACAGTGGGTTCTGATTATTGACTTGGCACAGCCTATACTTGCCTGAGAAAGGAGTTTCAAAGGATTGCCTAGCTCTATTTGGCATGTTTGGAGAGGGGTGGGGATCTTGGCTGAATTAGCTTATTTGGGGAGGCCACCCCACTGTGAGGAATCCTGTCCGCTTGGCAGGAGTCCTGGACTGTGTGGAACTGGAGAGATGAAACTGAGGCAACCAAGTAAGTGATCTTGCATACATCCATTCCTCCCTCCTCTTGACTGGATGTCACATGCCTCGATGCTTCAGGATTCTGTCATCTTTGCTTCCCAGCAATGGACTATAGTGTGCAAGTGTGAGCTAAAATGGGCCCTTTCTCTTTCTCCCAGGGTTCTTTCTTGTCACAGCAACAAAAAGTGAAACTAAGACAAATCATAACTTCCTACCTGAAGAAAATGAATGAAATTATGTCAGTTCTCTTTGCCTGTCTCTTGAGAAATTGGAGCTGTGAGACAAAAATGAATAGCTACAGTTGGCTTCAATTAGCAAAATAAGGGGGGAGGTGTGCACAGATGATTCCCAGCTGGAAAGGGAAAACTGTTAGCTCCTCATTGTTGAGACCAAAAGAATCACAGCCTAAGGAAGGAGGGATTTACTTTGACTCAATATCAGAGAGTTTGAGCCACAGCCACTTGGCTCTGTGTTTCTGGACCTACTGTGTGGCAGACCATCATGGCTGTAGGAATATGTGGCAGGGGACAGCTGTTCACATCTTGGTAAACAGAGCAGAAAGCAAGCTCAAAATTAGCCAGAGATAGCATCTCCCAAGGACCCTGCACCTCTTAAATTTCCTACAGACTTCCCTCCCCACAGACAGCAGCACCTGCTGGGGTACATGAGGCTGAGGAGGGCATTTTAGATTCATATTTTATCACATTGGTTTAAGTCCCAGCCTCACTGCTGCTCCTGAGGTTGGTACACACGGGTGTAATGTGTGTGTGTGTGTACATGTACATACATGTAGAGTTTAAGGGAAGCAGGTCGCATGAGAAGAGATTATCACACCATTGTTCCCAGTTTCTCAGATACTCCCAGAGTGCTCTTATGGATTACAGAGGAGAGAGTACTTGTATTTGTCAGGGTGTTTGGGTTGTAAGGGACAAAGTCCAGTTGAAATTAGCCAAAGTGAAATAGGGACTTGTTTTCTATTTACCTAGAAGCCCAGGATGAATCTCACTCAGAAATGACTAGAACCAGGCTCCCATGAAACCAGCAAGACTTTGCCACTCCCCGTTTCTATCTAGGTGTAGACTTCTCTTGACAAGCTACTTCCTCCAGCTGTAGGAAGAGAGACTGCTAGCTTACTCCAGTCATCCTCCTGAGAGACAACCATCTGAAAAGAAAGACTCTCTGGCTGACCTCTGGTATGCCCCTAACAGACTGATGACGACATCAAGGAGGTAAGGGATTTTCAGTTGCGGCATCAACATTCCTGCTGGGGAAGGACCAGATATGCAGAAAAACAGCTACAACTAGGCTACATTGCACAGAGGACAGGTGGTTCGGTAAAGGAAGGGATGTTAAGCAATCATAGGTCTTCTATAGGAACCTCCTTATTTCCCACCTATCTGGGACAGAAAGAGATCTCTCAGCACCTGTGGTGGTTTGAGTAAGAATGGCCCCCATAGGGTCATATACTTGAATGCTGAGTCATTGTGAGTGGTACTACTTGGGAGGGATCAGGTGTGTGGCTTTGTTGGAGTATGTGTGGCCTTCTTTGAAGAAGTGTGTCACTAGGGATGGGCTTGGTGATTTCAAAAGTCCAAGCCAAGCCCAGTGGCTCAGCTCTTCCTACTGCCTGTAGATCCAGATGTAGGCCTCTTCTCAGCTATTTTTCCAGCACCATGTCTACCTGCTATGACGGACTTAACGTCTGAAACTGTAAGCAAGTCCCAATTAAATGCTTTCTTTTCCTTCTTTTATAAGAGTTGCCACAGTGGTGATGTCCCTTCACAACAACAGAACAGTGACTAAGACACCACCTACAGGTACGTAGTTCCTCTGTGAATCATACAACTTCCTGGCTCCCTGTGGTAAAGGCTGCTTGTCCTATACAAATACCCACTCAGCAGTTTGACAATAAGTTTGAGTATGAGCCCCAATTCCTAGTGTTCCAAGAAAACTCATTATAGACTCTCTTTCCTATTGCTTGCATAAATAACTTGGGCCTTATAAACAGGTATACATATGTATCAGTGCCAAATCTTCTTATAACCTCGTTACCCTATTAACACAGTAAACTTCTCTTCTAGCCTGTAGGTAGGGTCCCTGTGAGAGTAATACATGGGACCCTTCTGTCTTATTGCTTCTCTGCTTATGTAAGACTGTAGCCCACTCTAAAACCTCCTTTGAAAGTTGGAGGAATCCCATATGCTATCTTGGGTGTCTCACAAGCATATGTGTCATGACAATATATTTCTGAGCTCGAGGTGACCCCTCCCATTTCCCATCTGGTCTTGCAGCTTGAGGCTGACTGGCAAGTCACTCTCAACCTCATGTCCAAAGCTCTTCCCATGAGAAAAGGCAGGGAGAAAAACCCACTCCTTAACACTATCTCACACATTTACCTGGAGGTCTAAGCTATGTGACTTCCATGCCACCTCTGAAAACAGTCCCTAGAGCCTCTGCCTGCAGCCCTGACTTTCTCGAGGTTGGATGCCTTTCCAATGGATGCTGATGGGCTAGACAGCAACCAGCTCTCTATCACTAACAGCTTCAACCTCATTCGTGTGTGTGTGTGTGTGTGTGTGTGTGTGTGTGTGTGTGTGTGTGTTCCCACTATTTTTCAAACACTGTTTAGATCCATGGATTCAATAATGCAAAAACAATGGATTGACATCCCTTCCCTCCTGCAGATTACTATTTAGTCTGAAACATAATTGGTGAATAAACGGATGTATTTTATGTTATAGTAAGTGCTAGGAAGAAAAGACAAGTTAGAGATGATAAGGGTTCTCTGAAGTAGGCTGCTCAGCAAAGGATGCTCTAGAGAGACAGCATCTGAGCAGAGAGCTTTCACTGCATGAAGGATCACCGTATGCAGGTGCAACAGGGAGCAGTGTCCCAGGAATAGGGAACTGCGGTACAGCCCTGAGGAGGGCCAGGCATGCTAGCACTGGAAGGACAATCATGTGTCCATTTGGCTGAAGCCCACAGAGTCGGTGAAGAGCAAGCAACAGAGGTTTGTGTAGTTCACCATGAAAGCTCTAGTCCATGGTGATGGGAAGTCAGGCCAACAGCAATGTCTGAAAGAACCCTTGAGGGTTTTCTGGACCCCAGATGTAGAAGAAAACATAGGATGTTGTAGAAGCCTATGAGCTCACACTGAAAAGCACATGTGAACTAGACAGACACTGAAGGATGACCAGAAGTTGAAGCAAAAGAAATATCAAAATAGGATATGGTCAAAGGCAAGAGTAGCAGCAGAGTGCTCAGGACCCATGGTTGTCTGACCATCCATCAGGCTGACAGTTGGAGAGTGTTGGGGACCCTGACAGAGCAGAGTAAGGCTGTCAACAGCCCAGGTCAGATGGAGAAAGACCTTAGAGAAAACCCTAACCTAGCTTCCTTGAAGCAGACCTGCTTCTCCAAGATCACATCAGCCACAACATACTGAAGAACTCCTTTTCTAGCTGCAGCGTGAACCAGTGCTGCTTAAGAAGCCCATGGTCCAACACCCTCATTCTCCCCTCCAGAAATCCAGGCAACTGCCTTGCGTACTATCAGAAATACCTTTCTCCCTAATATAACAAATTCATATAACCTGTAGAAACAGTGTATTAATATTTTCTAAACTGTCATAGCCAGGAAGCCAAGGACACCAGAGTAAAAGACAGAGGATCAGGCCAGGGACTTAGTGAAAATGAGGCAGAGCTTGAGAACTGCTGACCCACGGGAGTCTGGCAGATTCATTCCAACTCATGGGCTGTGCAAGACACAGTGGGAAACACAGTGGAAGAAACTTGGCAATTAAAATAAGAAATGAGAGTCCCTTAATCGGTTATTGTTCCCAGGGCCCTAAAAATGATGGAGAGGTGGCCGGCCTCTTCCACAGGGTGCACCCAGAAGTAATTACCAGGATACTTCGCAGATTATTGAGTAAGTCCCTGGAACCGACACATTGATTTATACATGACCTGGAGATTTTGAGAGATTTGAGAGAATATTAAGAATCAATCAATATTTTAATTTATTTCCAAGTCCCAGAGACTTCAACTCC
Organism: Cricetulus griseus; assembly: GCF_003668045.3. Lineage (NCBI taxonomy): Eukaryota > Metazoa > Chordata > Mammalia > Rodentia > Cricetidae > Cricetulus > Cricetulus griseus. The sequence continues at coordinate 89,331,689 of NC_048596.1, forward strand.
ATAGAAAACTGCTGAGAAGAAACTGTGACCTTTGAAATATGGCTACCAGGCACCTCTGTGAGAAGCCTGTTTGACAGTCACATCAGGGAAGGACTTCTCTGCTCTGGAATGTTCTCTTTCTTTAAGGCATCAATCAGGAGTTTCAAAAATCAAAGGAATAGAACCAGGATGCATGCTCCAGGGCCTGGGATGGGGGAGGACCAGGATAAGTGAGTGCTCCAGGGCCTGGGGTGGGGGACCAGGATGAGTGCTCCAGGGCCTGTGAAGGGGGCAGACCACGATGAATGCTCATGGCCTGGGGTGGGGGAAGACCAGGATGAGTGCTCCAGTGCCTGGGGTGGGGGAGGATCAGGATTAGTGCTCTAGGGTCTGTCCAGGGTGTGGGGAGGACCAGGAAGAGAGCCCCAGGGCCTGTCCACATGGATTGTGAGATGAGTACGCAACACTCAAATGGTCCCCAGAGAGTACCTAGGTTCTAAAGAAAGAATCTGGAAGATTCTCTGCTTCTTCCAGAGAGTACTACCATCTGGGAACATCCACTAGAACTAGTTCATGACCCAGCATCTTCAGAAAACATGTAGCTTCCTCTTCCCTTTCCAGAACTTTGAACACCTGAGCACCATGCCACAGACAATCACCAATGTATCAGTTACTTTACTCATTGCTATGACAAAATATCTAACAAAAGAAATATAAAGAAGGAAGGTTTGTATGGTGGCTGTCTATTCTTGGTCATCAGCTTGACTATATCTGGAATGAACTACAATCCAGAAATGGAGGGAATATCTGAGAAAGATTTTCTGCTTGGTTTGATGTGGGTGAACTCACTTCCAGTGTAGACCTTTGAGACAGGAAGACACACCTCTGATCTGAATCTTGAGGTAGGATGACACACTTTCAATCTGGGCCACGCCTTCAGCTGGAAGTCTACATAAGGACATGGAAGAAGGAAGGTTTTGCTCTTTGGCTGCTTGCGCTTCTTGCCTTACTAGTAAGTCCTTTCCCTCGCTGGCACTGGAGCCTACTTCTTTAGAATTCCACCATATCCAGACCACCAGCTGAGACACCCAGCCTCGTGAGACTGAAAAACTACTAGATTCTCTGACTTTTCACAACTAACCATTGTTAGATTACTTGGACTGCAGCCTGTAAGTCATTCAAATAAATTCTAGACAGGCAGGCAGACAGATTCATTCCATAAGTTCTGGGACTCCAGAGAGCCCTGACTAATACAGTTTATTCTGGCTCTCGGTTTGAGGATATAGTGAGGGAGGGAAGTCATGGTAGCAGAAGCTTGAGGCAGCTGGTCATGTTTTACCCACAGTCAGGAAGCAAGGAGAGATGAATGCTGGTGCTCAACTCACTTTCTCCTTTTATGCAGCCCAGAACCCTCCCCAAAACACAAATACATTTAAGGTGGACCTGCTCACCCATTAACTTAATTTAGAATCTTCCTCATACACACGCCCAGAAGCAATCTCTTCCATTTATTCTATATTTTGTTAAATTCAGAATTCCACCCATTCAGGAGGTCAGAGGCACCATGATCTGCACCCCATACACAACTGCACCTCCCAACATGGAGAAGTGGAATTTAGCAACATAGAAACAACCAACTGACTAAATGAATGGTCAAATGAATTAACTCAAGAAAAGGAGGTTGCTTTGGGAAAATCTATGTAAGGTTATATGGCATATTTGGGTCAAATACAGTAGCATTTGGAGGGTCTGTTCAAACAGAGTCAAGAGAAAACTTTAGAGGAAGAGCCATAACACGCAGCACCCTAGACTGATAAATGGGAGGAGATGGGACTACTGCCGCTCTAGTGTCCTACTGCTGGCTTCACGCTCCTCCCTGTGCCTTCCACCAGCCAAAGCCAAACAGATGACACTGGCTAAGGAAACCCTTTGCAGGGTGGAAACAGGCACAAAGTGAGTAAAAGATGCCCTGCTGGGGTTGCCCCATACATCCCATCTATTTCAGCATAGATCCAATTGTTAGGCCGTCTATCAAGTCAGTGGCTCTTTTAAGGGGGAAGCTCTGCATGCCCACTCACCTCACAATATGTGGTGATATCAGGAGATTTTTCCATTTTCACGACTGGATCAGGGAAGATGGTACACAGTCAGTGCCTTGTTAGGGTTTTATTGCTATGAAAAGACAACATGACCAAGAAAACTCTTATATAGGAAAATATTTAATTAGGGATAATTTCCAGTTCAGAAGTTTAGTCCATTATTGTCATAGAGGAAAGCATGGTAGCATGCAGACAGACGTGGTGCTGGAGAGGTAGCGGAGAGTTCTACATGTTGATCCATAGGCAGAAGGAAGTGACAGTGACACAATGGCCGGGCTTGAGCTTCTGTGACCTCAAAGCCCACCCCCTAGAGACACACCTACTCCAACAAGGCCACACCTCCAAATAGTGCCACTCCCTATGGACCTATGGGGCCTATTTTTTTTTTCAAACTACCACAGGGAGCAAAAGTCAAGAATGTCACTAGACCTCCAAATGCAGAGGGCAGTGCCTCCAATAAAGAACTAGCCAACTCAGAATATGAATAGCATCACAGCTGAGAACTTCTCACCTAACAGTTCCTGAGGACCAGGGCTCAGGCTGACTCTCCACTTTCGTGGCTAGACCAGAGAATATGGCTTTCGACTATGCTGGCTAAGTGGCATTTTGCTGTTGTACTCAGAACTAGCACAGGAAGTGACCAGTGTCCTGACTTCTCAAGTCCCTGTAGGAAGGAACTATGTCAAGGAAGAAATCTGTCTGCTGCTAACTATCTCTCCTCATCAACAGTGATACCCCATGGTAGCCTAGGCAATGGGGGCCAAGCTGCAGACTGTTGCTCAAGCCGCAGACAATTTGCTTTGCCTATAGGCCAGAGCTCTCCTGGGTTCCCTGCCTTCAACTCCTTGGATCATCGCAACCAGCTTGTGTCTCTCACTTTTTAGTTTTATATTAGCACCATACAAACATTTGGTAAAAGTGAATCGAGCCTTGCCATCTGTCTCTTTTGCTTCTATTATGCTTGTAACAAAAAGAAGGAAATTAAAATCCAAATTACAAGTAGTGTGCCAAGATGTTCTTGAATGAGCCTGCACCTCGGGGAATGGGGTAGACCTGCAGCAGGGATGAAGTGAGTTCCATCATGGCTCATGTAATTGTCTGAGAAGCAGGATTGTGGTCCCTGCTGATAGATTAGAAGACTTAGGCTCATCAAGGGCCAATTCATAGTCCAAGTATCTACCCACAACCCACAGAAATCCAAGGTCATAGCCATGTACTGAGCTGTCATTTCCAAGGTGACACTGATGGTGTTTCCTAGGATCTCCTGCTGTGAAATTACTTTATTCCTATTGGGTTTTGGCTGCTATTCTAGTTTTTGTTTCTGTTGCTGTGACCAAAACACTCTGACCAAAAGAAACTTAGGAAAAGAAAAGATTTATTAACTTAACACTTCCAGGTCACAGTACATCCCTGGGGGAAGTCAGGGCAGGAACTGAAGCAGGAACTTGAAGCAAAAGTCATGAAGGAATGCTGCTTGCTGGCTTGTTGATAGGCTCACACTTAGCTGGCTTTCATATATAGATTGAAGGACCAACTACCCACCCAGGGAATGGTGCTGCTCTCACTGGACTGAGCCTTTTTACATCAATTAACAATTCAGACAATCTTCTACAAACATGTCCATAGGCCAAGCTGACTTGGGGAAACCCTCAATTGATAATCCCTTCTCAAGTGACTCTGGGATATATATCAAGTTGACAGTTAAAGCTACTAGGGTAGGCATACTACTGAAAACTGTTGGAGCTTATGAAACTGTGGTCCTTCAGAGTTTTCTTCTCTGTCACATCTTATGTATTTCATCATCTGAGAAGGTAAATTCTGTTCCTATATTTATGCCATGAATATCCACTGGAACACAACCATTCCAGCTGGGTAGATATGTTATAACCTAAGTACATTTGCTGAACAGGTGAGGTCTTGCAAATGGGACCTTTGAGGCCAGACTGTAGAACATAGCAATGGTAGGCTCATCACTTGCTATACCATCTAGCTTGACTCATGGTTTCAGAGCAAACAACACAGTATTGGAGGCAGGCATGATGACTGGAGCAGCTGTGGCAGCAGTAGCTTGAGCATGGCTTGATCACATGTTGGTGGGTTGGGAAGCAGAGACCTCAGGGAGAAGCTAGAAGTGACTATCACCTTCAAGACCCACCCTAGTGACCCACTTCTGCTATCTAAGCTTTGGTCTCAAAGGTTCTTTACCAAACAACACCAACAACCAGTATGCAAGTTTTCATATACATAGAGGACATTTCACATCCAAACCATGAGGGCTGGAACATCTATTGTCTTAACCATCCCTGTTTGGGGCCTAATGTCTGTGTTCTCCTGAGAAATAGAGTCACTGAGATCTATATAAGGGCAGAAACACAAAGAACTGGCATCATGGTTCAAGTCAAAAGGCATCTGCCAGTAGAATTCCTCTGCTGTAGTAGAACTCCTCTGCTATAAAGGTTAGTTTTCACTTTTAAAAGTCAAAGGCTTTAAAGCCTTCATTTGATTGGATGAGGCCCACATGGATTATAGAAGGCAGCCTGCTTTACTCAAAATCTCAAATTTAAAGTTATGTCTCCTCTGAAATATCCCCTGATAAGAGGATCTAGAATATCTGACCCAGTATCTGGGCTCTGTGATCCAACCATGCTGGTCAGTCCCACTCTGCCACATCTATAGAAACAGCAGCCTATTCTCTCCCTAGCAGTTAGCACTACTTACATAACCTTTGGGAAGGGGCTTGTCAATCTTGTAGCTTCTGGGTACTTCTTGAGCCTTGTAAGTTTCATTTATTTCCTGAGGGGCTTTAGTTTTGGCTTTGGGTTTTGGCTTTTTGAGACAGGGTTTCTCTGTCTAACAGCTCTGGCTGTCCTGGAACTCACTCTGTAGACCAGGCTGGCCTCGAACTCACAGAGATCCATTTGCCTCTGCCTCTGCCTCTGCCTCTGCCTCTGCCTCTGGCTCCCTTGTGCTGAGATTAAAGGCATGCACCACCATCACCCAGCCCATTTCCTGAGTGTTAATGAGCTTCCCTCCAGGAAGGAATGTTTTAAGTCAAAGGAAATAGATAACATGACATAAGGTCATGGTATAAGGTCACAGTGACATACTATATTGATTAAATGTCAAAAGTATTTTGGAAAAATTCTACTACCATGCAGCCAGTACCAGGAAAGAGCATAGAACAGTGCCAGGGATTTATGATAATAAAGGAACAAGACCCAGTCCTAGGCTATAAGATAACATGAGTCATGGTAAGTCAAGTAGCTTCCCTCCCAGGTCAGAATGTGTAGCAAATTTTCTACCCTCAAGCCACCTACTGACTGAATGTTTTCATTTCATTTTCATAAGTGTCCTTCCATGCTTTCTATTGTTCCTGGTCCCTTCCATTCTCCCCAGTCCATAAACAAATTTAGGATGTTATTAATCAGCACTGTCAATGGACGACATTGGAAATTAAACAACTACAATGGTGGCTACCATAACTTCCTATGGACTTGACAGCATGTTTTATACTTTGCTGTCTCAATGATTTTAACTGTATTTTACATATGAAGAATCTGCAGGCTTGAGAGATTATTTAACATGTTTTTAATCCCCCACCACTCCCACCAGCTTCTAAGAAAAAGGAGCTGAAATTTGAATATAGGATGCTGAGATGCCAAAATAAGCACATTGTCTTATAGATCATCCATAATACCCTTAAGGACCAGCATGGGTTTTAAGTATAACTCTATGCGCTAAATAAATAGTGTCAATCATAAAGGGAAAGAATATGTTGCTGGAAAGTGCTGTGATGAGTTCAATAACTGAAGGTCGCTTTGAAATCACTGAAACATCCATGGAAAACTCATGGAAGTAAATTAGGAGAGATCTGCTGGGGGTTAGCCAGAGCTGTAAGTAGCTCTTCCCAAGACTTAGTTTCCCTGTGAAGGCTCCTGGCAGTGAGTTGGATGAACAATTCTAGTTACAGGCAGGTTCATCTGTGCCATAACTCACATGTAGTAAAGGATTGGGCAGAGGTAGTAAGTGTTTGGGGACAGCATCCTGAGAAGGCATATTACATTAACAGTCAACAAGGGCAAGGGTTCATTTGAGACTCTGTCATCCAAAAACTACAACATAAAGTTCTGGTAGGGCATTGGTAGCTGGGCCAGTGCTGTTATTCCATTGTAGTGATTCACAGGAAAATTTGGAGGAGTAGTGACGATGATAGCTGTCAATGACCTACAAGTCTGGGGACCAGCTTGGGTTAGAAGGTTGGCCGCCCTGTGTATCCTGTAAGTTATTAGAATTAGAAGTTTCTTGAGTCCCAAATTGCACAGAGATTTTTGATGAAGTAATTTATTATGGAGACCAAAGAACATGATCCATATAAGCATATTTTTCCTGGGTTTTGAAGGAAAAAAATATGTTGGCTAAATTTAGCAATTCACTCTAGGCTCTTCCAATGCTTCCAGATCAGACTCAATTTTTTTCTTATTTGTTTCCTTTCTAGTAGCTAACAGGGTAAATAGAAAGACTATAGACTTACAGTTGGCACCTATTTCCCTTTCTAGTCTCTGATACCTCAACAAGACAGTAAAGCCTCTCTGCCTTCACTTCTTTGTTTGTGATATATAACATTTATGTTTTGACTGGTCTTTGGGGGCACTGAAAAGCTATGAAGCATAAGCATGCACAGACATGAATGTATTGTATGTAAGGCCTTCTAAGGAGGTGGCTAGCACTCATGGCTCTATTCTCTGTTTGAACTGTATTTCAGAACTCAGATTTTGTTATGTTGTAAAACGGGACATCTAGACAGGAAAATACCCCAAACCAAAAATGTACAACAAAGAGAAAAACCTGAGTTTTTCAGAAATTAACAACCAGGTAAGATTTAAGTCAAGGACCAGAAGTCAGGACAGCACCAGGAATACTCTCTTTATGTGATTTGGCCTCCTTAGCAACTATCTAGCTATAACTTAATACCATAAGCAGAGTGGCTAATAAACACCAGAAATACATTGCTTACAGGTCTGGGGGCTAGGAAGTCAGGATGGCATCTTCTTGTCAATCATCTCACTGTCGTCATAACAACACACCTGGGATACCATGTTTGTTAAAGCTTATTTGGGCTCATGGTTTTGTAGGGTGCTGTCCTAGTTGGGTTTCTGCTCCTGTGTTAAACAGCATGAGCAAAAGCAGCTTTGTAGAGGAACGTGTTTATTACACCTGACAGGTTAAAGTCCATCATCTCTAGAAGCCAGGGCAGGAATTCAACCAGTAGGAGTACAGGCAAGAAGCACAAGGGGAAGCTGCCAACTGGCTCACTGCATGGCTTGCTCAGACTACTTTCTTACACCCAGAACTACCTGCTAGGGGTAGTACCACTCACAGTGGTTTGGACCCTCCCAATCAATCCATTAATCAAGAAAATGCCCCATAGATAAGCCTACAGCCCAGAATGGTGGAGGCAAACTGTCATTTGAGGTTCCCTCTTCTCAAATGACTCTATCTTGGTTAAATTAATGAAAAAACTAATCAACACACCCATAAATGATTCACCTCATTGTTTGGAGCCTGCTGGGGCAACACAGCATAGCAGGAGTGGGTAATAGAGGAGGACCACTTATGTCATGAGGCTGGAGCAAGATGAGAAACAGAGAAGGCAAGGCCAGAGGGCTAGAGAGATGACTCAGTGGTTAGGATTGCACACTGCTCTTACAGGGATCTGAGTTCAGTTTCCTGCACCCACATAGGTGACTTAAAACTACCTGTAATTGCAGCTCCAGAGGTCCTTCTGCCCTCTTCTGGCCTCCCTAGGCAATACACACATGTGCTATACACATAAATAAGCATAAACTTTCTAATTTTTAGAAAGGAAGACATAGGGTCCTACAGCCCCTTTGAGGGCATCACCCAATGACTTCCCACAAAGCCCCATATCTTGCAAGGTAGGAAAGACCAGCTCCCTGAGCCCTCTTCAACAGGGGTTCCACTCCATGGCCTAATGAGTTCTCCAAAACCCCACCCTCTAATGTCACATTGGTGACTTAGGATTCAATGGTTGCATGTGGGGAGAACACAAACACTTAGGTCATACTATCTGCCACTGCGAAAGTATCAACAAGCATAAGCCAGGTGTGATGGCTCATGCCTTTAATCTCAGCATTTAGACGACATAGAGAGATCTGTGTAATCTCAAGGTCAGCCTGGTCTATATAGCAAGCTCCAGGCCAACACAGTGAAACTCTGTTTCAAAAATGGAAAAAGAAAAATGAACGGAGAGATGGCTCAGTAGCTGAGAGTGTGTACTGCTCTCAGAGAGGACCTGAGGTTCAGTTCTCAGTACCACATTGCTCACAACCACCTATAAGTCCAGCACCTACGAGAGATCCAATGCTGTCTTCCGGAGTCTGTGGACACCTTCACTTGTGTGTATGAACACTTGTTGCATATGCGCATGCGAGCGCGCGCGCACGCACGCACACACACACACACACACACACACACACACACACACACAGACATACAGGCTGTGATTCTATGACCCTTAACTTATGTATCTTTACAACCCTCAAATGCCACTCATGCCTCAAATGTCATGTTATCTCAACAAGAGCAACCTTCTCCTTGACAGCCATATCTATACTTTTCCTTCTTGTTTTACTACCTAAGCATACATCTCTAAACATGAGTATTTTGCTTAGTTGTTTCACTTGAATTAATGGAATCTTAAAGTATTTACTCTTTTTAGTCTGGCTTTTCCCAAACATTTACCAGCACATCACTCCAGATCATTAAATTTTATTGTTGAGGCACATGTGTTCTCCTACTCCAGGACCGCTATCAATAACACATTCCTCATGCAAATCTCTACACACACACACACACACACACACACACACACACACACACACACACACACACACACTTCATGCATGGATTTCTGTCCAACATTAAGATGCCTTATTTTCACTGTTGATTTAGAATCACCCAGGAGATATCAGGATGTCAAGACACATCTCTGGGTATGTCTTTCGGGGGCTTTCCAGGTAGGGTAAACTGAGGAAGAGAGTGAGTGTCGCCATCCCACAGTCTGGTGGCGTGGACAGAATGAAAGGAGGGAAAATGGAAACTGTGGCTGTGTCAAGTGCTGGCATTCCCTTTGTCCTGCTTCCTGTATGCCTTGAAATGGTGGTGCCCCTCCTGCCATGGAGAACTGACCCCTCATCAGCTGTGGGCAAATAAGCCTCTCTCCCTCAAGCTGTTTGTGAAAGTATTCTGTCACACAATGATAAAAGTAGCTGACACAGTAAGAATGTAGGGAGGGTATTGGGGGACTTTAGGACATGTATTTTATAAAGGACACTGACCACTCCTTTTCCAGAGAAGTGGGTTTGTATTTTCACCAAAAATATATGAGGAGAACTTCAGTTGGTGTACATCCACTCTGGCACTTGGTGTTGACCAGCTTGCAATGTTTTCCATTCTTGTAAACATGGTACTAACTCGGGGTTTGGATTTAAATCCCCCAATTAGCACTGGTATCAAGCACCTTTCTATGCATTTATTATTCATTGGGATAGCTTCCCTTGTGAAGTGTCTATTCAGATCTCCTGCCTGTTGGTTTTTTGTTTTGTTTTGTTTTGTTTTTCCATTTTGCACTTATAGTGATTTAAATGAGAAAATTCCCTGAAGGCACTGGTATTTGAACACTGTTGTTGGTTGCTCTATTTGAGAAGGTTGTGGGAGGTGCAGCTTTGCTGGAAGAAGTATGTCATTAGGAGTGGGCTTTGAGAGTTCATCACTTCACCCCAATTCCTGTTCGCTCTCTGTTATCTGATCCTGCCGTCGGTGCCTGCCACTTGTTGCCATACTTGCCTAGCATGATGGACTCAGCCTTCTGGAACAAACTGTAAGCCAAATTAAATGTTTTCCTCTTTCTTTTTGATCCTAGGATTTTTATCACAGCAACATAAAAGTAACTAACACAGCTGAAAAGGTAACTAACACAACAGACAGGCAACTAACCCCATTTCCCAGGCAGCTGTATCCCAAAGATACATAGATCTTCAGTTTTCCTGGGTTGATTTCTCTAAATTGTTATGCAACTAACTTAGACTTAAATATGAGAGCTAGAACTTATATCTGTGGTGCATGTTGCAAATATTTTCCTTTTGTGTTTAGATTTTACTGACAGTAAAATGTTGCTATTAAAATATGTTTTATGGGCTGGGGATGTAGCTCAGTTGGTAGAGTGTTTGCCTAATACAAACAGAGCCCTGGGTTCAGCCCTCAGCACTGCATAAACTGGGCATGATAACATGTAAGAGGTGGAGACAGGAGGGTCAAGAGTTCAAGGTCATCCTCAGCTATATAGCAAGTTCAAGGCTAGCCAAGGCTATGTGAAACCCTATTTCTAAACACACACACACACACACACACACACACACACACACACACGTATTTGACTAAGATCATTTTTTGTAAACAACTCATCAGTATTTTATTGCATATGGATTTTGAGTAATAGTTTGAAAATCTCTACACTCACATTCTCAAGACTACCCATGTTTTCTTCCAGCACTTTCACACTTTGATTTTTGCCCATTTACATACCTGATCCATTTCCAGTTTATTCCTGTGTATGGAAAAGAGACAGATGTCAGCTGTGCTTCTGCAGCTTGTGGATCTCTAGAGTACTTTTAAGGGGATATTCTCACTGGGTATAGAATTCTAGATTGACGTTATTTTCTTTTGGTGTTTTAGGTGTACATGACATTGTTTTGGATTTCCATTGTTTCTCTTGAGAAGCCAATGGTCTAGTGACTACATTTTCAGAAGAAACTTGTCTCCTCCAGCCATTCTGATTTTTCACTATTTGTTTCCATAATGACATTTCCATATTTTTAGACATCTTTTTCTCGATCATATGTTTTAATGCAATTCTTACAATTAAAAGTCTTTCATCAGTTATACTCTTTTTGCTCTTCCTCTGTGTTTCTTACTGTTATTTGCATATATCCGTCCTTTTCTCTGTCTTGTCTCTTTGTGTTTTTGTTTAAGTTGCATTCAGCTCTCTGGTTTTCCCTTCTACTATGGCCAGTCAATTCATATATTAATTTTGCTTGTTGTATTTTACCTACTAGAATCCCCACTTTGTTTCTTTTTACAGCTTCCAAATATCCAACAATGTCATTAAATTTTTGTTATCTTCTTGATTTCCTGGGTTTTATACCATCTTTGGCAGCCCTGGAGATTGAATTTAGGGCTTCATGTGTGCCAGACAAGCACTCTGCCACCAAGCAATAGCCTTAGCCCCTGGTCTCTTCCAGAACATAATAGCTCTAGTTATTTTTAAGTCTTGTCTAATAACATCACTCTCTGGATGCTGGTAGGATTATTACTGTTATCAATTATTTCTTCAGTTGCATTTCCAGTGCTAAGGGGGAAGAATGAGAGATTTTGGAATTCTTTTCATCATAGATGCCCTCTGGCTGGCTTAAATGAATTTTCTACTGGGGCCAGGTCTACAAACAGAAACCAATAAATTAAACCAATCTAAGTTAATAGGGATGGTAGGACTGTGACTAATACATCCCATTCAAAGACCTTCAGGTTGAAAAACTGTAAATTCCTTTCAGTCAAACAAAATGTATCTATGAACTGAATTTGCTTTCCCAATGTCACACACCTGTGGTCCCTCCGTATGATTAACATATTTCTGCCCTTCATGACTTCCATTTATTCACAGTACAAGGTAGATCATAAATAATGACTGTGAAATCTTGATGCTTAACAACAGCTTATTTATAAAGTCTCTATTACAGGATTTGAATCTCTAAAGGCTTCACATGCATTAATTTCCTATCTTACTGCTGTGTAGACCCTTCTCATAATCTGCCTCATAGATGAGGAAAGCAAAACACTGTGCAATGATGGGCTGCCAGAGGTCCCTCCACTGTCCACAGCAGAGCTGGCTGCACACCAGACTGCTCTGTCTCCAAAGCCTGTGATCTTAGCCAGTACACAGACAGAGCATTCGGGTACACAGAGGAAGAAGGCCAGAGGTTTGGAGAGCTGGTATTCTTTTTTCTTTTGTGTTATGTTGGGGGTATGTGTGGATGTGTAAAGGGGTGTACATGATTTGCACATAAACAGAGACCAGAGAAGGACATTAGGTGTCCCGTCTATCACTGTGTGTCATTACCTTGACACGGGATCTCTCACTAGGCATGGGACTCCATGTTGTTCCTGTGCTGGCTGACAGACCCCAGCCACCCTCCTGTCTCTGCCTCCCAGTGTTAAGGTTATGAACACACAGGAAAGTATGGATAGCTTTCTCAGGTGGGTGCTGTGACTTGATCTCAATTCCTCATGCTTATACAGCAGCTGTTCGTCTCACTGGATCATCTCCTTAGCCCCAAAAACTACAAAATCCACACAGACAGAAAAAATATGGTTTTAAGCCAGGCATGGCGGTGCATGCTTTTAACCCCATGGTGGCAGAGGCGAGCAGAACTCTGGATTTGAGGCTGGCCCAGTCTGCAAAGAGAGCTCCAGGCTAGGCAGGGTCACATAATGAGATGATGTCTCAAAATAGTGATAATTATTATGGTTTTAGATGGGTGTGCAGTGGCTCACATCTGGAGTCCTAGATACTTGGGAGAGTGAGGCAGGAGGATCATTTGAACTCATGAGCATCTATGATGATCTCAGGTAACAATGAGAAAGAGAAATACAGGGAGAAAGAGAAAGAAGAGGGAGGAAGGGAAGAGGGGAGGGAGAAAAACAGAAATGTGCTGTTTTGTAGGTAGTCCGAGGTCCTCTGTTCCTTAAATATTGTCATACTTTTATCCTTCCTGTTATAAACAGGGATGCACTGGAAGGCCAATTCAATTACTAAATATATAATTGTTGTCTTCATAAACTATATTTTGACATTTAATATGCCAAACCTGATCTTTTTATGAGCAAACCAAGTTATCCATAATACATTTTTACATTTCATAGCTATCAAGATGGCTTCAGATTTATGGAGTGCTAAAAAAGTAACTATACCATAAATTTCAATTTTCCCTAAAATTGCCTTTTATAAATGAAACAGGAAAAAATATATTCCTGTCAATGTCTCCTCTCCAGTAGATTAAGAATTCCTGAAAAGTTGAAATTGATCATAGATTGAGGGTCCTTGTACAAAAAAAATAGGCCCACTGCAAAGGCACCAGAGGACTACAAGCTTTCCTGTCCTCTCAGAGCTCCCCCTTGGGCTGTTGAAGACTTCATGGGGAGCCTCAGCAGACTCAGAAGCCCCTTGGATCCAGGGGCACTCAAGAGACCATCAAGGAAGAGTGCTCACATGGTGAGGAGAGGGACAGTGTATCCAAGTGAGAATGGTGACTTCTGTTGTCACACCCAGAAGTCTCAGCAGATTTGAAGTGCTGGGGAAGAGCAGAACACCAAGAGAAATGAACGAGATCATAGAAACCAAAATGCCAAAAATACACCCAACTGCAACTGAGAATATGTAAGAAAAACCTTAAAAAAATGTAGAAAGATCAAACCACGCTAGCATAATACAGGTTGTGTACCTCAGAAGTCTATGTTCAGGCTTCATCTTCAGGGTGGTGATGTTGGGAAGTACTGTTGGTCTTTACAAGATGGGGGCCATGGGAGATTGTTAGGTCATTGTGAGATTGTCCCCGGAAGGTGTTAGGGGATTCCAGTCTCTTCCTTTTCCTATTCACTTCCCTGGCTCAAAGTAGGTGGCCTGCTTATACCAGGCATCCCTGCCATTTGCCACCCCTGACAGAGGACCAAAGAACCGGATCTATCTACTCTTGTACTGGAACTTTCGAAAGCTTGGGCACATAGACCTTTCCCTTTATAAATTACTTGCTTCCAATATTTTGTTACAATGATGGAAACCTAACTACTATATAGCCACGGTTCAAACTTGAATAAAAACAAACCCAAACCTGTAACTGTTTCAGAAGAAATAAGAGTCAGTGCCAGATGTGTTTTCAGTATTTTCCTCCCTTCCTTCTTTCCCTTCCTACTCATTTCAAGCTTCCAATGATTATTTCCTTAGCGTCCCTCTCCTCCTCGGAGCCATCAGCTGGGGGAGGGGCACTGAGCACTCCCACTTCCTGCGGGTAGAACCTCACTTCGCATGGTAGATCCTCATTGGGTCACACTTCCACCACCAGCGCTGGTTTGACACCCTGACAGATGAATTTCAAAGGCACATTGGAAAGGTAAAGGTTGACAGTGGTTTTCTTAGAAAAGCCCCTTTCCTGTACCTAGAAATTGTGAGGAGTTCATGCCCCACCAAAGCTGAATCCCACCACTGAGAAGAGGAGCTCATCTGAGATAAGCTCCCAGCGCAGGTGACGCAGAGCCTGACCAGCGGAAGACCAAGTCCATGGTTACTGAACTTCTGAACAGATTAGCCCTGAAATCCTTGTCCCTTAGACTTCCTTTATTGAAGAACATCTTGAGGCCGTTGGATTGAAATGTTCCATTATTTGTTGCAGAAAGAAGAACCCTAACTGACGTGAACAACCATTAGGAAGATGACAAACGAAAACACTGTATACTGATAACCTATAGTGTGTAGCCAAAACATTATTCATAGGAAAAGCATTTCCTTTTGTCTCTTTAAGGCCCAAAGTATATACTGCTTCAAATCAGTCACCACACAGATGGAGAATCTAGAAAACAAAGCTGGAGAGAAGGTTCAGCAGTTAAGAGCTGGCTGCTCTTGCAGAGGACCAGGGTTCAGTTTCCAGCACTGACAGGATAGCTCACAACTATCTGTAATTCCAGTTCCAGGAGATCTGAGACTCTCTTGGCCTCCATGGGCACTGCACATGGTGTGTAGACATGTATGCAAGCAAAACTCTGATACACATAAAATAATCTAAAAGAAGAATCTGAAGAAAGGCAAGCTAGCTTACTGTGTGGGAAGCAGAAAGATAAAATTAAGACTTTCTGTATCCTTTACTCTGTGCTAATGTTTATGCCTTCTTTAAACTACAGAACCCTCTTCTCTGAGTACCGTGAGCTCAGCTTGGGGGTTTGCCTCCCTCCCCCACTCCCAAGGAGGGTAAATGATATTCCACTTGGCTTCGGAGTCCTTTCAGGAAGGCCAGCACTTAATACATTCCTGCCCAAATATCACTCATCACAGTCCATCCAGTCCTATTCAATCCCACCCGGATGCAGCAGGCTAAGCCTTTGACTGCTGAGTGTAGCCAATTCCTGAGTGTAGCCTCAAAGGTATCTTTCCCAATACAAAGTAGTCAGACTCTTCATGACTGTTCCTAACATCTTCAGACATAACACACTCCTTGTCTCCTACACACAACCCTTTCTGAATATGTGGCAAGTTTTCACATCTTTCCACTCCAACTCTAGCTCTGGTTGCACCATAAACCTGGCTAAAAGCAATGAGCAGTAACTCTGCTGGGCAACCTTGACATTTCCTCCACCAGGTTATTTAGTCCACATCCTAAAAAGTCAGCCTGTCAAAAAATTCTAGGACACAAGAAAATGTTGACAAGAATGTAGCATGAATTATCCTTAGTCTGGTTCTCAAAAGACCCCTGCTCCCATCTGAAGCTGTGTGAACAGTCTCTCCCTTTGCATTTCCATCAGCACTCTGGGCTTCTAAGCTCACACCGTATTCATCCATTAAGTACTGCCTACAGAATTCCAGGTTTTCTCTGTCTACATCCATTAAAATATTCCAAATTCTTCCCACAAACCAGTTGCAGAGGCTTCTTCCAAACTACATGTCCAGTTAGCCATGGCAATGACCCCTTTCTCTGGTACTAGCAGGCTTTCCTCACTGACAAAATATCTGAGCAAAACAGTTTGCATGAGGAAAGATTATTGGGTCCATCGTCTCCGGTGTCAGTCCATCATGCAAGGCAGACAACAAGCAGAAAGCAGAGTACGCAAATACCTGGACTGTGTGCATCACTTTTTGTGGCTGAGTAATACTGAATTGTCTGTCTATTCATTAGATGGAAAATATTTCTATTTTTTTTTCAGTTTTTTTTTTTTGGCTTCTATGAATAATGGCTCAATAGACTTGTATAAACAAGTCTGTGTGTAGATACATTTCCATGTCTTTGGCCTATGTACCTAGAACTGGCATTGGTGGGTTATATAATTGTGTTTGACCTTAAGCACTAACAGACTGTTTTCCAAAGTGGCTGCATTGTTTTACATTCTCCACAGCCTTGTCAACATCTGGTATGATGCCTTTGTTTTAAACTGTGGTCGTCTTAATGTGTGAAATATCTCATCACAGTTCTGATTTGCATTCCCCTGGTGACCAGAGAATGTTTGCAATAACTTTGTAATCACAGGCTCGTACTGAAGCCCTCGAAGGAGAGGAGATATTCTAAAGAGAGACACTTGTGCCCCTCCATTCAGTTATCGGGCTACTACTTTATTTTTAACTTGCGAAGTTGGTGTGTCGAATAGGCATTCAAGAATCAGAGATGGGCTGAGGAGATAGTCCAACAGTTAAGAGCACTTACTGCTCTGGAAGAGGACCTGGGTTCAGTTCCCATTGCCCACATCAAGAAGCTTACAGCTGCCTGTAACTCTAGTTCCCAGGGATCTGATGCCCGCTTTTAGTCCCCTGGGACTCAGATATGCATGTAGTATATAGACATACATGCAGACAATCGCACATATGCATAATTTCTTTAAAAAGGAAACTTTAAAAAAATGGAGCTCAAATTGACCTCCAAAAAAAAGCTACAAAAGGCTAGGATTTTACTTGTATTGAAGGAAGGGAAGGCATGACAAGGAACTCTGCTGGTTCTGGAAAGGGTAGGAATTTTACCTTCCATGAGACCCATTTCTTGTCTCCTTCCTGACAGAGAATTTTTAAAACCCATTTTCTTCAGCCAGACATATTTTAAAAAAGATATATATGGAGAGAGAGCTGTCTCTTAATGGGGCAGAGTCAACCTAGGTCAGCTCCCCCCAGGGAAGGATCAGTTAAGCCTGTCTCAACTCAAAGAGATTCCAGCCCTATTTATGGTTCCTATGAACTGTAAGATGGCCACAGGTTGGTGGGGAAGAAACTGGCTTCTCTGTGCTCAAATTTGGTCTAGTCAAATTAAAAATAAAATCATTCTCCTTTACCTATTTCCATGCCCTAATTTCTTTCAAAATACAGGGAAAAAATAAGGTGGCAGGCTGTGGATTCAGTGCCTGGTGCCTGTGGAATCCTCTTTAAGAGTTATTTTTCACCAGGTGTTGGAAGTGCACACTTTTAATTCCAGCACTCCTGAGGCAGAGGCCGAGACAGAGTAATGAACAGGTAGTTATATAGTAATATGTAGATTTTTTCAATATATAATGGAAACATGTATAGGTTGACTTATAGGTTCCAGAAAAACTCCCAAAGTGATTTCCATAATGGACATACAAGTTTGCACTCTCACCTATAATGAATAATAAGTTTGTTGGCGAATTTTGTGCATAAGCATATTTGCTTTGAATAAATGTCTGTTCATGCTCATGGTCCATTTTTTAACTGTATTGTTTGCAGTTTCATTATTAAGAGACCTTTATGTAGCCTTGATACAAGTGACATATTGAACGTCTGATATATAAGTATTTCCCCTCACTCTGCGAGCAGTCTTTCTGCTTTATTGATGGTATCCTTTGAAATTCAAAGGATTTTAGTTTTGAGTCCAGTTTTTTCCTTTCTTTTGTTGCTTATGCTTTTGATGTCATATCTAAGAATCCATTGCCTAACCCAAGGTCATGAAGATTTTTATCTAGTTTTAATAATTTAAACTAAAATACTTGTGGTAATTTTGTATGAAGCATAAAAATCTGCAATAGTTAAAGTTATCCAGCGTATAGCATGGGGCTGGGGAGACAGTTTAG
This sequence comes from Cricetulus griseus, assembly GCF_003668045.3. Taxonomy (NCBI): domain Eukaryota; kingdom Metazoa; phylum Chordata; class Mammalia; order Rodentia; family Cricetidae; genus Cricetulus; species Cricetulus griseus. The sequence goes on from NC_048596.1 coordinate 89,349,673, forward strand.
TTGGTAAAGTGCTTGCCATACAAACACAGGGACCTAAGAGCAACCTCCAGAACCCACATTAAAAAACCTGGAGTAAAGACCATCTAACAAAAACCCCAACAACAGGCATGAGAAACCCCATTTTGAGATGGTGCTCAGAATTGCCAAGACTCCCAAAACATTACAGGCTATTGATGTTGCCCTTGATTGCCCCCCCAAAGGTGGAATGTAAGTCTCTATTGCCAAAGACCCCAAGCATTCAGAAAAAAGGGTTCAGAAGCCCCTGAGTTGGAACTGATCTGAAAGTGTCTTCCTTGTGGTCTAGTTTTCCTGGTACCAGAAGATGCCATGCAAGCTTCCAAAAGAGGGAAGTTAAAAACAGCCCTACCCAGCTATGACACCTATGAGTCACAACAATGACCAGCATGGTAAGATAACCCTGAGGGTACAGTAGTGGCATGCATACCTGGACAGTAACCAACAACTCTTTAGTGGAACTTAAGACCTTCTCAACAAGAAAGAAACATGCTTGGTTCTGGAAAACTAGCCAAATCCCCAGGGCTAGTGAAGTCATGATCTTGGAAGAGAACCTGCAACTACCACTTTACTAAACCATCATAATCCCTAACTATATTCTAAATATATGCCCTTATACCCACAGATAAGTGTTCCCACCCATACCATCAATAAAGCAAAAGGACAAGGAACTGTCTCTTTGCAACGTATGGCAACCACTGCAGAAACCACAACTAATCAAATTGCAGAGTTGTGGAATGCAGTCTTTTTTTTAATGTTTCCTTTTGTATTTTATGTGCATTGGTGTTTTGCCTGCCTGTATGTCTGTGTTAGGGTGTCAGATCTTGGAGTTACAGACAGTCTTAACAGATACGTCTACAAAACAACTCCCACACCGTCAGGGAACATTGAAGGAAAGGAGGTGAGTAACGGCCACAAGATCATCAAGTTTGCTGTAAGTGTATGTCTCCTAGAATGTCAGAAGCTACACCCATGAGTAAAGATGGAGTTTCTTTCCCCTCAGGTCCAGCAACCCTTTAGTCCCAAATAAATACACAGAGGCTTATATTAATTGTAAACTATTTGGCTGGTGACTCAGGCTTCTTATTGGCTAGCTCTCTCTTAATTATTAACCCATTTCTATTAATCTATATATTGCTATGAGGCTGTGGCTTACCCATAATGCTCCAGCATGTAATTCCTTCAGCGACTACAAGGCATCTCTCTCTCTGGAGGCTCCCTCTCTGTCCTCCTCTTCCCAGCATTCCTAGTCTGGTAGCCCCACCTATACTTCCTGCCTGGCTACTGATCAATCAGCATTTATTCATCAAACAATAAGAGAAACAAATATTCACAAGATACAGAAGGATATCCCCCACCATCTTCTCTTTTCTGTCTAAATAAAAAGGAAGGTTTTCATGAGGTCTCACTAACATTACTGAGCTGAACAAGGGCAATAACAATGGACATGCTATGTGAACAGGGAAAAACTCCTGAGGCTTCACCTCTATACAAATAACTATAGGCAACTAAGGAATACTGAGAACAGGAGAAATAGTCTTCCCCCGGGACAAGGACACCAGCTGGTTACCCAATACCAAATAGTCAGCCCTGGAAAATATACATTCCAGTCACATTATACAAACTGAGCAGTTTGTACCTATGTAATTAGGAATATGTATGTATATATGTGACAACAGTTAATTAATAAGAGGCCATGATTTTGAATAAATAATTTTTTAGAGCCTGATGTGATAGTACACACCTGTCATTCTGACACTGGAGAGAGGGAGACAGTTGGCTCTCTGGCAATCCATCCTTGCTTACTTAGTGAGATCCATGCCATCCTCCTCCCAAAAACACAAGGTAGACAACAACTAAGGACCAATAGTGAGATTGTCATCTGACCTTTACAAACATGCATGAATGTGTATCACATGTCAGAAACTTATATGTTCCCTACTATTAACTCGGTCCATGTGAAAGTATTAGAAAAGATTACCATTGTTATCCCCACTTTATTTGAGAATAACAGGAGGCTCAAAGAAGCTATGTAACTTTCCAGGTAACTATTTGTACCAAACAGAGGTAGAATTAATAGCGCTCAGAACCCATGCTTCTAATAACAAGGATTTCTCTTCAACCATCCATGGTTTCAACATAAAAGCAAAGATAAGCCTCTCAAGCAGCCAGATAAAAATAAAAACTCATTTATGTGTCTATTTTCAAAAATAGTGTAGGAAACCCTATATGCCCACATGAATGTCAATGCCCCTACTTTATGGCCTATACAGAGGAACTGGCATAGGAAGCACAGATAACAAAAGAAGAAATGGATGAACAGGACTCATTTGAAATTACAACCTTCTGAATATCAAGAGACACTAAGGTAGACAGGGAAAAGCAGCCCCCATGGGATGAAAAGAAGTCATCTCAGCAGCTCTTTAGGCTCACATCCAGAATATGTAGCATGCCTGTAACTCAACATGGAAAGACCAACTTGCTTTGGAGATAGGTAAAGGACTTAGACAGTTCTCTGAAGAGACCAAGGTGTATCCCAAAAGATTCTCAGTTTTATTGTTAGAGAAATGCAACCACCACAGTTAAATCCTGACACTCAGAAGGCACAGGAAAGCAGATCTCGGTGAGTCTGAGGTCATCCTGATCTACATAGAAAATTCCAAGCCAGCCAGTGCTACAGTGAGATCCCATCTAAAAAAAGAAAAAAACAAAAAACAAACAACCAAAAGAAAAAAAACCAAAATGAAAAAGAAGAAACAAAACAAACCACAAACAAACAAAAACCCAGTGAAATGGTACTCAATTTGCTGGGGTAGTTACTATTTAAAAATGGAAATGGAAATAAATGGTATAAAGTATGTGGAAACTGAAATTTTCATCAGCTATTCACAGAAATTAAAACAGTACACCCTCTGTAAAATGGTGGGTTGGTTCTTCAAGACATCAAAATCAGAATCACCATATGATACAAAAAATTCTGAGTATAAACCCACAGGAATTGAAAGTTGGATGTCAAGGAGATGTCTGTACAGTCAAGTTCACAATATTATTATTCACAGTAAGTCAATAAAGTAAGTAATCTAAGTGTCCATCAACAGATGAATGCAGACACAAAATGAGGAATGTAATTCAACCAATTCCAGACTGGTGAGATGGCTCATCAGGTAAAGGCATTTGCTTCTTAAGCCTGATGGCTAGATCCCTAGGAACCATGGTGGAAGGAGAAAACCATCTCTCTCAAAGTTGTCCTCTGATCTCCAAATGTGTTCTGGGCACCCATGCACCTGCTCTCACATACATACAATAATAATAATGAAAGGACATCCTGATGTACACACCACATACAGATCAACCTTGCCACAAAAAAGACAATGACAATATGTTAATCCTGTATAAAGTAATTACAGTCAAGCCGAGTGGTAGCTATCAGAGGCAGAAGAAGCAGAAGGGGGTGTTATTAATGAGGGTGGAGTTTCAGTTCTGCAAAATGAAGAGTTTCAAAACAGATTACACAACATGAACATAGCACTTAACAATTTTAAACTGTTTGCTTAAAAAAAGGTTAAGGTAATGTGGTGGCTAGTATAGTGAACTCAGCAAGCTCTAGACTCACTAGAAGGCAAGTCTCTATCTGTGAAGGGCTGACTGAGATGGGAAGACCTTCCCTAAATGTGAGCAGCTCCATCCAATGACAGGATCCAGACTGAACAAAAAGGAGGTGAGCTGATGGCCAGCATTCATCTCCTTAGCTTTCTGACTGCTACCCGATACTCCCGGAGCCATGCCTTCCCCAATGGACTGTACCCTCAAGTTGCAAGCAAAACCAAGTCTTTCCTCCTTTAAATTGCTTCTGTCATGTATTTTATGACCACCTTGAGAAAAGTAACTAATATAGACAATACATTTTGTTTAGTTTTTTGTTTGTTTGGTTTTGGTTTTTGGTTTTTGGGTTTTTGTTTTGTTTTGTTTTTCGAGACAGGGTTTCTCTGTGTAGCTTTGGAGCCTATCCTGGCACTTGCTCTGGAGACTAGGCTGACCTTGAATTCACAGAGATCTGCCTGCTTCTGCCTCCCGAGTGCAGGGACTAAAGGCGTGTGCCACCAATGCCCGGTTGACAATACATTTTCTAATAATGGGTATTTACCACAATGAAGTGTTTTCCTAAAACTTAAGGACTCTCAAAAAAGAAGCCTGCAGGGAATGTTTGGGACAGGAAATAGACCTTTCCAGAGTAGTCTTTGGAGACAGCAGCACACTTCCCTTAAAGGAGGCTGGACTATGAGGCAGTTTGACTTATTAGGTATATCACAAAAGTTTGGGCCACAGATGAACTACTCAAGTCACCAAAGGAAAAATTCTACCAGGCCGATTCTCTCCTACCTGGCCCCTCCTCGCAGCAGTGCTCAGTGTCTGCAACTCAGTGTTGGACAAATATTTAAAGACTAGTTTGCAGAAGTGGCATCAAATTATCGGCCTGCCTGGAGTGCCCACATGTCCCCATCCAGCTCCAGGATCAGGCGAAGCCAAGGGCTCTCCAGCCAATCTCACTAATTAGCAGGAGTTAAGGTTTTCGCTGTGTCCACAAACAGTATGGATTGTGGTGTTTCTGCTTAGCTGATCGGAAAATTGTAACACTGGTTTCAGTGTTTTCGGCAGCTTATAGCTGAGTATTCATTAATTATGCAAAACAGGCTTCTGGGGACCTATTCTATTGTGTTAATTAATATTGAGTGCTGCTGGCCAATTAGCAGCCTTCTTGCTTATTGTGGAAGGTTGCTATGGGATCAGCCAAGCAGGGCTGGCTCCCCATGTGTCTCTGTCTTGGACTCCATTTCCCCTCCATGATAGTAGCCAGGCATAATTTGATCAGTCAAGCCAAAGGCTTGGGCTTCCTTTCCTCCCTGAGATTGTTGCATCCTAGCCATTCATTGTCCCAGGAGGCATTGCCCCTCCAATTGTGGAGTGCGTATTCTCTCATTAAAATGCAAAATCCCCAGCCCTAGATGCCACCCCAGACCTCAAGAGAGAAAATTTGCATGTTCACAAAATCCCCTGTGCTCCAATTCATATGAAAATTAGGAATCACTGATGTTCAAGACAGATCCAAGAGCCTGCACACCTCACTATCCCTGTCTCTTCTTAATCTAGCCGCCTTCTGATCATTGACTCTAGACTCCTAACTTTCCTCCACCTCTGTAATCTTTCTTCTTTGCTCTCTTTTGTAAAATTTCCAACACATGAACCTTGCATAGCTCATATCCAAGGGAGACCTCTGCAGCACTGGCCATGCCGGAATCCCACAGTTACCCTTCAATAGTTCCCTTTCCTTGGCCAGGGTAGAAGCACACAAGTGTGTCTTTCTCCATCATCATCTATAGCTCCCTTTCCTTGGCCAGGATAGAAAGCACACAAGTGTGTCTTTCTCCATCATCATCTACTTTCCTGCCCCAAGTAGATCACTTTACAAATGCCAAAGCTTCTGGGCTACTGAGAAAACCTCTACCTATCCCTTGAAGCCTTCTTACAAACTGTCTCTTGTCACAATCATCTCTTCTGGTGGCCTCTTCTCTCGTCTTACCCCACAGAGAATCCAAAACAACTAAACATCACTGCTTTTTTGTCTCCTTAGAATATACTTATGCCTTTAACCTTCTGCTTTCCCCAAATCTGAGGACCACAAGCCAAGGCTCCTGACAATCCCCCTGCCACACTCTGTGTCATCTGACCACATTCCTGGCACTCATTAAGCTTGTCAGATCTTACCAACCAATCAGAAGTCCCCAGAACACAGCATGCTCTTTCCTGTCTCCTAGACTGGCAAATTCCATTTCTTCTGCCTGTGGTGTCTCTCACACCCCTTCTCTGGTTAGCTGCTAGCCATCCTGTGAAAGCCATTTCCAATTTAATCTCTTCCTGAGATTTTTCTTGACCAAACTCTACTTCTATCACTTTAGCATCCTTTCTATGTGCTGCTGTCAATGTTTTAAATAATTATCTGTACTCCCTACTCCCCATGTGTGGCTAACTATCTTCCCTTTTTCACCTTCTTCTATCCTTAATTAACCTTTTAAGAACTGTCACTATTTATCCTTATTTATAGGGAAAAACTTAAGTTCAAAGTGGTCAAGTAATGTGGCCAAGGTCATATTGATGACAGGGGTCAAGCTGAGATCTGTAAGTTTAAACTCCAGTATTCCAACTATGATGGTACAGTCTCCGTGCCGACAGCACACTGTTCTTACCAAAGCTGTATCTCCAGTGTCCTTAGCTTTTGATCATGTGTTTATCTGTGCCTGTCCCTCCTAAGTAAAACTGATTAGTGAAGTCCCTGAATTCAGGGCACTTTGTCTCTTATTAGCGTAACCCATGTGTATGGCTCAGGGCTCTGTGTGTTAACTGAAAAGTGGATGACATGAGTGTCTTCCCTCAGTTCAGCTGCCATAACAAAATAACAGAGAGTGTTGGGCTTCAACAGAAGACATTGGCTTTGTGGAGGCAGATAACTCCAAGACATGGGTTCCAGTGGGGTTTGGTATCTGTATCTTCTCTTCCCAGCAACAAATGTTCTTTACCATTTCTTCAATGAGCATATAGACTCCTGGTTCTCACCATCCTTTTCAAGGGCATTACTTCTTCTGCTTCAAATGGCATTCTCACACTCTTATTTGATCTTATCCACCTCAGTATACTGAAGGTTTAAGGGTTAGACTGTGAAACAGGGAAGTGAATCCAGGACCTTATGAGTGCTGGGTAAAGCCTCTACCACTAAGCCGCACACCCAGCTCTGAGGACATAAGGTTAATGTGTATACTGGGACAAGAAAAGTAGGTTCATAGCAATGATGCAGGCTACCCCACTGTCTTTGTGACTATGTGGCATAAACCCTGGCTGCAGTAGAGACAGAACAGTTGAGATTTCCAAAGCTGTTGGAAAGACCTGGCATGGTACAGAAAAGTATCACAGAGGAGGGATCTTAAAGGTCACACAGACTATACACTGATTCAAAAGATGGCAAAGAATATTTCTGTCTGGAGGACAATATCACAGGAATAGAGTTGTATGGTATAGTCAGACTCAGAGAGCTTGGGTGATAAGGGGCTGGGAGAAGAAGCTTGGCCATCAGGCAGGATCCTGGCCCTGCTAAGCCCTGAAGGCTGTGCTCAGGACAAGTGATGCATCAAAGGGTGCACAGCTTCTCATCTCTCCCATCACTGCTGGTAGAGTCTGGGGTGGACTCAAAGTTGAAAAGCACTGCAACCAAGCTCATCAGGAAGAGGCTAGTGATAGATTAGTGATGTCTGCTGTGATACTGGGTGGGGAGGAAGGGACAGGTGGTAACAAGAATGCTGTGGATTTACATCTCTGCTAGAGAGCCTACTTTCCTAGTGTAGGTACAGGGAAGAGGACTCTGATACACAGAGATCTACAAAAATGTCCCCACTGTCATCCACAGTGCCTCTATGCTTACTCTTCCTACTCCAATTTTTTCCTGGCTTGGGCAATGACCTGAAGCCCTTCCTGCCGCCCAAGCTTTTTACATTGTAAAAAGCTGCTATGTCCCAACCAGGGCACCATTTTCCAATGTGCCCAGAGGGATCCATAGCCAGAACAGAGTGGGATCCACAAAGGATACTAAGTCTGTATTCATCTCTTTTCTGAGACTCCAAAGCAGCTTCACTTAAAGTGTCTCCACTTCTGACTTCCCCTTCCCAGACCAGCACTCAGACACTCTCAAGGCCAGGCAGTAACACCAGTCATATCCTCTTTCTGGTCTATGTTTCCTCCTGTAGCCTCTGATGGCAGCCACTAGAAAACCAAGTCTCCTTACACATTAATGGAGAAAAGCAGGTCCTAGAGAGACAATGGGTGTTGACCATACAGTGAGCCCTGATCTTCCATCAGAACACTTTATTACAGGGAATTAAACTAAAAAAATACATGTGATGCTGCATAAATTCCTCCCCAGATCAACCCACTGGGGCCCCAGAGAGCAAACTAGTTATTTAATTAAATTTAATAACCCTTCACTGTGAATGTTTCCAGTACTGAGTACTCTGTACATGCTGTCATAATAACTCTTCACTATGCAAAACCCCCATGCTGAGTACTCGGCAATGCTGTCATATTGACCCTCACACTGAGTCCAAGGCTGTGTTGTGTGTATGTGCACTGGGTTGTGATGGTGCTTCTTATATGTTGCTACTATTCTCTGTTGTCCTTCTTCAGAAAGCAAGATGGACATGAGCCAAACTTTAAATGGGAATAAGCTTCTTCCCCCACTTCTAAATGCCACACTAGATACATACTAGTGATGACAAAGGGTGAGAAGCCCACTAGATACATAGTAGTGATGACGAAGGGTGAGAAGCCCTCCTCTGACAGTGGTGACTGGCAGTTCCCATGCTTCCTTATCTATGCATGTTCAAGCTTCTGTGTAATCCTGTGAGACAGACGTTGCTGAAAATCAGAGAACTGGTGCAGAGAGGGGTTAAATAACTGACCCAAGGACAAAGTGATAGTTGCAGACAGTCAGACTTGGGCCACCAGGTGACACTGACTCCCTCCTCCAGGAAGGTAACAGTCAGTTCATATCTAGATGGCAAAGCATCTCTAAGTTCCATACTCTTCTGGACTGACTTTGGTAGTGGTTTTTTGAGACCAGTGAAATCATCCCATTTATAGCCCATGCTCTGCACACAGGTAGTGTCTGTTGCCACACTGAGCTGAGTGCTTTTCAGCCATCGTGGACATATCACAGAGCACCAGCTGGTCATAAATACTGTAGAAAATGAAGAGCAACCAAACTGCCTGAACACAGAGCAGAAATGAAAGAAACGGAGACACTGGTGGGAAACCCATCAGGTTGGATTTCCCACAGTTGTGAAAGTGAGCCAAGAAGCCCCTCCCAGAAAGCTGAAATCACACCCAATACAAAAAAAATTTCAATATCCTTGTCAGAGTCCATTAAGGTGACCATCTTGGGCAGCAGATGGTGGTTCCATGGAATACCCACTGTTAATTGGAGGACTTATCTGTTGCTTGCTTGCTCATGCACATATACCACACCACACCACACACCCCTTCACATATATACTCACTCAAAGCAGGAAGAATCTGGTTGGCCCAACATATTTGCACAGGATGTCTTCTGAAATGCTGGTGAGAAGCTAGGTCATTAGGCTTGAGGTTAACACAAGGTCCCATTTGATAATTATCTTGGGAATGCTGGATTAAGCAAAGCCAGCTGTGTCTCACCAAACTCTATAGGACCTAGAATGTATTCATATAGCAATGAGTCTCCGGAAGGTAACAGAGCAGAATTACCAAATTTGCATCCCTGTGGTACCATATGGGACACACAGGTGGCTACTGTCTGCAGCATGGGCTCCAATCTTTCTCTCTCCTCAACATTCTAGCTTACTGAGGTTTCTCCCAGCAGATTCTACCCAGCCCAAGTCGACAGTCAACCTAGCCAGGGAAGGAGAACATCAATGATACTGGGAACCTTGAGAAAGCTTCATAAATAGCTAAGGAGCACCTGACTCCCAGGGGTGGCTCTATATAGCTGGACCCCTCTTGTCTAGGTTCCCTACCAAGCACTTTATTTCTGTGCTGGACATGAGCCCCAACTCTATCTGGCAGACTTTGTCCCTTTCTTGTCACTTTCTCCCCAGGGATAGTATTCTATCCCCAGATCCTTGGTCTGTTCCTGGAGCCTCCTGCATCTGGAATGCTCACAGGGAATGCTGCCACCTTCTCCTGTAAGTGCTGAGAGGTCCTGGAGCTTCCCTTGATGCTATGCTGGCTAAGTGATATGGAAGCCATTCTGATAACTTGGATTTGGAAAGACAAACAAGACAGCACATCCAGTCAATAGTTTTAAATTTCATAGACTTCAAAAATACTCTTTGGGAGAATTGATAATGTTGGCAACTGAGTAAGTGCCAATGAAAAAATTAACAATAATATGTTATTGCCATCACTTCCTGCAAAATGTCGCATCCTCATTCTTTTCCTGAGACAAGGGCCTCACATAGCCCAGGTTGGCCTTGAAGTCACTGAATAGTTGAGGATGACCTTGAGTTTCTGAACTTCCTACCTTTGCCTCCCAGGTGATAAGATCACAGGCATGTATACCACATCTAATTCACATAGTGTTGGGCAAGCACTACCAATTTATCTGTACCTCAAGACCAAGATATTGTATCCTGTTACAAAACAGGGTGGGGAGCAATCTTAGCATTTGAAAAAAAAGTGAACACTATGGAAAATGTGTGCACTTTCCCTATTTTACTGGGAGCCAGTAGAAACTGCTCATGGGTTATTGCTAAACCAGGGCCTAGAATATTGGAACCACTATTATTAGAGGATGACCAGGGTCTTCCTGGTGTTCTGTGCTTCTACTCAACTTCTCTCCACCTGGCAGCCAGACATCTGTCAGCCCAGTTTCTTGGATACCACCTCCTCCAGGGAAACAAACCCAACTCCCTAAGCTTTGCACTTCTCAGTCTTGGTTCTTCCCTTCCCCTTCCTTGGGACATGTAAAGCTTGTGCCAGAGCCTCCCTTACTCTCAGCCAGGTTGTTGAGGAAGAGAACTCCCCAAGAGAAAGGGAGGATGTACGAGTAGCAGAGGCCTCCCCTGCCTTCCTAACTCATAGATTTGTTACAACAGCAGAGGAACCAGAAGACACCTGCAAAAGCAAGATATCAGACATCCATAGAAGGTGGGACCCCTGAGCAGAGGGAGCCCCAGAACCTTGTAGGACATGAGAAAACCCATATAAGTAATCAGGGCTATCAGACCGTACTACCTGCCACTGCTAGAGCCAGGTTCCAGCAGCAATTTAGGGTGGAGGGAGGACATGCTTGAGAAGCCCCAGCTGTCCTGTGTTCTCTTCAAGGACAGAAGCAAACCAACTGCCCTCTGGGACCATCTGTCCTAGAACACAGCTGTCTGTGAATTCCGAATTCCTGGCTCTGGATGGACATGTTGCACTGGAGTGAAATAGCCCCAGTCATAGAGAAACTAGATCTGTATCTCCTACCATGAATTCAAAATGGATCAGAGACCTTAAAATAAGACCCAAAGCGTTGAAAGTATTAGGGGAAAACACATGAAGACAGAGGTAAAGGCAAGGGCCTTCTGAACAGGACTCAACAGCACAGAAAACAATCTCAGAAATGGAAAAGTGAGGTTGTACAAAACTAAGAATCTTGTGTACAGCAAAGAAAATGACTAGTGGTGTGAAGAGGCAACTACATAATGGAGAAAGAAATCTTAGCCAACTGCATCTCAGACAGAGGGTTAATACCTGCAATAAATAAATAGTTGCAAATTTTAAAAACAACCAAAAAAAAACATCATTCAGTCCATACACTGGGTAATGAACTGAACAGACAATTCTCAAAAGTAGTAATATGAATGACATGAATGCTTGAAAACTGTTCCACACCCTTAGCCATCAGGAGGATACAAATTAAAAGTGCTTTGAGAGTTCACCTCTCCCCTGTCAGAATGGCTCTCATGGAAAAATCACATGAACAAAGGCAGATGAGGATACAAGGAAAGAGAAACCCTTGTAGTTTGTTAGTGAGAGTGTAAACTGGTGCAGCCATTATGGAAGTCAGTATGCAGATTTCCCAAAAAGCCAAAAATAGAACTACCACATGTCCCAGCTATACCTCTCCTGGGGATAGCTCTGAAGGACTCTAGGTCAGCAAGCCAAAGAGATGCTTGCACATCTGTGTTGAACTGTTCATAATAGCCAAGAAATCAAACCCATCTAGATGTCCATCAGCAATGGTGGCTAAAAAGAATATAGTCCACATACACAATGGAATTTTACACAGCAATAAAGAAAAAACGAAATCATGACATTTGTGGAGGAAATGGATATAACTAGAGATCATTATGCTAATGGAAATAAGCCAAATTCTAAAAGACAAATGCTGCATGTTTTCTCTCATATGTAGAACCCAGATTTAAAACAATGTGTATGCACACATGCCTCTGTGTGGGGTGGGGGGAGTACACACACGCCATGAAACCAAAAAGGGGATCGTCAAAGAGAAGGAAGAGATGTTACAGGAGGTGGAAATAGAATACTGGAATACATGTACTAGGAAGATAAAAGTGGGGGACTCTGTGGGGGACGAAAGGAATCAATCTCAAGGTGAGGAGCATGGGGAAGCTATGGCAGAGAAAGAATAATGTATTATTGTACATTGTTCTTTGTATTATGAAGACATCATGATGAAACCCATTTTTATATGCTAAGCTAATAATTTTTTTTAAATGAAAAGAAGAAAAGTTGGTCCTACCCCAGATGTTATCTAGTGTCAGGGCAGCTCAGAGCCTGCGTAGCTATGGGAGGGGGTTGGGTAGAGTTGGCCATCTTTGAGTGTCTCTGTCTTAGTTACTGTTCTATTATTGTGAAGAGACACTATGACTAAGTCAACTCATTAAAAAAAATAACTGAGGGCTTGTTCATGGCTTCAGAATGTTGGCTGTAATCATCATGGCAGAGAGCATTATAGCAGGCATGGTGATAGAGAAGTAGCTGACAGCTCACATCTGATCTGCAAGTTACAGGCCAAGAGGGAGACACTAGGCCTGGCATGGGCTCAAAGCCCACCCCCATGACACAGGTTCTCCCAAAAGACCACACCTCCCAATCCTTCCCCAACAGTTCCACTAACTTGGGACAAGCACTTACTATGAGCCTATGGGGGTCTCATCCAAACCACTATGGGCTCAAGCATCAGTGACTTCATTCATCCCTGTATGTTGACTGTTAATTCATTTGACCTTAAAGGTCCTCAGTGACTTTCCACTGTTTTTTTATTATTTAAAAATTAGTCTTAATTTACAATACAATTGAGGCCATTTGAGCCTGATCTCTCACAGGCTGCTCTGACTTATGACGACATCCAGCCATGCTACCTTTCAATCCCTCCACAGGTACTTGTGTTCAGTCAGGCCTGTTTCCTGTGCCTCCTGTATCTCTTCAGCGTCTACTCATCCTTCAGAGCTCACCAAGGAGATCCCTTCCCTGGGGAGCTCTCCCATAATGCCTCAGTCTGCAGCTAGACTGTCCAGTGGGGCAATCATCAGTCACACACAGCCATTGAGTGCTGAAAACATGGTGAATCTGATTAGACTATAAAGGTATGGGATACATCAATGAACATTTTAATGTTGGTTATACGTTTAAAATGATAATATTTTAGCTATACCAAGTTAAATATATTGCTTTTAATTTCACATTTCTTTTTACTTTTCCTCTTGTTTCATCAGAAATTTATTTTTTTAAAACTGTATGTATCTCTGTGTGGCTATACACATGCACGTGAGTGTCTACAGAAGCCAAAAGAGGCATCAGATCCCCCAAAGCTGAAGTTGCAGGGGGTTCTGTGCTGCCTAGTATGTGTGCTGACACATGAACTCAGGTCCTCTGCAAGATCAGCAAACACTCTTAACTACTGAGCCATCCCTCCAGTCTCAGAACTTTACAAATGATGTATATAGCTTAGATTCTGGCTTACAATACATACACTTTTGTGATGCTGGTCTAGAACAGATCGCCCCAGTATTCACTTTGATGGGACCTTGCATATTTTCTTCTTCATTCCCCTTTATGATTCAGCATTCTGCCCAGCATAGACTCCAGAGAACAAAGAGCATCTTAGTTTTCCTTCCTCCTGCACTCTGCTGCTGCTCACATAGTTCATGAAATACAATAGAAGTATAATAAATATACTTCACATATGACAAAATGTCTATCATGTGTCAAACATGTGAAAGAGTTGCTGGAGCAACTAAGTAAGGGAATGCACAGAATATATCATAGTACCTGGCACATAGTAAGTACTCAGTAAAGAGGTTTTTCCTCCTTCATTCATTGTCCCTAAACGTAAGGTAGTGGTAAGCTTTGGTGATGGCCATGTAAGCAGAAAGCATAATGCATTCTTTAGTCATTAGCAGATGGTATCTTTCAAGTACACCTCAAATCATGCACATACAGATAGAGATGCACCCACATGCCATTGAGCTCTACAATCTGCTCTTGTAATACATGCAAGCCAGGAGCTGGGCTGAACTGAATGATTACCATAATGTAGATCCAGTCCAGAGACATGTGATCCTCAAATGCAAAAGCAACTGTGTCATGTCACAAAAACAGTTTCCATGCCACTGTCTCCATGAGTAGAACTCAGGGCATATGAACATTTGTTCCTAATTAATGACAACAAAAAAATCTGCCTCATTTATTCTCACCAGTAAATCCAAACCCCAGTTCCTAAGGTGCTGCTTGTCATGTTTCATTTAAGAAAGGTGTCTTTACATCTCCATGGTACCCAGTATGCACACCGGGTCTCTGTGTTGCATACAAGATGGCAGCTCCCATCCATCATGCATTAATGAGGCAGAAAGTCAAAGAACAGGCTGTTTAAAGACTTGGTAACAACCTAGCACCTGTCAGACCATGGACCAATGGAGCTGAAAGCCAGAGCATCCCCACAAAGAGCTGGGGTGGAGGGAGAGTCTGAATCTGGAACTACCCATCAATGACTCCTGAACAGACTTCTCCATAGGTCCGGGCTGCAGGATCTAGGATTGGAAACGAGATGTGTGTGGTCCTGCCTCTTCCCCCTTCCACCTACCCCCTAAATCCAATTCAGAAGCCATGTTCTTTGGCTCTTAGAGTTATGGAAGGCAAAGCCCTCGTGAAGCCTCTAGTGTATGTCAGGCGTGCAGATGGCACCCACTCTCTGCCCCCTCTTTATGTGGAATTCATTTCTCAGAGGCCTTCCTGTTTCCTCCTTTCTCTCCACCCATAGTCACACTTTACTCTTGATAAGATTCAGCCTGGCACAGCAGGGTTGTTATCAATAGGCTGCCTGGGGTTCTTTTTATAATTATTACTGTTTATTTTACAGGTATGGGTATTTTGCCTGCATGGGTGTCCATACACCACATGTGTGCAGAGCCCTTGGAGGCCAGAAAAGAGCATCAGATCCCCTGGAACTGGAGGTACCCACAATTGTGAGTTGCAATATGGGTCCTGGAGATGGAACTGGGTCCTCTGGAAGAGCAGCCAGTGCCGTTAACCACTGAGCCATCTCTCTAGCCCTGCCTGGGTTTTTGTTTGGTTTTGGTTTTGTTTGTTTGTTTGTTCTGTTAGGTCTTGATGGAAATGTGAATGGGCAAAAGGCTGCTTCTTAAGTGCTGGCAATTCAGGCCCTTCAGTGCCAAGAGCTACAGTGACACTAACAGACCTAGATGCTTGTGGCTTAGTCCTAAGAACAAGAGGCATCAAGGTCTGTTAGTGTCACTTGAAAACCTAAGCTCATAAGGCCAGAGACTTCCAGCTCTAGGTTTTCAAGTCAGGCCACCTTGATTATCCAGGTCCCCACACTCAGCAACTGATGGCCCATGGCTCAGAACACCAGTAGCAGCAGACAGCAGCCCCTCAGCCCCCAGCAGCCACGAGTGTTGTAGTTCTCAGCTAGGGTTCTGGTTCCGGTGACTGGGACTCAGAGTCCTGCACCTTCAGCTCCTCATAGGCCTGTGCCTCCCACAGACTTGCCTTTCCATACCTCTTATTGTCTTTTCGCCTCAGCTGCCTCTCCTCCCTGCAGCTGCTTCTGCTGGTTCCTGGCTGAGCTCTTTAGCCACCATCTTTCTGCTGCTGCCACTGCTGCTGCTGCCACCACCACTGTCACCACTGCAGGGATGTCACTCACAGAGAAAAAGAAACACATAAAACTAGCATTCTCAACAGCATTTAATGGTGGCTAGCAGTATTTGTCAATGTGTTTCATTAACAGTATTTGTCAATGATTAGTAGTGTTTCATTTCTACACTAGTATTTTAGGGGAAACCAGGTCCCTTTAAGTGATAACAGCAGGGGTCTGAAACTATAAATGCCTATATACTTAGTGTTTTTGGCTTTCTGGGGCATACTCTCTTCACTGCAGCTGATCACAGTGGGATCATAGTAGCATTCTACTATAGAATCATAATAGGGTCATAGAAAGCATTCTTCTTTAGTAGGAAAGCCTTAGTTAATACGTAATGAGAAGTATGGCAGTTGTTAACAAAACTTTATTTATAAAACCAAGTGGCAGATGAGATCCTGGAGCCCTCATCCAGTGGCTGATGGAAGCAGAGGCAGACACCCACACCTAAACACTGAACTGAACTCTGGAACCCAGTTGCAGAGAGGGAGGAGTAAAGAACAAAGAGGTTGGGACCAGGCTAAGTTGGGACCAGGCTGGTCAAACCCACAGAAACAGCTGACCTGAACAAGGGGGACCCCAGACTGATGTCTGGGTGGCCAGCACGGGACTGATCCAGACCCCTGAATGTGGATGTCAATGAGGAGGCCTCGGCACTCTATGGGGCCCCTGGTAGTGGATCAGCATTTATCCCTGGTTTAAGAAGGGACTTTGGGAGCCAATCCCACATAGAGGGATATTCTCTCAGCCTGGACACGTGGGGGAGGGCCTAGGACATGCCCAGGATGATATGACAGACTCTGGGGAACCCCCAGGGAGGGTAAGGCAGAGGGAGGCTGAGGTGGGGGATTGGGGAGGGGGAGAGGGAGAAGGCATTGACATGTGAAGCAGGCTTGTTTCTAATTTGAACTAAAAAAAAAAAAGATCTGGCCAACCAGCTGTACCCTGAGATTAATGAATACAAATTCAAGTGGCAACTAGAACTTTAGTTATTAAATGAGCTACTTTGGGATGGAGAGAATGAGGTAGGGTGACATAAGGCAGAGGGGCATAGGAGACAATGGGGACATGGAGGGGAGGGAGTGGGGCCTTGGGGGACAGACTAGCAGAGAATATTCAGAGTTTACCCCCATGGAGAAATAGCCATTGTTTTATTAATATTGTATAACAGATATGTTTATTCAAATGTGCCAATAGTATATAGAAGTCAGTCAAAAAACATCCCAGCTTGAATGGGGAAGGAGCCTCCAAGGCCATACCTGTAGTAGATGAGGTGTCTGATGGCTGCTGGGGGAGGAAGGATCAATTTCCTCTGCAGACATGGCCACTGGTAGGTCACCAATGTTCCAGTAAATGGCTCTATATCTGTACAAATACAGGCAGCACTAATTGAATTCAGGGGTCTTTAAAAACTAATTAAAAAGAAAACAAGAATTTAGGAGGGAAACAGTGAGTTGGGGAGGGTAGTGCTAAATGGATGTGATCAAAATACATTGCATGAAATTTTCAAAGAATAAGTAAAAATATTTATAACTAAAATAAACATGTAGCTGTGTTTTAGATAGTGACTAGCAATGCATTCCATAGTATGAGTCAAGATGTCATCATCTAATGCAGGTGACCAGGAAGACCACAGATCTGGTGAGGTACATTGGAGAGATTATCCAGGTCAGAGACTTCCTCACATTCTTCTGGCTTCATCGTGTTTCAACCCTTCTTTAGCCCTCTCCCTTTTCAACTAGGAAATATTTGCTTTATTTTATAGGAGTTTGAATTTTATTAAATAAATCCACTCCCATTTGTGGGTAATATTGACAGCTGGGAAAGAAAGAACTTTCCCAAGACACTTGGTACCTGAACCAAATGTGGATACTGGGTTGTGTTTATTTTATTAATTTTAAACTAAAGCCCCATCTCCTCCTTCATAACATGATCCTCACTGGGGAAGTATTTGTTTTACAGCCCTACACCCTAAGTTGCAGCCCACCCTCAATTTCTGCTTGGAGTCGCTTCCTAAAACTTAATGAAGGGGTGGCTTCTAGGAACAGTGCAGATTTGCCAAAAGCAGGCCATAGCAGCTCACATCCTTTCTTTTGTCATGAGTGATTAAGTGTGCAGGCTAGGGAAAGCCAACAAAGACCATATGTCTGAGCTCTGAGATGTCTCTTCCAGCCCTTCAGAGCATCTGGGGAAATGAAGGCTGAAAAATGATTGAGTGAGGCAGGTCCATGGCTGGTGGATCTAATAGAGAGAGAGCCAGAGAGGAATGCAGATGTCCATGTGGAAGGAGAGTGAGAAGTAAGGACTCTGTCAGCAGAAAGGGGGTACAGTCACCTTGCATGGAGCAGAGGTGATCATCCATCTTGGTTTACTGTGGCCATGAAGAGGATTAGGCAAGTTACAGCCAAAGGTTCAAAAAAGGATGGAAATGTGGGTTTACACTAAAAAGCACTGTAAGAGCATTCACTGTGTGTGACAAAAACAATGTCTATGGACCAGACATTACCAACCCAGGCCAGTCTGTAACATGAGGCTTCAAGGTTGGCTGTCAACCTTGAGAAACTTCTCTAAGACATTGACTCGAGGCTGTTCTATCTTTGTCTTGTTCAATATCCTCATCCACACTTGAAAGATACGGAAGTCATAACCATTCCACAGGAAGATTCCAGAACACAATAGAGAGGCCACCAGAATCTAACTCAATGAATTTCTCAGCCAGAGCCCAGGGTGTCAAGTTGAGATGTATGAGAGAGAGAGAGAAAGAGAGAGTGAGAGAGAGAGAGAGAGAGAGAGAGAGGAAAAAATAAAATAAAAAAGAGAAAATATATAAAAATATGTGAGGGGGCTGGAGAGATGGCTCAGAGGTTAAGAGCACTGACTGCTCTTCCAGGGGTTCTGAGTTCAATTCTCAGCAACCACATGGTGGCTCACAACCATCTGTAATGAGATCTAGTGCCCTCTTCTGGCCTGCAGGCAGACATGCAGACAGAAAACTGTATACATAATAAACAAATCTTAAAAAAAAAAAAAATATGTGAGGGCCCAAAAAGTGTTCGAGCCCTATGCTGGTGACTTTTCTCAGTGGAAAGCAGGGTTAGTGTTAGATTATGCTTCAAGGAGACATGGGTTACAGAAGGGAGGAGGTAGCTCATCACAATGCATCTGCAGTCAGGAAATAAGAGTGCCAACAGGGAATAGAACTGGGCTATAAAAGTTCAGTCTGTTCCCAATGACCCACCTGCACCAGTAAGCCTCCATCCACTAAAAGTCCTACAACCTTCCCAGACAATACCTCTAATTGAAGACCAAGTGTTCAAATAAACAAGCCTAAGGGGGAGATTTCACATTCAAACCTAAACAGGCCCCCTTATGGTTTACTTGTCCAGCACTCTGTTCCCTTACAATCTGTGCATACCCAATGGTGAGCCCTCAAGTCCTCTGCAGCAAACTAGTCTCACTATTTTAGTAGACTTTAAAGTAGTCAGATACTGTGGGGTTCACCCCAGAGCCAATAACCTCACTGAGTCAGGCCCTGCTCCTACACAGCCTTGAGCCTCAGACTATAGGCAGAGCACACCTTCACAACCTCAAATCATGTTGTCCAAAGAATTCCTCACCAAGGACCCAGTCCCTAGCAGGAAGCCTGGAACAGATTAGGCAGGCAACAAACACTAGAGATCAAAGTTAACAAAACACCTGTTTTAGACAGCCAAAGACATTTCAAGTTGGCTATAACTATTATTATTGTTAATAATGTCATTGTTCTCTCTGTCTCTATCTCATATCTCTCTCTCTCTCTCTCTCTCTCTCTCTCTCTCTCTCTCTCTCTCTCTCTCTCTCTCTCCCCTCTCTCTCATTTTTGTTTGTTTTTGTAGTGCTGAAAATTGAGCCTACATCTTCATGCATGGTAGGCAAGTGCTTTGTTAACTGAGCCACAATCCCAGCCATCTTTTCACTCTTTTTATTTTGAAACAGGGTCTCTCTAAGTCACCCAAGCCAGCTCTCTGCTCTTCTCACCAGAAGGCTTTGAACTTGCCACCCTGATGTCTCCTAAGTAACTGGAATTAGAAGCCGTCAGCAGGACAAGCTCTTCCTTGATTTTTAAGGGGAGGTTTAAACTAAAGTAGTTTAAGAATGAGACACCATGATGTTGGGGATTTTCTTTGTATTTTAGCAAATTTTGAGGTGAGGGCTTGAGATTGAACTGCACTTTTTCTCTTGTTGGAGATGTTGGTAGTAGTTCTGCTTGCCGACAGTCTTACTACACAGCCCAGGCTGGCTTGAACTCAGACTCTTTCTGTCTCAGCCTCCTGTGTGACAGAATTCCAGATGTGCACCACCATACCTGGCTCTCTGCTTTGTGTTTGGAAATTTTAACGACAATTCTTTTAAAAAAAAAAGTATGTGTATGGGAGTTTCACCTACGTGTTTGTATGTATACCATGTGCATGCCTAATACCTATAGAGGCCAGAAGAGGGCATCAGGTCCCCTGGAACTGGAGTTACAGGTGGCTGTGAGCTGCCATGTGAATGCTGGAAATCAAACAGAGGTTCTCTGTAAGAGCAGCATGTGCTCTTAACCAATGAGCCAGCTCTCTAGACCCTCTTAGGATATTTTTTTATTACAAGGCTGTAAAGTTGCCTCCCACCTCTGTTATACTCTAACTGAGCTGTTGTAACCCCACCCTCTAATCCAGCCTTCTCTCCTCCTTTCCTTCACCATGAAGACAAGAGGAGAGTGTCCCCTTGTAATAAAGAACATGGAAGGATTCTGTTTGACAATGGCCTTCCTTTCATGCCCCCCTCCAGCCATGTCCTGAAACAGCTGGTTCTAACTCTGAGGTAAGAGGGAAGTTCTGTGAAGACATATCCAAACCTGCTGATTGTACCCACTGGAGATAGAAATTATTTTCACCCAGTGTCTGTGATAACCCCTGAGTTTATATCTGTGGGGCTGTTGGTCATGAATCCATTTTGCATTTAACCCAGCAATATCTCCTAGCACCCCTAACTTCCCCCTCAAAAAAAAAACCCTAATTATATGAAATGCTCTTTGCACTGACTTTAAGAACTTGCTGGCCTTCTCACTAAGTGACAACTATGTTCTACTGACATTTCTTGAGATGGATATGAGTCAGTGTCTTTTCCCCCAGACAGGCACTGGTGACAGACCAATTCCACCCAAGTCTGACTAGGTGAACCAGTGTGCATTGAGTGTAATTTTCAGACATCTGCTGCACCAAAAAGCCCCACCCAAGCATGGGTGAGGAGTTTTAAGAGCTGCATTCCCAGTGCTCCCTGCCCAACTCGTAGACAGCTCCACTGAAGAGTCTTCTCCCCTGGAAGTTGTTTACTATTTATATGACCTTGGGGAGAGGGCTCCTGAGTCTTATAGTCTCATGAGCTTCTTTTGAAATTTCTTCCTCTCAATCTACGGGACCTCCTGTAGTAGTTCAGTACTTATCCCTAGCATAGGTATGGACTTTGGGAGCCCATTCCACATAGAGGGATACTGCCTGAGCCAAGACACACAGGGGTGGGCCTAGGCCCTATCCCAAAGGATACGATAGACTCTGATGACACCCTATGGAAGGTCTCACCCTGGGAGCAGAAAGGATATGTGATAGGTAGGGTTTTAGTTGGGGGTAGGGGGTAGGGAGGAGGGGAGGGAGAGGGAACTGGCATTGTCACAATCTTGTTTCTAATTCAAATAAAAAAAATCTGCAAAGAAAAAAAACAAAAAGAAATTCCTTCCTCTCTCTGGGAGGGAATGTTCCAGTTAGCACAAAGCATGACTAAAATCTGTGACATGTATTCATTCTCTGTCTCTCAGTCTCTCTCTTTGTCTCTCTGTGTGTCTCTGTGTGTCTCTGTCTCTCTCTCTCTCTCTCTCTCTCTCTCTCTCTCTGTCTCTCTCTCTCTCTGACTTTGTTTGAGATAGGGTTTCTCTGTGTAGCTTTGGCTGTCCTGGAACTCACTCTATAGACCAGGCTGGCTTCTGCCTCTGCCTCCCAAGTGCTGGGATTAAAGGTGTATACCACCACTGCCTGGCTCATCTATTCATTTTCTATTAGCTTGCAAATGTTTGCTCTTCACTTTTGGGAAATTACACTGTATCATTCCTCTGGGAGTTTTTCCCATACATTGGCTGTCCCTGCTCTGTTGACATGGAACTCTGGGGTAGCTCATTTCCTCTTTGGACAGCCCTGGTCCTTTTAAGGTCCTTTTAAGCTCTTTTTATTTAGTTAGAATCTGTCTCTACAGTTTCCTCCTTCTATTAATTCATTACAAACAGCAAGGGCTCTGAGATCAGACAAAGCTGGGCCCAGATCCCAGTCCTACCATGTCATTCTTACAAGACCCCGTTGGGCAAGGTGTTTGATCTTTCCTCTGCCCTGTTCTTCCTGATCCTCCAGGTATGAGAATTAAATAGGATGGTAACATGGCAAGCACTTAGCAAAGTGCCCAGGACACAGTGGGTTAGTTTATCTCCGTCTCCGTCGTTTTCTTATTCATTCACTTACTCAATAAAGGCAAAGCTCCACTGGTGAATGCTAGAGATGCGAACATGCATAGCAAATAGCTCCTGCTCTGCCTATGAATGCAAATTAGCAAGAGAGAAAGAAATGTTTAAAAAGAAATTCTAATACAGCATGATAAGTACAACAATAGAATCCTGTAAATGCAGAGGAGAAAGCGATTCGTTCTGAGGCAGAAGCAGAGGTTGTTGCCAAACCAGATTCCCTGTGAAGGCGATGCCCACGATGTGTTTGGAACAGGAACAGGGGCTTCCCTGGCACTCTCGGAGGGAAAGAAATTACAGATTTGAGAAACAGAATCTCAGGCTAGGTAGGGCTTGGCAGAATAGAAAGGACTCAGAAGAGGCAGAGAGATGGATCTAGAAGGTTCATGGTGAGCTATGACACTGTGAAGCAAAGGAAGTGTAATTGTTTCCTTAAAAAGAAAAAATGACTGAGAGCTTCTGAAAGATTTTGGACACAGGATGATGTCATACGTCATTTTAGAAAGGTCATGGTGACATGATCCATGAGAAATGAAGCAAGCCTAAGGCTGTAGCATGCTGTTGACAGTCCAGTCTAAATAATGAAGGGATAGGAGTGAAACTGGGAATAGAGAGAGGGGAGAGGAAAATGCTTAGGAAACAAACATGGCCACCACCCAACTTCCTTCATCATACCCAAGAGTCTTGTTGATAGAACAGACCTTAATGCTGGCCCAGGGGTGGTGGTGGAGGTGGGCTAAGGTGAGGGCACCACCTAGTCTATATCTTAAGAGCACTTTGTACTTCTTTCTATAGGAAGGAAACTACACTTGCACATTGCTGAAGGTTTGTTTTCAACCATCAATCTGAATGACAACCAAATGACTGCCTCAAGAGAAGTGCAAGACTTGGTGCCCTTGGTGGTTACAACCCCTGTCCCTGCTACAGAGAGGAGACAATAAGGAGAGAAGCACCAAGACTGTCAGGCACAGACTGGTCATCTGACCAGAAGAGCAAGACAATCTTTGGGATGAACACCTGTCTGTCTTTGTTTACCTTCCATATAACCCACTGACTGAAGATGAGATGGAATGCTAATTAACTGTCTTCTCAGACTGAAGCTCTCAGAATGAAACAGCTGGAAGATTCAGTGTCAGGTTGTGTCTATGCATCAGACAGACTGGGGCTCCATGGCACTTCCACAGGAACCGCAGATGTAGCTTTGGGGGATCAACATGGAGACAGACTGTTTTCCCTCGGAAATTTTCAGTAAGAAAATGCAAAGATTATCAGTTGGTGTGTTCATTTCTTGTTGTTGTAGAAAAATGATTAAAGCAACTTAATACATGAAGCAACTTAAGGAAATAAGGAAGGGTTTACTCTGGTTCACATTTCTTCTGTCCCATAGTAGCAAAGATGGCATGGTAGAGCAGGTCTTTGGCAGCTGTGATATGTTACCACAGCATCTCGCATCCCTGATGGAACATGAAGCTGAGTTCAGGCTGGAACCAGATGTAGTTCACCCTTTCAAGGCCTGTCATCAGTAGCCCACACTGCCCCCAGCAGGCTGTGCTGCACTGCTAACTTGGCCTCAGTCCCAAAAGAACTGCAATTTCTCAAACAGCTGTTCAAATGCATAGAGTCTACGGGGGACATTTCATATTCAAACTATAGCGGTTGGGAACAGAATAGTATATGAGAATAGCAGGCAAAGAGAAGTATAGATGACATGCAGATCTGTGCCAGAGGTAACAATAGCTATGTCCCCTGGAGAGCTGGCTCTCTGAAACCCAGTGGGCTCATCTTTAGGATCCTTATGGCCAACCTCGTTAGCCCTTGAAGATATCAAGAAAAGAGACCCATCTAAAGGCACAGGTATTTGAATGCAAGCCCCACCTCTTCTCTTCTGCAGCCTTATTTCTCAACTTTACTTGATGAACAAGTTTTGTCTTCCCTCCACCTTAATTTTCCCCATCAAACACACCCTTGCCTGATTCTGTTTCATGGCCTCAAGGTCCAAAGTCAGGTCATTACCTCCTTTCCAATCCTTTCTTAATGTACCACATTATTCATTTATTTGTTTGTCTGCTTACTTGCTTAGAGGAAGGGGAGGTATGCGTGGAGACCAGAGGACAATTTGCATGAATTTATTCTCTCCTCTGACCATTGTGTGTCCTGGTGATGGACCTCAGGACATCAGGCTTGGCAGCAAGTGCCTTTTTTCACTGAGCCATCTTGCCAGCCCTCCTTCCCAGTTCTTGACTCAGCTTAGGGCTCAGCTATCTCTCATAGCTCTCTCCCTCACCATGCAAACTTTAAGTTACTCTGAACTTCATTGGCTCAAAAGGAAAGAAAAGTGACTATAAACGTGACAGAAAACAGTAAGAGGTCACACAAGAAGGCAAGAACAAGGAGACCCTATACTGTTTGCTGGAAAGAGCAACCTTATATTAATTCATTAATTCGGGGATGATTCACCAGGACCCTGGCTTGGAAGGTTGGTGACAAGCTTACATAAAGCAGCTAGAGAATCTACAGGACGCTGGTATCCACATACTAGTCCATGAATATCCCAGAGGGTGACTACTGTGAGGTCTTAAGCTCTGGAAAGACCAAGGTTCACCTTATTCATCTCCAAATCCTAAGTGTCTGGACTGAAGTTCAACAAACGCCAGGAGCTCAGCCCCTATGTGTACAGTGAGATGTATACAACATGTCTACAGAGAAGTATCTGGGGGCAGGTCAGAGCTCTCTGTCTGCAGCCTAACATGATGAACAAGTCAATGAAAGCATGCAGAGATTTGGGGGATTTAGATTTAGAGAGAAAGGATAAAATGGGGAAAACATTATATTCAAAAGATCTGAAGAATCCAGAGCAAAAGTGGGCATTGTGATGAGACATGTTCATAGAACCATCATGCCAGCTGATGAGAGATGTGGTTGGCACCAGTGTCTTAGGAACCAACCACCATTCTAAATTGCCCATCAACTCAGGAATTTGAGGAATGAAGAAGCTACTGTGAATGTACCTGGATGCCAAAGCACAGAATGCACAGCAGAGGAAAGCAATGGGCGCATACAAAGTGTGCTGACTGAGTACCTCCAGAGTCACTTGGAGACTGGAGAGGAGGGCAACTGACAGCAATCATAGCATGTGAGAAAGAGTTGAGGGACTGGAGGGGCTCAACCTAAAGAATTCTGAGGATGCCTTTGTGTGGTGATATTTTGTTTATGATTTAACAAAGCTTGCCTGAAGATCAGAGCGCAAAGCTAAGCCACTAGTTAGTTAACCATAGAGGCCAGGTGCATGGCACACACCTTTAATTCCAGCACTGGGGAGGCAGAGGCAGATGGATGTCTGTGAGTTCAAGGCCACCCTGGGCTACACTAGATTGATCCAGTCTCAAAGAGAAACAGAGCCAGGTGGTGGTGGCTCAGACCTTTAATCCCAGTGCTTGGAAGTCACATGCCTTTAATCCTAGCACTAGGGCGGTGGAGACAGGAGTGATACAGCTGGGCAGAAAGAGAAATATAAAGTGGGACAAGACAGAAGCTCAGAGCATTCAGTCTGCCGATTCCTAGAGACAGGATCACCTCCTTGGTCTGAGGATTCAGTAGAGGTAAGAACTAGTGGCTGGCTGCTCTGCTTCTCTGATCTTTCAGCATTAACCCCTATCTGACTCATGGTTTTTATTATTAAAACCAATTAGAATTCACACTACACATTAGTCTACTTGGGTGGCTGTTTTTAAGTGCCACAAACTGGGTTGTTTAAATCAAGAAAAATGTGTCCTCTCATATATCTGGAGATCAGAAACATAAAACCAAGTTGTTCACAGGGCCATGCTCTCCCCCCAGACTCCAAGGAGTGATCATTTCTGTTTCTTTTGGTGCTCACAAGCATCCCTTGGGTTGTGGCAACATCACTCTAATTTCTGCCTACTTCTTCTGTGTGGTTGTGTCCCCTTAGAGGGACACGGGCATGTTTGACTAAGAGCCAGACTTCAGTGTGGCCTCATATAAACCAAATGTATCTGTAAGGAGCCAATCACACTCCAAGGTCCTGGGGGATGGGGATGTTGGTTAGGATTTCAACAAGCCTTTTTGTATAACACAACTCAAGTTGCCAGAGAGCAAGAGAGTCATTTTTAAATATTTCTAAGAATTCTGATATGAAAGATTTGATCTGCATAGATTCGTAAGACAGAACTAAGAAGGGGTGGGAACTGGCTGGGGAGATAACTCAATAAAGTGCTTGCTATGCAAGCATGGGGACCTGAGTTCAGCTCTCCAGTGTCCTGCAGCATGCACATGTAACCTCAGAGTTCTAGGGATCAAAGGCAAATCTCAGGGGTTCACTGGCCTGTCAGGCTAGCTGGAATGATGAGAGACCTTGCCTCAAAAAAACAAGGTGGAAAACCCTGTCTTGAAAAACCAAATAAATAAATAAATAAATAAATAAATAAATAAATAAAACAAGGTGGAAAGCAATTGATAAAAACAAGCAAGATTAACTTTTGACCTACACATACACACACACTGGGAAGGACTAATGGGTACAAACCCAAACTTTTGGTACTTATAAAGACGATTCTAATGCAAGCTGAAACAATTATGCTCCCACCCTGAAGCTAAGCCAGAGACAGGGCAGGGCAATAGCATCGGACAGTGTCCCCTTTGAAGGGGATGGGGCTCTCTTGCTCTCCTCAACCCAATTCTCCCTATCTCTGGCATGGGGAGCAATTTTTAACCAAGTTGATTTTTAAGCTGCTGTTTCCAAGAGTTGATGAAAGAAGATGAACTCGGAGATAGTGTCGGCTGCTGTGAGAAATGGAGCATGAATAGTGGGTCTAGGAAATGAATATAAATTCGGCAGCTATTTTAATTTTTAATTGGAAAAAAGAGCCCATCCCAGCTGGAAAGAATAGAGCAAGTGTGTTCCACGCACAACACTATAGGAAGTATTTGCTAGCACTTTGAGATGAATATCCACGTCGTGTTGCCTCTGCCATCCCCACAATGGGGATGGAAAGATGTCTATAGGGGCAGCTGCCATTGCTGCCTGCCTCCCTGGATAATAGAGGTCACGGTTTATGGGCACATGCTATTCTGTTCCAGACGAGGCCTCATTGGTATGCAGGCATGGAAACCCAGCTGCTGGCCTCACACTCTGATCAGATTTAGAAACTTAGTAATAATGTAAAAATGTCCCATATTTTTCTGGGGGAGTTTTGCAATCAAATGAAGCAGGTGGGGAATAGAAATGGGTCATGAGGACTGGCATTTATTAGGCACCTGCTGTGTAATGGGCATCTGACTCAATGAGTCATAGGGGCTTCCAATTCTGCCCAAGAAGGGATTGGTACGGGTACATGTTGTGCACATGCCAGCGTAAGGAGATCTCCATGGAAACTGGAGGGAGAGGGAAGAGGCATAAGGTGCTTGGAAAATAGAAAGAGAAGATAGATGAAGGGTGCATGAAGGCCAGGCATCAGGAGAAGCTTTAAGCAACGGTGAATTAAACAACCTCCTTGGGAGCCAGAGACATCCCGCCTCCAGTGGGTGTATCCAGCCTGGACATGACTCAGAGTCAGTGAAGATCAGAGACATAAGATGCCTGAAACTGAGGGCTGAGGTCGGGGAAAGCTAAAGGATCTGAGAGAATGGGAATTCCTAACCATCCTGAGAGTCTCCCAAAGCCAGATGGACTCCTCTGTGTCTGTCTCTGTTGAGGATTATGATGCATCCAGAGCCTCCGTTCTGTCATTTCCACCCACTTTATATTTACCAATCTGCTCTGCTACTGAGAGTCAAACAGACCATCAGGGAGATTGTTCATAAAGCAGTTTCCCAAATCCCACCTTCAGACTGAGCCAAAGGTAGTGGATTAAAGATGAAATTTGCTTTCACAGGAACCTGAGGTAAACAAGGGTTGTATGTTCAGGAACAGCACAGTAGGTCATTTGTGTCTTCATCAGACCAAAAAAAAAAAAAAAAAAAAAAAAAAGAGGAACGAGAAAAGGGAAGATGATGCCCTTGGAGGCCACTGGAGGTGTCTGCCACAAGATAGGAGGCAGGGGCATCAGAGGTATTCAGCTTTCAGAGATTAGAGACACTCCAGGCTCTGCCTCATTCTTTCTGTGGCCATGCCCTCTCCCACAGATTAGCTTGAATCACACCATAACTAACCAGATGCTTTCCCATTAAAATGGACATGGACTTTTGTAGAATGCCTGAGTGGACACTGTTAAGATGACCATAAGGATGAGGCTTGGTGGGAGCATACACCAAACCTGACAGATAATATCTGAGGCTGTCTAATGTACAATGGAATGAGGTTCAGGGGTTCAGAGGGATTAAGGAGGTCTGGTCAATGTTATTGTGGCCTCTGGATATAATTGATAGTCTGTCTCTAAAAACCCACCCTTTCCAAAACAGACTTTTGGAAGAAGGAGGGCACTGCTGAAGATAGCAGGACTGGGTAGGTTACTTCCAGAAGATAGACAGTGGTGTTCTGCAAACAGAGTCACAGCTTGGATATAGAACAGCCAGGAATGGCTTAGATTTTTTGGTCTGGTTCTCCAAGTGAGGTGCTCATAAGTCTGAGTGAACTTTGACCTTCATCAAAAAGGAAGTAAGAATAGGAATATCTCTGTCTCTAGCTTTGGCCAAGAGAGAAAGATCTGGAGGTGACCAGCCAGTCATCCCTGGGGTTGATGGCGAGGGCTAAGCATACCTGCCCCTCAGCTCTGAACAAGGCCTGAAATGAACCTCATCAGAGTGGACTGGAAGGCTGAGTGAGGAACCGCCAACAAGATGCACTGGGGCAGGAAAGAGTCAGATGAGGCAGACTACAATCATGGAAGCTGCTGAAAATCCACAGTGGGAATCATGACTCCATGAGATGGCTTCTTGAGACAAGCCCTAGTCTCTCCTGGTGTGGACTCAGCAGCACTCTTGGCTCCAGGTGACCTCTGATGGACCATCTGTGGTTCTTCACTCTCCATTTATTCCAACAGAGCCCACATGCCTAGCACCAAAATCAATTTCTACTTCTGACTTCACTAACATTATCCAAAGCATCAACATTCCTGAAGGATCAGCAGCTGCTTGGCAGCCTCTTGGGATTTTCTTTCTCCCCCAAATCCAGGCATTGAGAAGATTCTGCTGATGGCCTCCGTAAGATGTCTCCTCACCAGGGCCCTGGTATTCATATTCCTCAATTATAGCAAATCCACAGCTCACCATTGAAAGCCTTCTGTGACTTAGCCCCATTCTACCTCTTATGTCAACTTCCTGACCCCTTAGTGTTGGCTCCTATCCAAACTAGCTGCCATGGATTTGCTCACTTTATGTTCTCTATATGTGTTCACATGCCTCCTCCCCATCCATGCACTCAAAAAAGCACTAAACACTCTTTGAATTTCGGGGAACCCACAGATCATGGGGACAAAGTCCTGTCCAGAGAACTACATTGTCCTGGGAAAGGCAGAACTAAAGCAGGGGAGGAAGAAAGATGGCACAATGTCTGCATGTTTCAGACAAAGTGGTTTATGAAAGACTTCTCCAAAGAGAGCACTTGGGAAGAAACATGAATGAACAGTATTATATGAAATTTGGGGGAAGAACTTCAAAATACCTCTGCTCCATTCATCAGAAATCATAATAAATTCTGTTAATCCCCTATACTCGCCTCACACACACATACCTGTATTCCCAGATTTGTGTGTCAAACTTACATATCTCTGATACATAAACATATTACTCTGATTTTTTTTCATTTGAACCTTAAAAAAAAGTCATTTCTTTGAGGATAGGAGCTTGCTATTCATCATAAAATCCCCAAATTCCTCAGGCTTTACTGTAAGGACTATTGGGGAAGACAGAGAAAGAGAAAAGTCAGTTCGCTGTGCTTCTAGAATATGTGAGATATAAGAAAACACTTCTCCCTGAGACTTGAGGAAGGCCACCCTGCTGGTGCCCAACACCACACATTGGAGGATTTCCTACTGTAAGCTAGGAAGGGAACTGAGACCACAACTGTCAGATTTGAATCGAAGAGCAGATGATTAAATCCAAGACAGGGAAATGCCACCAACAGCCAACATCTCCAAGACAAAAGGACTTTCATCATCAAACTCTCTTGAATCATTGAGCTGAAGAAAACCCTGTCTCAATGATGCTATGGACCTCAGGATGACTCTGGAATAAATCAGCAAGAAATGTTCCCATAGTAAATAAAGAGTAAGGCCCATATATCTGGGCTTCAGGATATCAAGTCTTAGTTTTAAATACTTGGTGTCACTATTTTATAGTTCACAATGTGGCTTCTTTCTACTCTAACACTGTTTCAGTGAACAGTTATATTTTTGTCAGTCATCACCTAATACCCACTAATCATTCACTATAATCCAACACTGTGGACACACAACAGGAGACAGAGGTGATTAAACAGATATTGTCTCTGTCCCCAAGGAAATTGAAATCTAAGCAGAGAAAACAATTGCTATATGCTCTGGTTAATATTTTGTCATCTTGACAAAAGCTCAGGTCATCTGGGAAAAGTGGGCCTTAACTGAGAAAATGCTTCCATCAGATGGGCCTATAGAGCATTTTCTTAATTAATGATTGATGTAGGAAGGCCCAAGCCACTGAGGGTGGTGCCACCCTTGGGCTGAGCAAGCCATGGGAGCAAGCTAGTAAGCAGCATTGTTCCATGGCCTCTGCTTCAGTTCCTGACTCCAGGCTCCTGCATTGAGTTCCCACATTGACTTCCCTACATGATGGATTGTGATTGATCCAGATGTGTAATCCATTAAAAAAAAAAAAAGTCCTTCCCTCCCCAAGCTGTTTTTGGTCAGTGTTTTATCATAGCAATTGTAACCCTAAGTAAGATACTAAGTAAATTAGTATAAAGCCATGGTTGTTCACGAGTGAGAAAGATCCTGCAATGGAAGAACACTCAAGAAAGTAGAGTAGTGGGTGGGAGAATCCAGAGCAAATTCCCTATGGAAAAGGTCATTTGTGTGAGATAAACACCAGCTAGTTAGCTAGTTCTGGAAGGTGTTATCGCTTGGAAATTGAATGTCCCTCCTATCTTAAAGGCCTTGTCCTCATGATGCTGCTGATAGAAGTGGCTGAACCTTTAAGAGGAGAGGCTAAATGGAAGGTCACTGGAGATATTCCCTGAGGGAACTGGGGGACCCTGGCTTCTCCCTGTCTCAATCTTTGCTACTGACTCTGGTGTGATCAGGGTGGTCAAGCCAATCTGTGCTGTCTCCATGGCAGTCTCCAAAATGGAGCCAACCCAATCTCAAACATGCAAAAGCACGAGCCAAAATAAATCTTTTTTCCTTATAAATTGATTATCCTGGGTGTTTTGCTATAGTGACATAAAGTTACACACAGACAATAACACAAGCATGATTCTAGGCAAAAAAAAAGATACTGTATATAAATAAGCTTGTCAATGAGAAAGAGAATGGTGTGGGGCTTCTCTGTGATCACAAAGGCCAGAAAGAGTCAATCCAAATGAGGCAAGAAGGAAGTCTGGTTCAGTATGACTCAGTAACCGATGCTGATTCAAACTTTGAGAGTCTGACAGCAGGCAGTTTATTTTAGGCATATTTAAGCATTGAACAATTTTGAAAAGAAAATTTTCCTAGTGATAATTAACTCAATCCTGTGTGTACAACAAAGCTTGAGACATAATCATTAAAACACTTTTCAAAGTACATATGACCTCTTCCATAAAGACAGGTTTTATGGAGACAGTGACCAAAGGCCCACCCTCTGCCACCACCAGCTCCCTATGATGAGCAAATGTGTGGTGAAGAAATGGGAGAAAAAGAGAAGCAAAGTAGCTCATGTGCTGTGGAGAGATGCAGAACTGGAGACTGACAGTAGTGAGGAACAGCCTGACATGAGAGGCCTGCACTGCCATCTGAGGCCATGTGATATCCAGGCCTGTGCTGGTGCTGAGGGCCAACACTGGGTCCATGGCCCTACCACAGCCACAATCTGTGTTGATATCTATGGCCTGTGTTACCACCAAAGACCATGAGGATGCCCATGGTCTAGACAGGCACCTAAAGCCATGTTGATGTCCAAGGGTCATGCTGAACTGGCTCCACCACTCACCAGTGGCTGCAGCAGGAGAGCTGGCCCCTGTGGCATGGGTTTGGGAGAGCTCGCCCTGCCTCTCACTAGCCTCCACCAGGGGAAGCTGACCCTGCCTCTTGACAGTTGCAGGGAGGCAGAGCCACTGGTGGTGTGGGCATGGGAGTGTTGGCGCTGCCCCTCACCTGAGCAAAGCAGGGGTTCCTGACAAAAGCCCAGGCTGACCAAGTCAGCTATCACCCAGGCCCACACCCATAGTTTTTGAGTTGGTCCACCCTAACATGTACCCCATCTATGACCTGCTGGGGTTTGTGAAGGGACCGATCCTGTGGAACCACAGCCACAGGATCTTCATGACTCAGGGCAACAGCAGGATATCTGAGAGGAGTCTCAGAGAGAGTCCAATATTGATGGTGTACCAAAGTCAGGGCCTTGAACTTGATCAACAACTCATTGCAATGAACATTTTCAAGTAAAGCTACTTGGGCAAAAGGGTATACTGCCTGACACATTGCAACTCCCAATATCACTATGACAAACAGATATGTGATGAGAGGCAGGCAAGTCAGAGGGACAAAATGGGTTTGTTTTGGGAGGTTTTCTGTTTTTTATTCTTTTCTTTTCTTGGGGGGCAATAAGGGTGTAGTGTAGACATGGGAAGACTAGGAAATGAGTGGGTTTGGGGTACATGATATAAAATCCAAAAAAAAAACAATTAAAAAACATTGTTTAAAAAAAGATTGATTCTACTGATGAGAAACAATGCTCTATCAAGGTAAGCTCTAGGAAGTATGACTGAGATAAACACAGGGTTTGGGGAAGCCAGGTGTGGTCTGACCATACAGAGAGTCCAGAAGTCACCAGGCTATTAACCACCTCTGCTCCATTTGTAAAGTACATTGGTCATCTCCCATAAAGATGGGTTCTGTCAACTGAGAAACAGGACTTATGATAAAGATCTATGAAGGAAGTGTCTGGGGAAGCCAGGTGTTGCCTGGGCCCACAGATAATACAGGTCACCAGGCTGTTAACCATATCCATTCCCAGCCTTCTTGGTGGAAAAATAGGTTAAACATCCTTCCAGAGACAACCCTGCATGTTTAACGGTCCTGGTTTCCCTAGTGCTTATCTGTGAGCACAAGGACTTTGTGCCCTCAACAGTAGGGCTTTGGGAGAAGAGCGAGTCCCAAGGAATGGCATGAAAGAGGGTCAGGTCAAGGATTAGGGACAGGAAGGCAGCAAGAATCAGGCCTCGAACAGGGGCTTGCAGGCATGTGAAAGATTCTACTTTATACTAAGAACCACAAAATAATATTAATTACATGGTAAAGAATGCTAACATGGGGGGGTGCAGAATCCTGTAAACCCACTCTTAAAGAAATTAAAGCTAAGAGATGAGACATGGATCACTGTGTACAAAGAAAGCCAGCAATAATCAATGGGAAACTGCAGCAAACTGTGGCATAGAAAAGTGGCATTGTTTATTCAGGCATTATACTGTAAATTGCTTTTCTTGGCTGATAAGAGAAGTAGGGGATAAAGATTATTTACTGCTCAGGTAGTTAAAAGAATCTGTTTGCTTACAAATCAGACTGAGGCAGGTCCTCAGGAAAAGAAAGTGGATTATACTCTGCTTTAGAGACAAATTTCTTCACTGCCATTCTGTAGAGAGATAAGGGCCATCTTCCTGTCAAACTGTTTTGACAGGGCTTGTTTCTACCCACCTGGAATGGAGCCTCTCATGTTTGTATATGAGTATCAGGAGTGGTAAAACATGTTTCAGATCATTACAGGAAGCCATAAAAACATAAGCAGTGTGGGAGGAAAACATCATCACAGCATTCTAATTATTATTCATTTCAAACATAACTAAACAGATTATTGCCCTGGTCAGCTTTAATTGTCAACTTGACACAGACCAGTGCCATCTGAGAATAAAGTCTCAACTAATGGATTGCCTTGATCAGACTGGACTTTGAGCAACGCTCTTTGTGTAGCAAGGGTGTCCTGATTATTAATTGATGTAAGAAGTCCCAGCCCACTGTAGATGGCAACATTCTTACCAGGAGGTCCTGGGCTGTATAAGAAAGCTAGCTAGCCATGAGGCTTTGAGCAACCCCAATAGACAGTACTTTGTTGTAGGATATTTGATCACACTGAGAACCCTGAGATTGTGTTATTTACTGGAAAACCTGCTTCTAGCTGTGGTGTGGCTCAGCTTTAATCCAAGAGCTTTCTGTTTGAATAATGTAAACAGGATTAAATAAAATCAACCTTAGATCAAGCGGCAAAGCAAAAACGGCCAATTGACAGGAAATAACCATAAAGAGTAAGAGTCAGGCGGATGGAGAAAGAGACACACAGAAAGTAGAAGGGAGGAACATCCGGTTGGAGGGCCTTTGTTTGAGATGCCCTGGAAGAAAGCACTCTTTCTGGGACAATGACTGAGGTTCAGGAAGCAGCTGAGTGCTTTCTCTGTCTCTCTGAGCTAGCAAGTTTTCATCCCAACATCTGGCCCCGGAGTATTTATTGATAAAATAGAGCAATAGAGACTTAGTCAAAAACAACAGTGTTCCTCTTGCTTTGAGTTCACTTGATGATGTGATCTGGAAATATAAGCTTTGTTCCTCTGAGTTGGCTTTGTCAGAGTGTTCTACCACAGCAGCAGAAAAGTAACTCATCCAATAGGCGTAAGTGTGTGTGGGGTGGGGAGAGGTTCAAGTCTGACTCCTGGGACCTGCTTCTCAATTACCTGTTTTTTATGTTGAGATAAAATATCAAGACCAAAACAACTTATAGAAGGAGGGCTGATATTTTCAGAGGTGGCAGAGAAGAAGCATGGCTACTAGAGCAGGAAGCTGAAAGCTTACATCTTTTGCTCCAAACATGAAGCAGAGAGTGTGAACTATAAATGGTCTTTTAACTCTCAAAGCTCACCTCCAATGACACACTCCCTCCAGCAAGGCCATACCTTCTAAGCCTTCCTAAACAGTGCTGTCAACTGGGAAACAAGCGTGTATTCACATACCCAACTATGGGGGCATTTCTCATTCAAACCACCACACACATTAACTTTCTTTCATTCTTTCTTTTCTCTCTCTAAAATTTGTTGCTGATCAACCATCTAAGAAAGAGCCCAGTTATTGATTTGAAAAGTCCCAGACAGTAACTGACAGGGTTTCCTTGGAAGACATTAAAAGGAAAGATAACAGAGAGTGAATGTGATAGAAAATAAATTATATATTTGTATGAAAATGTTAAATCAACTCAATATTATTTATAATTAATATAAGCAAATAAAAACTAGTTAAAATTTTAAAGCCATTAAAATGAACCTGGATGCTTTCCTGATGCCCTACCCATTCTGGCAGGCCCCATCCTTGGCTTGTTCAGCTACTCTGCCACGAACTAGCCTTCTCCAGCCCCCAGCACATCAACTGTGTCCTTGCCCTGTGGAATTCCAGGCTCAGTTCCAGCTTCAGGCTGCAGAGCCTGGTGTTTCATACATCACAGCTCAGAAGACTGCTATTTGTTGGTAGGGAGCCCACACTGCCAACTCAGGGCTGCAGAGTAAAGAATAAACAAGGCAAAAGCTGAGTCTTTAAACTCAAGATTTCTACCTTTTTCTGGTTTCTTACTCTATCTGGGGCCCAAGAGAAAAGCATGAGATTGGGAATGACTAACGAAATGATGCCTCTCTTAAATGGGGATGATACACATTGGCCTGCTTTTTAAAAAAACGTTGCTCTGTGCTGCCCCTAGTGGCTGAGGTGAGAAAACCAGTGAGTACCATGCTCTCTTCCAGGCTCTCTTTGCTTCTCTACTCATGCCAGGCCCATCCAGAGACAGAGCAGATAACACCCTGACAATACCCCAGTGTGAAGAACTGCACCTGCCCTTCTTGGTCTCAACCAGTGCCAAGTTCAATGGCAACAGACAACTTGGGAAAGGGCCAACTCTGGTTACACCTCCTGAACAATTTCAGTCAATTATTAATGATAGGTCTTCTTAGAATTTTAAGAAACTAGTGCCAACAACTTGTTGGTACTTCTTCAATATTAGCCTCTGGAAACTGAAAGAGAGCAGGACAAATCTTAGGTCCTTGAAAGGAAGAGGTCAAGAGGAGAACAAAAACTGTTTGTGCCACACTGGAAGGATGAAGTCACCAGGGAGCAAGCTCCAGCTGGCTCCTGGTATCCAGCCATCCAGGCATTAGACCTAATGTGGAATGTGAAATCCATCCCTTATGAATCAAAGGACATCTTGAAAAAACTTCCACTGCGTTTGATCTGCCTGGACAACCACATGAGATCTTTCAAATCAAGAATGTCCAAGCTCCATACTTGCAGAGTCTACATATGTTCCTTAGCACTGACTTTGTCCCACAGATGGAACTCAGTGCCCTGAACTGCACCAGTTAGATACTGATGTCTTTGTCATTCCAACTCACCACTGTGCAGGGCAGCTGCTCCTCTCAAATGTCCTAATTAGTAGTGTGACATTCATTAGCATGGACTGTGTGTTCAAATGCCCCCCACCCACCAACACACACACAGAACAGGCCTGTGAAGCCTCCTAAAATATATCTTGCGTTGAAAGAGGCACCACGGTGGCAGATGTTTGCTGACAATGTTCCTAACAGTTTTGCTCTGACAGGACCTCAGATTCTGACTCTTCCCAGAGGCAGGCAGGGCAGAAGGAAGCAGCCAAGAGGCAGCCATGCTGTCTCACAGACTGTGAGCACTCAGCTAAACACCTGGCCCTTGGCAGATGCTGAGTTAACATCATCTCTCACCAGCATTGGTGCTCAGCTAGTCTGCACCAAAGCAGACAGTGGAATTGTCAAAATGCAGTGGTCTTCCATACCAGATGGTACACAGCTAGGGAATAATCCATCCAGTGTCTACCACCATTACTACCAGTGCTGTCTCAATGAGAGGTACCTCCTCCTTGGTACCCCTAGAATCTCATAAGTCAGCCTCTGTTCCAGTTACTGATTTACATACCAGTCATGAAAATCAGTGACTATCATCATTGTCATTGTTATCATATAGGGACTCAGATTCTCACATATAGTAACACCAGAAACCACACACGTGCTCACACACA
Organism: Cricetulus griseus; assembly: GCF_003668045.3. NCBI lineage: Eukaryota > Metazoa > Chordata > Mammalia > Rodentia > Cricetidae > Cricetulus > Cricetulus griseus. Next base: position 89,387,160 of record NC_048596.1, read on the forward strand.
CACACACACACACACACACACACACACACACACACACACACCTGCTGCCTCTATGATTTCTGTTTTTCTATTCCTCATAATAGATCTTTATCTTCTGTTCATCCAACAATCTCTTGGTATCCCATCCATAACCATGGCTTTTCCTACAGTGCATGAGAATTGTCAGCCTAGCTAGGTTGGAACTAAACTATGTTTCCCATAATTCCCTTCCCTGCAGAGTTCTGGGCTGTGTGAGCCATAAGAAACATTCTGCGTGAAACTTGGAAGAAGAGAAGATAGGTGACTTTTGTCCCACTCTCAGAAAGCCTCTGCCGGGCCACAGGTGCCCTCACTGTGTATCCATTGTCCCTTCTCACTCAGACAAGGCAAGAGCTAGGCAGGCAGCTGCTACTCCCCACTGAACACCACCCTGTGGTATCTAGCTCCTGGACCAGGTGTGAGTTAGATGTGGAATGCAGGAAAGCAGCCTCTCCTACAATGAAAGCCGGTAGGTGGGAACAGATCAATACAGGTGCTACTCCAGCCTCAAGCATCTGGCTGATCCTTGCAGGCTCTGTTTGGCTTGCTTGTCTCACATCCAGACTTATTTCCTAACATCCTGCCCCAGAATAGCAGTTCCCACATTGTGTGAAGTCAAAGCCCCATAGTCAATATGTTCTTGTACCTGTAGCCACAGGCTTGGAGGTAGATTGGTAAATATGTAGACAATAGACAGTGACATAGTTAGGACCCTAAAAGTCCCCAGAATTGTTGCAAAGGCTGGGGCTTATAAATAATATATAGTGGAGACTATAAGAGGTGAGATCTATGAATGGGGTAGACCCACTCACCAGCACTCATAAGGCCCTCAGTTCAGTCCTCACTGCCACAAACAAAAGATGAGGCTTAGTCTAAGATCTTAGGTTATTGGGTTATACCCTTGAAGGAGATTGCGGGACCCCTAGTCTCTTCTCTCCAAGTTCTGCTTTTTAGTCATAAAGTGTGTGGTTTTTGCCTCATCACACCCTGCCATGATGTGCTGCCATAGGCTGAAAGCAACTAATCCATTGATGGTGGGCTGAAACTATTATAACTGTGAACCAAAACAGCTCTTTCTCTTTAAAAACTGAATATCTCTGGTACAGTAACAGAAAGATGACTAACACAGATAGATGGCAGATTGGTACATAGGCAAGGTGGATGGATAGATAGATAGATAGATAGATAGATAGATAGATAGATGTAAAATAGATGATATAGACAAATGAGCAAGATAGATATGATAGATGAAAATAGGTAAGATAGATATAGTCAGATATAGACAGATGATAGACAGAGATGATAGATGAAAATTCAAGATGAAAAAGTTAAGATACAGAAAGATGATAAATAGATAGATAGATAGATAGATAGATAGATAGATAGATTGTAAATAGACAGACAGACAGACAGACAGACAGACAGACAGACAGACAGACGCACTGATGTAGAAACTAGTTGAAATCTTAATGGTTCCACTTCTCTGGCCTCTGACATGAACCCAATCCCCTAAACAGATGAAGCACATCTCGGCCATCTACCTATCACTCCCAACATCTAATCATCCAGTCAACAAACCATTCTACCTTCCAACCTGCCTTTCACCCTGGCTGGCTGTCTTGTTCTGACTCCTGGAGGACTCTAACAATCTTGTTTGTGAGCAGCAACTGTAGAGTGACAGAAGAATCAGAAGGGTCCAGTGAGCCATTGCTACTTCAGAACTCGACAGAGAACTTCGGTGAGGCCCACATGCTTTTGTGTAAGGACATAACAAGCAACAGTGAGCCTCCAGAAGAGTGTAACATGGGAAAGTGTCCATCTGTGCAGGTCAGAGTCTGTGCAGTGGAGCCAGCACTAGTGACAAGTGCTGCCCAATCAGGGACACTGTAGTGGCTTAATTATCCAGAGTAACTTTCATAGAAATATGTCTGTATTTATCACAAAAGTAATGGGAGTTGCTAGGCAAACTGGTAATGCAAACAGGAAAGATATTAGCATGCATAAGAGCTAAGAGCTTAAGTACTGGCCTTTGTATTCACATAATAAACATACTTAGTAATATCCCAGCATGGCTCTAACATATTCACACTCTCCCTTCTAGCATTTGTTCCTGTGAGACCTGGATCATAATGAAACATTTCCTCAGCGATGTTCTGCTTTCCAGCCTATCCCTCATCATCCATTAACTCATAAAACATTTAGTAAATGCCTGGTACTTTTGTTTTGTTTTGTTTGCTGCATTCTGGGAATATGATGGTTCATTGTATTTGTAAGTTTTCCATTATAATGCAAGTAGAATGTCTATGAAAAGCCATCCAATCAACACCAATCTCATTAAGTGATATGATACATACATATAAATAAATACACACACACACACACACACACACATACACACACACACACTTGGGCTAGAGAGATGTGATTTCCCTATGACATAACCCTCTACAGGTACATTTGGCTGTCAGGTAGTGGCACTATTTTGGGACTTTGTGGGCACTTTTGGGGATGGGGCCTAGCTGGAAGAAGTAGATCACTGGATTCTTGGAGATATCCCAAGTGTCTCCTTCCTGCCTCATTCTGCTTTCTGTCTGCAGTGGGGTGGAGTTCTTTCACTGTACTTTCCTACTGCCATGGTGGTCTTACAAGGTCAGAAACATGAAGTAACTACAATCAAAGGCTCAGAAAGCAAGTAAAAAAAAAAAAAAAAAAACCAACTCCCTCCTGTGAGTTGTTTCCTTGAGTATTTTGGTCACAACAATGAAAAGTAACTAATACAGGTAATGCCAGAGGTTATAAGCCCTTGAAGGAGGTAACAGCTGAGCAGAAGCCAGGACTATGGGAAGGAAGCAGCTATGTGACTATCTGAGCAACAACACCTGAGGCAGAGGGAAATGCAGGCATAGAATGTAAATTCCCCATTAGGAAATGTCCCATCACAGGTTCCTTACTGTGGGTTTTGTTGTTGTTGGCGGTGGTGCTGGTTTATAAGTTTTTATTATTTCCTCTTACAGGTTCTAGAACCCTCCAAG